>NC_132780.1:194705123-195006299 GCF_048418805.1 Vulpes vulpes
AATTTTGTAATTGAAAAATATATATTCCTAATGAATCTTTAGATAAATAAGTAAAGGAAGGCCTATGGTTACTTTCTCAGGTGATTTATTCAAAGACCTTTTTTTATTGAGGTATAATTGACATATAACATTAGTTTCAGGTTTACAAGATAATTATTTCATATTTGTATATATTGCAAAATGATCACAATAAGTTTGGTTAACATCTGTCACCATCCATAGTTACCATTTTTTTTCTTATAATGAAAACTTCTAAGATTTGAGTTTTGCCTCCAAGTGCTTACTTGGTTTTTCTTATTTTGGCTTGTTGAAAAATAGCTTATCAAGTGTTATTTGTATATATTGGGCATGTATATGGGCATGTGTGTGTGTTGCCCAGTTGAATCATAGAGGCTTTTCAATTTTTTTTTTTAAAATTTTATTTATGATAGTCAGAGAGAGAGAGAGGCAGAGACACAGGCAGAGGGAGAAGCAGGCTCCATGCACCGGGAGCCCGACGTGGGATTCGATCCCGGGTCTCTAGGATCGCGCCCTGGGCCAAAGGCAGGCGCCAAACTGCTGCGCCACCCAGGGATCCCGAGGCTTTTCAATTTGAATCTTCAGATTTTATTTTTAAGATATCGCTAACAAAATTTAATTTGAATTCTTCTCTAACAAGATCGATTTGAATTCTAATTTTTCAGCCTTTTAAAAGCCTATTTTCTGAAATACTCTCATATATACTATTCTCAGAATACAGTTTTTTCTGTGTGTATTATTTCTATCTTTCTGCAATAAATGAATGAACCACTTATATCAAGTTCACTCTTTAATATTTTTTCCAGTTCTTCTGTCTTTGGTGTCTCCAATTTACTGTAATGTGCTTTGAATGTCTAAATCTCCAATATTTCTGGCAAATTTTAATATATTTTTAAAAATAAAATTGTTGAATGTATTTATTTTGCCCTTATTGAAAGATTTATGAGCCAGCTCTAACATGTATGTATAATTTATGACATAAATTTTAGAAACCAATCTCCTTGCTGGCTTCATTCTTTTTTTTTTTTTTTTTCTATTCTGTTTTCTTACCCACATGTTTAATGTGAATATATACATATATTGGTAAGATATTAAAGTTTTGTGTCATTTAAAAAAATATTAGGGCAGCCCGGGTGGCTCAGTGGTTTAGCGCCTGCCTTCTGCCCGGAGCGTGATCCTGGAGACCCCAGATCCAGTCCCACGTCAGGCTTCCTGCGTGGAGCCTGCTTCTCCCTCTGCCTTTGTCTCTGCCTCTCTCTCTGTGTCTCTCATGAGTTAAAAAAATAATAATAATAAAAATAAAATAGTATATTTCTTGTTATTTTTTTAAACCTAGTTATCTTTATAATTTGTTTTTATCCTTTACAGCATAGATCATCCCCTCTCCCCTACTCATTCTTTTCCCCAGACCAGATGTTTTTATTCATTTAGCTCATCTTTATTGAGCCACTAGAGAGGACATACTAGAAATACAAAGACAAATAAAATAAAGTTCTGGCTCTTGAAGACCTAATTCACTGATTTTTTTTTTCCTGACTCACTGATTTAGTAGGGGAGCCATCCGTAAAGGATACCCCCTCACATCTTTATGTAATCTAGAGATCCATGATCTCCAATTACATGAGAAGAATATTCTTAATGTATATTTTCATAAAGACTATTCATTGAATCTAAGATGCCAAAGATTGTAAGGCACAACATTACAATGAAAGACAACATGTTGCCAAGTATAATTTAAAGGTAAATCCTGATTTTATGGAAGTAAAATGTATGCAGTACATTTGTGAATAAATGTTTGTTAACTGTAAGACTCAAATGTATTTTGTTTTATGTATTTATTTTGTTTTATGTATTTCTACTACATTAATTGATTTGAGGGCAACAAATGCTTATTGAATGACTACCATATAATAAGTCCAGTGGATGAGAGAATAATGAATAAGATATGATCCTTTACTCTTGAAGAAGACAGATGTGTGCAGAAGACAGATGTGTGCAGACATTGCTAAAACAAAATTATGTTTGTTAAGGCAACTAAATTAAATCACAGAAACTATAATAAATATATTAAAGATAATGCTAAATTAATGACCACTGATGGCTAAGAGTTATGCATTTCCAACTTCAAAAACCATCTGTTGTTAATATTTTATTCTTTCACTGTCAGAGGCAGTGGAGGGATTAGTGGACACGAGGGAAAATGGAAAGAAATATTTATTTGGGGTTAACATATGTCTATTTTTTTTTTAAAAGGAAAGAATAGACTTTATTTTAAAGACGTTTTATGTTTTTCTCAGTTATCTCCACAGGAGGTCTATTTCAAGGGAAAACACTTCTTTTTAAATTTTTTTTATTTTTTATTTTTTTATTTATTTTATTTTTATTTTTTTTAAGGGGAAACACTTCTGATAGTTGTAATGTTTGTTTGCTTTGGAATATTTACAAATTGAATTATACTCAGCCAAACATGTTTCTCTGCGCATGGATCTTTTTATACAAGGGGAAAGTGTCAACGTTAAGTTGGCTTCTGTCTGCTATCAGCAGCTGTATTGGTTGGTCCACCCACTGTCAGTGTGTGCACTTTTTTTTTTTTTTTAATCTGAGGCTAAGTATAGGGAAAAATTGAATTAATTATGATTTATGGTAAAAACAGTGCAGAAACAGAAAGGGCACCACATTTAGAGTCTGGAGATGTAAGTTTTTTTTTTTTAATTTTTATTTATTTATGATAGTCACAGAGAGAGAGCAAGGGGCAGAGACATAGGCAGAGGGAGAAGCAGGCTCCATGCACCGGGAGCCTGATGTGGGATTCGATCCCAGGTCTCCAGGATCGCGCTCTGGGCCAAAGGCAGGCGCCAAACCGCTGTGCCACCCAGGGATCCCTGGAGATGTAAGTTTGAATTCTGTTTTTGCCACTTATTACACATATGACCTTAGATTCTAAAAGACTGTTTTGCCCTGGCTCCCTCATGTGTTCAAAAAAGACTATAATGCTAGTATGCCACTTTGTAAGGCTAAGTTAAGATTTGATGTATAAAGGTTTTGTAAATTACAATACTTTTCAAGTATTAGTTGATAATTTTAGATTTTGCCTTTTAGTACAGATATGAAGAATATATTGTATAAGACTATATACATTTTAAAGAATTGAGTTTAGTGGCTTTGATTTATCTGTATATGAACTTTAATCAAAGAAGGATGTCATTTGCTCCCTATTAAGCATTTCAGAGGCTTTTTTTTTTTTTTTCTAAAGAGAGGGAGGGCAGAGGGAGAGGGAGATAGAATCTTAAGGAGGCTCCACACCCAGTGTGGAGCCCAACTCAGGCCTCACATGGACTCGATCTCAAGATCTGAGATTATGACCCTGAGATCACAGTCTGAGTTGAAATCAAGAGTCAGATACTTAACCAACTGAGCCACCCAGGTGCCTGCCTGTCTTCTCTGTCTTTTGATGGGCTGTAATTTGTAGCTGATAGGAAGTTTTAAACTAAAGGATAAAAGTTCGTCATATTAAAGGAGGCTAGATTTCCTAGCCAGTTTTGGTCTGGCCTGGACTGGCAGACTCAGCCAACTGTCATGATGAAATCAGCATTGGAGGGTCAGCCCTCTACTTTATGGGAGGCACCAAATTAGTACTAGTTTGAAGCAAGTTCAAGCCCTGAGTTGTTTAGGATTTCATTTATTTCACCCAAAACTGTGACCTCTTCCTCTTTCCACCTCCCTCTCTTAGCAAAAATTCTGGCATATGTTAGACAGTCAGCAAATACCATTGGAACTGAAATGGAATGAAAACTGAAAATTATGCCAATTCCTAACATTAGCGTTCCTGAAAAGTCATCTCAATATTATTTGAAGCAAGTTATGCAGACATAGTCACAGGCAGCCTCTGTTTGGATGCAAGGGAAGTTCTTAGGAGCAATAATGATCTCGTGTTTAGCCATCATAGGGTCTTTTCGATGCCTCTTGAATTTTGGCTGTTAGGGATATATTGGAAGGTTTTCAGCACTTTCAGCATTTGGCACAGTCAGCTAAAAGTAAAGTATGCACATTAAAAACTGCTGAAGAACTAAAAAAAAAAAAACTGCTGAAGAACTAGAATATTTAAGCAGAGGCTAATACAAATTTTCATAGGTGCACTTTAAGTAAAATATGTTTTGATTATCTTAATTAAACTTCTACCTCAGATAGGCAGGCAAATCAAGTTTTGTCCTTTTGCCCTCCATGCTATTCAACAACATATGCTGTTTCTCATGTTAAGACCTTAGTAGCTGTGCCAACAAGTCTAGTTTGAAAAAAAGTAAGGACTCAGTGGTGTCTCTTTACAGACTAACTTGTCAGCAACTCTGCCCATCAGTAGATTACTTCGGCCCTTTTGTGCACAATTGTTCACTTCAGATATATGGATCAGAAGTTGGTATGGTTAAAATATTGGAGCTTGCTAGTAGGTATAAGAAATGGAATTGTAAAAAAAAAAAAAAAAAAGAAAAGAAATGGAATTGTAAATATGGAGCTTTGAATGCCAAGGAAAGCAATGTTATGACAAACCTAGGTGTTTGTGTTGCTTTTTTGTCAGAATAACTCAGACACTACTGTCAGTGATCAAACTTTCTTTTGTCTGAATGGCATAGACATTTTCCTTTGTATTGAGATGACTTGTCAGTAGGATTTATCTTGGAGCTCTATGTGGCTTTTAATTCAGTTTAGCAAGTGTTTACTAACTATTGAATTAGGTGCTAAGGTTACAAATGTGAATGAAACTTGATTCCTGTCCTTAAGGCTTGCCTTTTAAGGGAAGGACATGAACAGATTCTTTCAATATAATAAGTGTATAGGTACACAAAAGGAGAGTTAATTAGCCCAGCTACAGGGAGCCAGGAAAGGGAAAGCTTCATGGACAGATTAACTGGTAAACTGTGTCTTCCATGGTAAGGATATTCAAGGAAGAGAGAACATGCTAGAAACATGTTTGCATAGTAGAAGCAAGAGAAAGGAACAAGGTCATGGAGAGCCTATATGCCCTAGAACATGCTTAATCGTTATTTTGAAAGCAGTGAGGAGTCACTGAAGAGTTTTAAGCATTGAAGTGGCAATAGCTGGTCATAATTTTAAGTAGATCACTCTGGAGGCAGAGTAGAGGATAGTCCAGGATAGTCCAGTGGAACAAGCTTAGTAGCAGAGAAATCACTTTAGAAGGCCATTGTAGTAGTCCAGGCAGAAAAATAAGGGCTCAGTCAGTGGCAGTGAAGATGAAATAGTGTAGGTGATTCAGGAAGCGTCTTAGGTGTTGAAATCCTTTGGACTTGAGCATTGGGGAGTAGAGGGATAATAACATTAACTCTGATTAAAAAACAGTTTTTAGAGGGAAGATGGTGTATTAAATTGTAAATATGAATTTGAGGTGCTTTTAGGACATTCAAATGTATGTGAGCTCTTAAAATTCAGACAAATGGTCATCAGTACTTGATAAAAAATTTAACCATCTTAAGCAGAAATAAAGAACAAATAAATCAGAGCAACCCCCAAAGTAGTATTGTCACTTGGGAAGAGCTGGGTATAGAGAACGTATTAGTTATACAAGTCACTTGGGAAGGGCTGGGTATAGAGAAGGTATTAGTTATACAAATTGGGTTTGTACTGCAGCAGTGTAAAGTTACTGTGCTAAGTAGGTTAAAAATTGTGGGGAATGGAGCATTCTATTTTGTGAAAAGTCATCTTGTATGCTATTTATGGATTACCTATTTAGAGACTTTAGGATATAATATGGCCTAATAGTAAGACAATACTGGATATAATTTGAGTTTTGGTAGTTCAAAAGGATTTTAGGATTTTGAGGTTTCTCAGTGTCATTATGCACAGCGGTGATTGTACTGGCAACATGTTAGGTGTGATATCCAAAATATAACGATTTTTAGATATCAGTAAAAAACTAAGATTTGACAGAGGGTAGCTATAGTTGTAGTGAACATAACATAATATATAAACTTGTTCAATCACTATGTTGTATATCTGAAACTAATGTAATACTGTGTGTCACCTATACCAAAAAAAAAAAGTCAAACAGGAAGAAAAAATATTAACTAAGCTTTATTGAGTTCTTGGCATGAGCCAAACTGTATTTTAAGAACTTTATGTTGATTCATTATATACAGCTCTCTGAAATACGTAGGTAGTCTTAGTATTCACATTTGACAGATGGGGGAAAGACAGAAATTTTAAGAAACTTGCCTCCGATTACACGGGATTCATCCTCAGGGAGTCTCGCTGCAGAGCCCACCCCTTAACCACTATGCATACTGCTTTCTCAAATAATATAGATTTCAGGTACATTTGCTTATAAGGGAGAATGGAAATATGAAAATGTATTTTATGAATGAAAGTCCCTATAAAGGTAACATTACTTGAAATGTGAAGTTGTAAGAACTTCAGGAATAGTTCATTGTCAAGAATATATATTTAATTTAACAGGAGTATTATTACAGCCTAACAAGTCAGAAGAATTAGGGAAATGGAAATACAAAGAGTTGAAATATTATAGGGAGTGAAGGGAAGAGTTTATGGCAGAGATTAATATTTGTAAGGGCAAAATTATAAGGAAACAAACTCCAAGAAAAGAATGACAGTTTATTATCCCTGCTTTTTCCACCACTCTGTTTACATGATACTTAATATTTTTTCAAAACTAAGAGAAACAAAGTGATATAACTGGGATTACATGCTATAGAAGTGTCAGAAACAGGAAGAAACCTAGGCCTGCTGATTCAATCCACAGCCCTTTTCCATTATGTCACACTCCTTAGTGAAGCCATGCAGATGCAGTCTTGTCCTCAAGTCTGTAGAAATGGAGTGGGAAATGCCTAAGCAAGAGTTAGTCTCTCATCACTAAATCCAAGAGAATAGAAACAGATTAAAGGGATGTAATGGTAGAGAATGAACCAATGGTGCTGTAATGAAAAAGATTACCATGTTTCTAGAATCTAATGAATCTTTTCCTCCATTGCCTGCTGATCGATGTGTAGGACAGGAGTCGCTAAAGAAAAGTATGTAGGTATATAAATAATTGTCTTTCATTTTGATCTCAAGACACTGCTGTGGTTGTTAACCTTCAGAGAGGGAAAAGCAGTAGACATGGTTGGGAATCAGCAGTCTAGGAGTAGAAAATGTTTTACTTTTATTTTGTGCTCTTCTAACTTGTTTAAGTTTTGCTACCTGCAAAAAACGTATTAATAGGGATTTCTGTATAGTGGGATTATAGACCACTTAAATTTTTTTAGTTGGATATTATATAGTACACAAACTATACTAACAAGTTTCATCTGAAAAGTTACTGCTAAGTAGGTTGACAGTAACAGTGGATTTTCCATAGATCCACCTAGAAACTATTTGTATAACATGATTGGAACAGCAGTGGCACTATAAAACCAGTATTCCCTTGTTTCTGTGGAAAAGTGAATATTAAATTATAGATAAGGATGTGGGATGGTTCATTTTCCACAGTCTTAGAAAATCCCTATACTCACATTTATACATACAAGCATATATTTGGTCCTGGGATAGGAAACAGTTTTCCTAAATGAAAAATGCTCTGGCAGGGTGTGGCAAGAGTGGGAATCCGATTTGAATTCTTGTATTAGTTGCTTTAAACAGGACTGTAGGTAATGCTGTGAGAGGGATTTAAGAACCTTTACCTACTAAAAAGCAGGGAGAAGCTAGCAGTTGAATAACTGATTTCTTTGTAAACTTTTTTTTTATTAGGAAACTCTTCACAGTAATCAGTTGGTGCTTATTAACATTCTCAAAACATTTTAGTCTTCTAATGATACTTAGAAGATATGCTTGCTGTATAATGAAACTGCAGTTTTATAAGATCCCAAAACAGCTATGGTGTGTAATTTGTGCAATGTTTATATTATACTGTCCTTGGAAAAGATGGAAAATGCATGGCTGAACTAGGAGTACACAGCTTTTCTGGAAAATTATAAAAATGCTAAAGGAATTTTTTTCATGATGTCATTGTTGAAAAGGGATTATTTTTTCTTATAAAGGGCCAGAATACTCTGGATATAATGAAAATATTTAGTGTGTTTGTGGCCTGTGAGTCTAAGACTGAATACTGAGTGTTGGACTAGGACTGCAAATCATCATCCTTGGCAGGAGCAAAGTTTTCTGCTTCTCCTGTTGTGTCTGGACAGTTACCAGGGCCTCTGGTGAATTTAGCAATCTAGTTCTCCAAGTCCCAAAGAATGTTAAAGCATTTGCATGGAGTTGGGGTAGGAGTGGTCTGATCTCACTTGTTGGCAACTGTTTTATTTTGTAATTTTTTACAGGGGAGACTTTTCATATTGGGGGAATCATAAAACATGGTTAAATATAATGGGAAGAAAAGGATTTTTATATCTTTTATAGTTCTTAATACTAAAATTAAAGCAATACCTGTATGAAATTATGTGTGGAGTACATTTAAGAACCAGAAATTAGCCTCTCCGTCCCTGTTTTTGGGCATTCAGAATAGTTTGGTAGACATTCCATTTGTTGTGTTTCAGTGATGCTAAGACACATTTTTCACATTTAAAAAAAGTGCTAAAATAGTGATGTCTTATCATCGTTACTGGCCTGAATTAAAGTTGGATTACTTCAGAGAGGATTTGCATTTGCCTGTACCAGTCATTTGCATTACTACCAACCTGAGACCATTTTAAATTAAATTCTCTGTTTAAGAGTTTGTTTTTAATCTCACTGGTAGTATGAATTCAGAATACAAAGCTGTGTAAGAATTGTCTTCGGGATAACATTTTCTCTACTTGGTGCCTGGTACTTGAAAGGTAGAGACCTTCAAATTTCTTTGCTGTCTCTTTCTGCATCATGGATTTATTTTCCATGTATCCTCCTCTTCATCTGTAGCCTTTCTTTTGTTTTAGCTTTCTATGTAAAGTCTCCTGGTTTTTTTTTTTTTCTTGTGATACATAAAAGAATAATAGCTGGTGGCTTAGATTTGAGAAAAGACCCATCAGACAGACACTTGGTTAGGCCTTCACTTACCATCCTTCTTCAGAAGTTGTTTACTCTTATGGTAGACACACTTCTGATAAACTTAATGTCACTGGTATACATTTCTTTGTTCATTCCTCATCAGTGATCTTCAAACTTTAATTTACATAAGAATCAGTTGGGGAGTGAAACCTTTATTTTTCTGGGCCCAGAGATTCTGTTTCTGTGGACCTGGGTGATGCCCTCTAATCTGCGCTATAATAAATAACTTAGGGCCCCTGGGTGGCCCAGTGGTTGAGCGTCTGCCTTTGGCTCAGGTAGTAACCCCGGGGTCCTGGGATCGAGTCCCACGTCCAGCTCCCTGCATGAAGCCTGCTTCTCCCTCTGCCTTTGTCTCTGCCTCTCTCTGTGTGTGTCTCTCATGAATAAATAAATCTTTTTAAAAAATAAAAACCATTTTTCTTCAATGCCAAATTCATCTATATACAACTGATGTGGCTCTGCTAAAGGCAGAATACACTCTGACCCTGGCTACCTGGGTTCACGTCCCAGCTCAGCCACTTAATAGTTACGTGACCATGGGCAAAGTTACTTAGCTTCTCAGGTACCACATGTCAATGAAAGAAATTTGGGGACACCTGGGTGGCTCAGCCGTTTAGCGCTGCCTTCAGCCCAGGGCGTGACCCTGGGGCCCCGGGGTCGAGTCCCACGTTGGGCTCCCTGTATGGAGCCTGTTTCTCCCTCTGCCTGTGTCTCTGCCCCGCCACCTCTCTCTGTCTCTCATGAATAAAAGAAATTTAAAAATAAAAGAAATTTGAATACCTTAGAGGGTCACCTTGATAATTCAGTGGATCCATGCATATAAAGTTCTTTGACTGGAGTCTGACGCATGATAAGCTTGATGTGTTAGCTGTTTGTGTTGTTATTGTTCCACAAGCCCTTCAAACATGACTAAAGTGAATCTTTTTATACCACATCCACCACTCTCCATCTGTTTTCTTCTTTGACTATAGTTTAATATCTCCCTATCGCTGATTTTCCTCATTCAGGTCATACATTTTATGAATTCAACATCCTATTTCTCTCTAATTTGTCCCCTCTTTTGTTTTTGTTTTTGTTTTTGTTTTTAGGGAGTGGGGAGGGGCAGAGGGAGAGGAAGAGAATGTCAAGCAGGCTCCATACCCAGCACAGAGTCCAAGGTGGAACTCCATCTCATGATCCTGAGATCATGACCTGAGCTGACCAAGGCACACAGGCACCTCTTGTCCCCTCCTTTCTATTCCCACTTCTATGGCTTTGGTTCAGGTCTCTATCACCTCTCACAGAGTTTTGGAATAGCTTCCTAAATCGATTCCTAGCCTCTGGTCATTTTTCTTCTTTCACATTTCACAGAACTCTTTATCAAAGGCAGTTTGATCCTGCTGTTCCTCTGCTGGATGGCTATTACTGCCTACCTGGTAAAATCCAAACACATGTACCTGGCATACAAAGCCCTTCCTAGCTAGTTTTTGCAATACCCATTTGTAATCTTCCAGCTGTATATATTACTTGTAGTACAGTGCTCAAAACAGTAGATTCTCTCTTGCTTTCATAACTTTGCATAAATAAACAATACAGCAAGGTGGTTAAAAGTGTGAGTTTGGGACCCAGACTGCCTAAGTCCAAATCTTGACTTTGCAACTTAGCTAGTTGTGTGAACTTGAGCAAAACACTTTTTCTGTGCCATAGTTTCCTGATCTCTAAAATGGGAATAGTCATGCTTCATACAATTGTTATGAGGATCTTACTAAGTTAATTTACATGCGTTTAATAAATGTAAAGTATCATTATTATATTTTTATTATTACCATGCTATTTCCTTTGATTGTACACTTGATCTTCTCTACTACCCATTTCACTTTTGCCTATCAGATCCTACTCATTCATCTATCATATTGCAGTTTAAGAACTACCTCTTTGGGGCATCTGGGTGGCTCAGTCAGTCAGTCAGAGTGATTGGCTCTTGATTTCAGCTCAGGTCATCTCTGAAATCCCCAGACTCTCTTATGATGATCCTCTGGGTTCCTATAGCACCCTTTATAGTATAATTAAACTCTGCTGTAAGGACTACCAGTATTTTTCATATGTATTTTTCATCTCTGAATGGCTAGTGAATAAGACTTGTTTTATTGTTTCTTACTGGCTATAAATTGAGAAACCTTATTAGGGGAATATTCTATCAGCGGCACATAAATACCTCATAAACAGACTGGAAAGCAAGAGATAGCAAAAGGTGAAAAGACAGAAAACAAAATCTGTTAAGTCTGGAACTTTCCAGTGAAGGGACAAGCAGTCCAACAAGTATCAGTTTGGTTCTGTAAGTATCATAGTATATAATTAAAGAGCTATGATAATGTCCTAAGTCATCCCAAAGATTAAATTGTGTTATGTATACTTGGCCTAAAAGAAGGGAAAATAGGTTAAACATTTTAGAAATATTTCTTTTAAAACTAGTTGAAATAAATTTTGGCAATTAAATAGATGAGCTTTAGTTATTTATAATTGTCCAACAGCTCATCCCCCCTTGGGCACCTGCATAATCAGTGCACTCCATAATTCTGACTATTGAATGTGCCCAATCTGTTTATGTGAATAGTGGTAAGTGGGAGGGAGGTAATAGGCTAAGTGAATTTGTGGCAATTAATATGAGTACTGTTAATTTTAAAATTCATTATTCATTGACTCAATTTCTAAATTCTTTATACATTTAATAAGTTTGCCATCAACCTTTCTAAAGAGAAATCATTAGGAAACAGAGTTAAGTCCTACGGATAAATATAATAAATCTTATATTGCAATATTGTAAGAATATTGAAACTCAGATTAACTTATTAAAAAGAAAGTTAGAGGGCAGCCCCAGTGGCGCAGTGGTTTAGCGCCGCCTGTGGCCCAGGGCGTGACTGGAGACCCGGGATCGAGTCCCACGTTGGGCTGTCTGCATGGTGCCTGCTTCTCCCTCTGCCTATGTGTGTCTGCGCCTCTCTCTCTCTCTGTGTCTCTATGAATAAATAAATAAAAATCTTTAAAAAATAAAAATAAAAAATAAATAAAAAGAAACAACTTTCTGAAGAAATATTACCAGTAATATTTTAAAATCGTAAGCTTTTTGATTTACTTACTTAAGTAAAATGATACTACAATAAGACTTTGTATGCAAAATATATCCTAAGTTACAATATGTGATTATTTTAAAAACTTAGGTTAGTATTTACAGAATTGTTGGGTTTAACCATAATAAACATTAGCATAGAGAAGGAGGGAAAAGTTGTTGATCTAACAAATTAGTTTCAGGGAATTCATTTTACAATTTTTTTTCTTTGATTAGGCCCTGTGGATACAATGCCCCTTTGCAAAACACAACAGTTTGGACTCCAGGAACTTACAAAAGAAATACACATAATTGCCTTCCCTGAGTTTCTATTGATATAGGAACATAAGACCCTTAAAAATGAGATGTAAGTGCCCCAACAGATATCCATATAAATTATCAGTACTGTACATCTTCAGCTGTTTTCTACTTCTGCAGAAATCTAATTAAGAGGAAACTCTTTTTAGTAAAAGTACTTTATTTCTTATTATAAAACTGGCATTGTAAAGAATGTATAAGAATTGTTTATTGTAAAGAATGTATAAGAAGGTTGAAATAAAATGAAAGTCCCCTGTTGTTCATCTATTAACATTTTATATATTTACTAGTTTTTTATATATACTTATCTTTATCCCTTTTAAAAATTGGACTGTAATTATATAATTTTATATTCTTCTTTACTCACTTTATATTAAATCAGAATTGTTTTCTCATGAACTAAATATTCAAAATAAACTACAGGTAAAGGTGATGGGGAATCTAATCATTTAAGGTAATCTCAGACATTGTAAAGTTCTAAACTTACTAGATTCAAATTCAGTAAGGAAAAATCTGACTTTCAAATTAGATAAAGTGTTCATAAGTCTATAGATATTTTAGATTCAGCAGTTGATAAGTTCCTTAGAAATCAGTTTTTAGCTCTTATTTCTGACACCGAGTTGAATTAACTGTGTACATATATTAGATGCTATATTTTAATTTACAAAATATTGTAAAAGATTGGCATTACTTTATATTCTTTTTTAAAAACCTAAGTATTGTTGTACTCATGTAATCACATTTCTCCTATCCAAACTCATTTAAGATAATGTGAGGAGAACACACAAGAACACTTCCCCAAAGCTATTGACTGGGAAAGAAAATGAGCAGGGCTGATTTTCCGGAGTTCTTCCATCTAGTGGCCCTTGAAGACTGGAGTTTTAAAGGTTAGCCAGGCTTGGCTAGGATAGAGCCCTGAGGGCACTGCCTTGCTCCTGCAAATGCAGGTAAACAACCCAGGGGCAGACATGTGGAAATTGCCATCTGAGGAAAGCTTGGGACACACAGTGAGGAGATTATTCATTCTTCTTAGAGTTGTCCCTGAGAGGTGTCTTCACAGAATGCCTCTCCAGGGACAAAGGAGCAGGAGCAGGTGAGCACTATTTCCCTCCCCCACTCCTCAGCATAAACACAGAGCCACCCATGGAGGGCAGCTCACCCCAACACAGGCTGCCTAGCCTGCTTGCACCAAGTCCCATATCCTGTGCTCTGGGGTGATAGCCCTTCACCCTCAAACCTCCCTCAGTCCTAGCATGGCGAGACCCTCCCCCAGATTAGCATAGGGCTCTGCCCACACCACATCCCTAAAGCTTAGCTTGGAGTCTTAAAAGTCAGCAGGCTTGGTTGGGATAGAGCCAGGAGGGCATTGCACTGCTCCTGGAGGAAAGGCAGGCAAACAACCTGGAGGCAGTGTGGGAACAAGTGATCTAAAAAACACCTGGGACTCATGGGGGAAGGGGGGAGATTATCTGCCTTTCTTGAAGTGCTTTCCTGAGAGCAACAGGTATGGAGATCCCTTTCTGGGGACAAAGGAGCAGGCGGGCACCATTTCTGTCCCGTACCCCTCAGCATGAACACAGAGCCACCTGTGGTAATCAGTACAATGACAACACTGGCTTCCTAATCTGCTTATACCAAATCCCACACCTTTGCATTCTGTTGGTACTCTTTCTTGACCAAGCTGGCTTCAGTCCCAGTGTGGCGGGCTTCTGTTCCCCAGAAGACCAGCATAAACCCCTTGCCCACACCATATCTCCAACCAGTGTTCTGCATGGCTTACAGTTCTACTAGAAGTCATATCAAGTCTCATTTTACAAGCAGACCAGAGCAGACATAGTTAAAACATGCCACTTTCTGGCCAAGGACCAAACATTGCCCATTGCAGGCAAGGAGAGCCTCTGCAGAAAACTGGCCTAAAGGATAGAGCAGCCAAAACATAGCAGCAGAGTGCATGCAGCACCCACTAGAAACATTCCCTGAAACACCAGGCCCTGGACACTATGTGACCTTTTCTTCATAAAACCATTACTCTCAGGAGCAGGAAATATAACAGCCTTTTTTAACACAGAGAAGAAGATGGAGACTTAGACAAAATGCCAAGACAAAGGAATTCATCTTGAAAGAACAAGATAAGGTCATGGCCAGAGATTTGAGTGAAATAGATATAAGTAACATGTATGATAGAGAATTTAAAGCAACAATCAGAAGGATACCTGCTGGGCTTGAGAAAAGAATCAAAGATTTTAGAGAGGCCCTCCCTTACCAAAGAAATAAAAGAGCTAAAAAACAGTCATAAATGAAAAACTCAATAACTGAGATTCAAAACAGACTTGATACAATGAGCACAAGGATAGAAGAAGCAGAGGAACAAGTGATATAAAAGATAAAATAATGGAAAATAATGAAGCTGAACAAAAGAGAGAACTATGGAACACAAGAATAGACTTAGGGAATTCAGTGACTCCATCAAACATAATAACATTTGTATTAAAGGAATCCCAGAAGAAGAGAGAGAAAAGGAAGCATAAAATTTGAGGAAATAATAGCTGAAAGCTTCCCTAATCTGGGAAGGAAACACCCAGATCCAGGAGGCACAGACCCATCAAAATCAACAAAAGCAGGCCAACACCAAGACATATGGTAACTAAATTTGCAAAATATAGTGACAAAAAAAATCCTAAAAGCAGCAAGACAAAAGAAGTCCCTAATTTATAAGGGAAGACCCATAGGCTAGCTGCAGATCTCTCAACAGAAACTTGGCAACCAAAAAGGAGTGGAATGGCATTTTCAAAGTGCTGAATGGGAAAAATCTGCAGCCAAGAACACTCTATCCAGCAAAGCTATCATTCAGAGTAGAAGGAGAGATAAAGAGTTTCCCAGACAAACAAAAAATAAAGGAGTTCATGAGCACTAATATTTTAATTGAAAATATTAAAGGGGACTCTGAGTGGAAAGACCAAAAGTGACAAAGACTAGAAAAAAACAAAACAAATCTTCAGAAGCAACAGCAAAACAAATAATAAAATGGTACTAAATACAAGTCTGTCAAAATTACTCTGAATGTAAGTGGACTAAATGCTCCAACCAAAAGAGGGGGTGTTAGAATGGATTAAAAAAAAAACATCTATATGTTGCCTACAAGAGACTCATTATAGACCTAAAGACGCCTACAGATCGAAAGTGAGGTGATGGAGAAGCATTTGTAATACAAATGGATGTCAAAGGAAAGCTGGAATAGTAATAATTCTACCAAACTAAATTTTAAACCAAAGACTAACAAGAGATGAAGAAGGGCACTATCTCATAATAAAAGGGACTATCCAACAAGAAGATCTAACAATTATAAGTATTTATTCCCCCAACACGGAAGCCCTCAGATATACAAAACAATAACAAACATAAAGGAACTAAATGATAATAATACAATAATAATAGGGGACTTTAACATTCCACTTACATCAATGGACAGGTAATCTAAGCAGAAAATCAACAAAGAAACAATGTCTTCAAACAGCTTTGAAGACAGACTGGACCAGATGGGCTTAGTAGATATATTTAGAGCATTCCATCCTAAAGTAGCAGAATTCACATTCTTTTCAAGTCCAGAATACATTACATACCAGGTCACAAATCAGGCCTCAACAAGTACAAAAAGATTGAGGTCATACCATGCATCTTTTCTGACCACAATGCTATGAAACTTAGAAGTCAACCACAAGAAAAAATCTGGAAAGATCACAGATACTTGTAGGTTAAATAACATGCTACCAAACAATGAATGGGTCCACAAGGAAATAAAAGAAGAAATTTAAACAAACATGGAAAGAAATGAAACTGAAAACACAATATTCCAAAACCTTTGGGATTAGCAAAAGCAGTCCTAGGAAGAAAGTATATAGCAATACAAGCCTACCTCACAAAGCAAGAAAAATCTTAAACAACCTAATCTTACACCTAAAAAAAGCTAGAAAAAGAACAACAAATGAAGCCTAAAGGCAGCAGCAGAAGGAAAATGATGAACATTAAAGCAGAAATAAATAGTATAGAAACTGAAAAAACAATAGAACAGATCAGTGAAACCAGGAGCTAGTTATTTGAGATTAATAAAATTGATAAACTCTAGCCAAACTTATCAAAAAGAAAATCAAAAGGACTCAAATACAATCACAAGTAAGAGAGGAGAAATATCAACGAACACCACAGAAATATAACCAATTCTAAGAGAATGTTATGAAAAACTATTTGCCAACAAATTGAACCATCTGGGAGAAATGGATAAATTCCTACAAACATATAAACTACCAAAACAGAAACAGGCAGAAATAGAAAGTTGAACAGACCAATAACTAGCAAGGAAACAATCAGTAATTTAAAAAAAAAAATCTCCCAACAATAGTCCAGGGCCAGATGGCTTCACAGGTGAATTCTACCAAGCATTTTTTTTTTTTTTTTATGATAGTCACACAGAGAGAGAGAGAGGCAGAGACATAGGCAGAGGGAGAAGCAGGCTCCAAGCACCAGGAGCCCGACGTGGGATTCGATCCCGGGTCTCCAGGATCACGCCCTGGGCCAAAGGCAGGCGCTAAACTGCTGCGCCACCCAGGGATCCCTCTACCAAGCATTTAAAGAAGGGTTAATACCTATTCTTCTCAAACTATTCCAAAAAATAGAAATGGGAGGAAAACCGCCTAAATCATTCTACGAGGCCAGCATGATGACCCTGATACCAAAACAAGATTAAAACTCCACTAAAGAAGAGAACCATAGGCCAATAGCCCTGATGAACATAGATAAAATACTAGCAAATCAAACTCAACAGTACATTAAAAGAATCATTCACCATAATCAAGTGGGATTTATACCTTGGCTGCAGGGGTGGTTTATTTAATATTCACAAATCAATCAACATGATACACCAAGTTAATAAAAAAGGATAAGAACCATATAATATTCTCAATAGATGCAGAAAAAGCATTTAACAAAGTACAACATCCATTCATGATAAAAAACCCTCAACAAATTAGAGTTAGAGGAAACATACGCCAACATAATAAAAGCCCTATATAAAAACCCACGGTTAAGATCATCCTCAATGGGGAAAACCTGAGAGCTTTTCCCACTGTTGTAATACTGCAAGTCCTAGCCTCAGCAGTCAGAAAACACAAAGAAATAAAAGGCATCCAAATGAGCACTGAGGAAGTCAAACTTTCACTATTTGCAAATAACATGATATTCTATATTAAAAAAATCCAAAGACTCCACCAAAAAAATTGCTAGAACTGATACATGAGTTCAGTAAAGTCAGGATACAAAATAAATATACAGAAATCTATTGCATTTCTATTCACCGATAATGAAGCAGCAGAAAGAGAAATCAAGGAATCAATCCCATTTACAATTGCACCAAAAACCA
The DNA here is from genome assembly GCF_048418805.1 of Vulpes vulpes. Taxonomy (NCBI): domain Eukaryota; kingdom Metazoa; phylum Chordata; class Mammalia; order Carnivora; family Canidae; genus Vulpes; species Vulpes vulpes. The sequence goes on from NC_132780.1 coordinate 194,722,985, forward strand.
TAAGATACCTAGGAATAAACCAAACCAATGAGGTAAAATATCTGTACTCTGAAAACTATAAAACATTAATAAAAGAAATTAAAGAAGACGCAAAGAAATGGAAGTGGATTGGAAGAACAAATATTGTTAAGATGTCTATATTACCCAAAGCAATGCTGTACACATTTAATGCAATCCCTATCAAAATACCAACTGCATTTTTCATGGAGCTAGAACAAACAATCCAATAGTGTGTATGGAACCACAAAAGATCCCAAATAGCCAAAGCAGTCTTGAAAAGAAAAGCAAAACTAGAGGCATCACAATTCTTCTATTAAAGGTAGACAACTAAACATTTACTTGTCTCACTTTGACTCCTTCATTACCTCTTTCTCCTACTTTTCCTCCCTATTTCTTTGATCTCCTTTGAGGTATTTTATTCCTTCATTTGCCTTCTAAATGCCAGTGGTCTTTAGCATTCTGAGCTCCACCTTTTTCTCTCCTCTAACTTTATAATTCTTAACCTCAACCTGTCTGTGGGGCACCACAATGGATAGATAACAGTTGCTTTCTAATGGACAAAGGCATTGAATCTCAGCCACCCCATCCCATGCACACACACACACACACACACACACACACACACACACAGTGAAAATTGCTAAGCTTTATATTCTTGGGTGATCTAATTGATAACCAAATCTATATCTCTAGATCTAGCCTAACCTGCTTACCTAAACACTGGACCCATATTTCAGTCTGATTGCTGAATAGCTCTGTCTCCAGTACCTCAAACTTAACATATCCAAAGCAGAATTCATTGTCTTCCATTAGACTTGTATCTCCTTTTGTATTATTTCTTTGAGTGCCACTACCATCTCTTCACTTGAAGAGTGAAAATTTTGATTCTTTCCTCTCCCCCATTTCCCCATTTCACGTATCTAGTTGGTTCCTAAGTCCTTTTGATTGTATCTTCTCAGTGTCTTTCATGTTCATCTCAACTACTCCAGTCTTAATTCAGGCCTATATTTTTCCAGTCTATCTCATAGCCATCTGAATTACCTTGTCAGAATGCAAACATTATTTTCCTTTATATCGTTCATTTGCTCCCCATTGCCTGATCCTACAGAAGACAGACTCTTCACTGTGCTGTACAAAGTCCTTTGTGGTTTGGCCTTTGCATACCTTTTTAGCCACCTCTTACTGCCAACAGCTATTCACTGTGCTCCAGCCAAATTTGCTTTGGTCTGTCATGTCCCTCAGGGATTTTTACATTCTATCTTCACTAAATAAATATTTCCAAATTTTTTTTTGTTCCTGTTAAGCCCCTTGTTTGCTTGTTTTGATCTCTTTCATATCTTTCCTCAATGTTTAGTAAGACTTGATCAAACAACTTATATCTAAGAGTCAGTCACTAAAAAACTGATTGGAAACTCCAAGTCCTTGCAATCCATTTATTTTATCATCTTTAGTATCTTTGTTAACTTGGGCTAGTCGTAATCCCCTTCATAAGGATCTTCCCATCTCCCCTTGGATATAATCTAGACTACCAGTGTTCTGAGAGCTGAATAGTCCTACTTTGAGTCTGGTACCCCACCCTCACCTATGCTGAGTGTCCCTTAATCCAGAAATACTCTATAGTTCCCTCTTCATAGAAAAAACAAAACTTCTAGTCTTCCTCCCAGATAGGGGTAAAGGAGTCTTCTGGCTTCATAGAGAGATGAAGGGAGTTTGGACATACAATTTACTTCTGACCTAAACTTTCATCCTGTTTTCTAGTGTTTGGCTCTATCTTAACTATTACTTACAGAGGTGCAGCCAATTCCTTGAGCTATTTGGAGATTCTGCAGAGTCAACTTAAGAGTCACTTTTCTTACTTGGGTTAGGAGACTGCCTTTTTTGCATTAGCTAAATCAATTACTATTTGTACATCTGTTTTCTATTTTTCCAAAGTTTTGTTGTCCTTGCAGGTTGATATCTTTTTTAAAAAAAATTAATATTATTTTAGAATTTTTCTAACAGGGAGCAAAAGTTAGTGGGTATGTCCACTCTGGCATATTCACCTAAACTTCTCTTTCAAAACTGTTTGTAATTCTAAATTATTTCTGGCTTTACTTATTTCTCCATCAATCAGGAAGAGTTAGATAATATCTCTTTTGTATTCCCATGACACTCTGTGTATGCTTTTGTTACAGAACTGATCCCATTGAGTCATATCTTGTTTTTAACTTGTCTCCCCTACCACACATTGTTGTGCAACAGAACTTTTTCATCTGGGAAAACTGAATCTCTATAACTCCCCATTTACCCTTCCCCTCAGCCCCATTCCACTTTCTGTTTCTATGAACTTGACTGCTCCAGATACCTCTTGGAATCAAAAAATACATTTTTTTTTTCTTTTTTGGGGCTGGCGTAGTTCATTTAGCATAATGTCCTCAGTGTTTATCCATGTTTTAGTGTGTGTCAAATTTTGCTTAGGGCCAAATTAAATTCCATTGTATGTAAATACATTTTGTTTGTCTACTCATGGATATTTGGGTGACTCCACCTTTTGACTATTGTGTGATGCCATTATGACAGATATTTTCTCAAGAGATCCTGCTTTCAGTTCTTTTGGATATGCCCAGAATGTCATTGTCTTTTAAGACATTGATTTTTTTAAAAATATTTATTTATTCATGATAGACACAGAGAGAGAGAGAGAGGCAGAGGCACAGGCAGAGGGAGAAGCAGGCTCTACGCTGGGATCCCGACGCGGGACTCTATCCTGGAACTCCAGGACCATTCGTGCCCTGGGCCAAAGGCAGGTGCTAAACTGCCGAGCCACCCAGGGATCCCCTAAAACATTGATATTTTTTAAGGAAAATGCTTTCCCCCTCTATAAAAAATAGAATGTTTTTCATTTGGGGCTTTAATGATGTTTTCTTATGTTGAGATTCAGGTTATACATTCCTGGCCAGAATACTGCTTAAGTGACATGTCCTTTTCATGGTTTCACATACAGACACAACATGATGTGTCCATCTTCTTAGGGGTGATGTTAATTTTAATCATCCAATTAAAGTGTTATTCTGTTTCTCTATTATGCAGTTACTCCTTTTTCTCTTGAAGCTTATAAGCAACCTGTAGAGGAGACCATGTAGATATCCCACTCCTTGTCAAAATTTCTACCTTTGAATTTAGCATTAATGCTTCTTGCCTAAATTAATCTTTACTGTGATGGTTGTAAAATGATGATTTTTCAAATCTAGTAAGGATTATTTTTAAAGTTAATTATGAATTGTGGGGCAGCCCGGGTAACTTGGCAGTTTGGCGCCGCCTTAGGTCCAGGGCCTGATCCTGGAGGCCCGGGATCGCGTCCCGCATCTGGCTCCCAGCAGTGGGCCTGCTTCTCCCTCTGCCTGTGTCTCTGCTTCTCTGTGTGTGTGTGTCTCTCATGAATAAATAAATAAAATCTTAAAGGAATGGAAAAAAATTATGAATTGTGTTAAATAGATCAATTTGAATGTCAAGTGGTCAATATATTAAATTAAGATTTGTTACTACCGTTAATATACATGATAATCACTGAATCATATGATTAAACTGCTTCTGAATTTTTGGGAATGTAATAGTTATGGTATTCCTATAAGGTCATTGCATAATCTTAAAAGTTTATAGTGTGCTTTTCTTTTTTTTTTTTTAATTTCATCTTTTTTTTGAGAGAGTATATATGAGCATGTGTGCAAGTGGGGTGGGGTGGGGTGGTGTTTGGAGGGGCAGAGAGAGAGAGAGAGAGAGAGAAAGAATCTCAAGCATGGGGCTTAATCCCCAGACCCTGAGATCATGACCCAAGCCCAAACCAAGAGTAGGATGCTCAACTGACTTAGCCACCCAGGCATCCCTAAAGATTTCACTCTTAAAAAATCTTTGCACCCAACATAGGGCTTGAACTCACAACCCTGAGATCAAGAGTCACATGCTCTAGCAACTGAGCCAGCCAGACACCCCTATAGTGTGGTTTTCTTACTCTCAGTTTATAGATTATTTACCAGGTACTCTATTGTCTGAATCCTGCTAGTGAACTCTTTATTTAATTAATGAGTAACCAAATAATATTCACTTTCTGCTATTAACTTTACAATATGGAGTAGCTTTGAGAACTTTAACTGAATGGAAAGATATAAACTCTTTCCTTTTTTAAAGCATAATTCTCATTCTATGTGTGTAATTAAAACTGGTTGATCTGAAGCATTTAGCATCTCTTAAATATGTCTGAAGTTGTTACAGTTTCTTTTTAAAAAAAAAAAGATTTTATTTATTTATTCATGAGAGACACACAGAAAGAGAAGCAGAGACATAGGCAGAGGGAAAAGCAGGCTCCTCCCAGAGAGCCCAATGTGGGACTCGATCCCAGACCCTGGGATCACGCCCTGAGCCAAAGGCAGATGCTCAACCACTGAGCAGCCACCCAGGCTTCCCACAAAGTTGTTATAGTCTCAAGCAATATGACAGATTAGATGTTCAGAGAAACCTCCTCTGGTAAAGAACACATAAATGCTGTATAAAATGTTAAAATACCTTTTGAAAGGCATGGCTGAGTTGGAGGCAAAGCAAGAGGAAAATATGAGGCTGTATGTAATGAGAAATCCAGTTCCACAGGTATAAATGAGACCTAGAACCCATTTTATCCCTGAGGACATCTTCTGTGATCTCTCATGGCCCAGAATCTGGGCATTAAGGAGGTGTTTCTGCTTGCATGGGGCAGGGGACAAATTTAGATGACCATGCTCACTGGTAAGTTTGGACACTACTGTGTAAAAAGCTGGGATCCCCAAAAGATAAAACCTTCGGTTAATGACAGGAAAATAACCTGCTCTTCAGAGTGACACCGTTTCATCCTTGGCTTTAAATGGAGTGGACTAAAGGAATCTCTCTTCATCATAATTCTGTTCTCTTGTGGGTTTGGAGTTGGAATTCATACTGCCAAAAAAAAAAATCTCAATATAAAAGTTCAGTTTAATGGTGCCTTGGGTTTGGGGTGCCCTGAAGACCCAACAGAAACAAATAGAAATCTTCTCTGAAGAAAAGTGCTTTAAATACTGGCTTTTAAGTATTTCTTTAGTTGAAGTTCCAAGCATACACATTTATTAGAGACCATTCTTGGGATCGATACATGTGAAAGAGAGAGGAAGGAAGCAGTATTAGGCAGAAAAGTCCAGCTTCAGTGAAGACCCAACAAAGGTTTCACTGATAATACAGGGAGCTCTGGAGATGAGGTGATCCTTCAGAGTTGACTTGAGTTGGAGCAAGAGGGTCAGATATTTTTACTTTCATTGAATGTGGGCTGCTCCTGGAAGGAGCCTTGACCTTAAATGAGACAGTATTCTTTAGACACAGCAATCCCCAAAGAGGGCCAACAGCCAAGAGCCACTTTCTGGCAGCATTCCTAGGAGCTGTGGGAAAAGTTCACATTCCTGAAAGGGAATCCAGGCAGTGCCTCATAATGTCCACCACAATGAGCAAAGAAAACTTGTAGGGAAACATTGCATTGACTTTGTAAATCAAAGCAATATTATCTTATTTGTGTGGTTAAAATAAAAATAGAACTAAAAATTTCAGAATCATAGTATTATATGAGTCTGGAGGGGAGTGATTGGAATTAATGCCTTCGAAGATCTGTGTTCTATGGTGGAATACTATACAGAAGTGAAAATGAATACCATATAGCTTCATGTTCCAACATAAATACCAAAATACTTTGTGAGAAAAGTATGGTTCCATTTATATAAAGTTTAAAAACTATCATCACCAAATAATATATTGGTAAGGATACATATAAATGTGATCAAACTTGATAGGCATTAAAATGAGTAACACAAAATTCAAAGCAAGAGATGGAGAAGGCGCACAGAGGGCTTCCACAGCAATATTTATCACACTTTTCTTAATCTAGGTGGAGATACACAAGAAATTTGTTTTGTTATAATTCCTTTAACTATACATGTATGTATTATATATATGGTAAATCATTTTTAAAACACTATTAAGGTATTAAGAAGGAAGGAATCTTCTGGTCTTGGTGACCAGAGCATGTTAAAGTTATCTCCTAAGTTAGTATTCAGCTGTGTTAATCTGGATCTACTGAGATTTAATCAGAAATAAATTATCAGTTATATGATTGAGTCATCTCCATTTGGTTTATCAATTTTGCCCTAATTGGGGGATGGGCTTACTCTTTAACAGGCATTTCAGGTACGCTGATGAAATTTGAAGTTTGAAAATGATTACAAATTCTTCAGCAAGTTTTTGTTAGTTGAATTCAATATGTAATATAATAGTTACCAATGTTCAATGCAACATCTACATCATTAAGTTAGAAGCTCTACTTTTTTCTCCCCAAATCTGTTTAATCCATGAAAATCAGAGAAAGCAGCTTTGAATTCAGCATGATGAACTCTGTCTCTCTGAAGACCTTTAGCAGAGCTTAGATGACTTGTTAAAGATAGTGTGAGAACAAGTTTGTGTTGATAGAAACAATTAGAACAGATGGCCTCTAACATGCTGGTAGACTCTACTAAGATTACATGATTTTATGCTTGGTTCAGTGTTTCTTACCTCCCATTTCTCTCCAGAAGGCATTTTCCTGATGACTTTCCATTAGGATAGTCTCCGTTTAGATCAGTCTAAATCAACCAGAGTCCTTAAGAGAGAATATTTTTCTCCAGCTTCATGGATCTTGGAGTGCAGGAAATTTGAGCTGTGTGACCTTAAGCAAATTAGTTAGTGTCTCTGGACTTTGGCTCCTATATCTATAAACTGAGAATATTGCAGCTGATCTAAATTTTAAATAGATATATGAAATTCCCCCATATTTCTAGAACTCCCAAATATTTATGACTTATACAGATTGATGGTACCATGGACTTCTTAAGTGTTTTGAATATAGTCACCACTGTTTCAAACTAAATAACTTGAAATATATCCTTTGCTACCTCTTAATACTTCTTGGAGGAAAATATGAGATAATGCTTTTTTAAAAACCAGACTTCAGAGGCGCCTGGGTGGGTTAGTAGGTTAAGCGTCTGCCTTTGGCTCAGGTCGTGATCTCAGGATCCTGGGACCGAGCCCCATGTTGGGCTCCTTGGTCAGTGGGGAGACAGCTTCTGCCACTCTCCCCACCTCATGTGCTCTCTCTCAAATAAATAAATAATTTTTTTAAAAAAATGAAAGACTTTTATTTCACTGTATTCTAAAGTTACCTGAATTTGTACCTTAACCTTCATTTAGTTATTTTGAATGTCCCTGTAATTCAAATGTCTCATATTTTTATAACTTTACAATGCTATAATTTTTCCATGACACTTTAATTCTTATCTATAGCAGTATTCTTTCATTTTTAATATAAACTATTAATGGAATAAATATTTTACAGTATTTTGGGTAATAATGCTAAAATTTGGGTTAAAAACTAATACAAATACATATAAATTAAATATGAGTCAAAAGCATGATTTTAGTTTTATTCTCTCATTTGATTATGGTGGGAAATTTTTTATTATTTTAAATTATTGCATACATGATAGCACATTAATAATTTCCTCTTCAATTTATTAAGCTTAAGAAATTACTAAAGGTCAATTATAGGGGGAAAATAAATCAAGGCAGAGTTACATAACTTTCACATCAAGTAGAAAACTCTAAATTGAAAATAACTTTATTATGTCATCTTAAGCGTGTGTTGTTATATCCCTGTCACTATTCCTGTGTTTCATTCACTGTGAAACAAAGGTATAAGTTACAGTCAGTATGTTAGTTTGCTAGGGCTTCGGAAACAAATACCATACCACAGACTGGGTGGCTTAAACAACTGAAATTTATTTCTCACAGTTCTGGATGCTACAAGTAGATTGGTTTCTTCTGAGGCCACTCTCTTTGGCTTGCAGATGGTTGTCTTCCCACTGGCTTCACTTGGTCTTTCCTGATATATCCCTGGCATAAAATTTGTATATCCAAATTTCCTCTTTTTACAAGGACACCAGTTAGATTGGATTAGAGCCAATCCTAAAAGTTTCATTTAAACTTGATCACCTTTTTAAGGCCCTATCTCTAAATACAGTCAGTCTAAAATACTGGAGGTGAGAGCATCAATATATGAATTTTGGAGGAATAATGAATTCGGTGAGTGAAAATGTATATAATGTAGTTCCTGCCAAGAAGTTTTCAAGAATGAAAATTATCTGTGCAAGTGACTTGCATGATGGGTACACTTAATTGCACCGTGACTTATGGCAGGTTAGCTCACAGGATGGATGACCTGACACAGTTTATGAGTGCTGTATGATTTTAAGGCAGGTAATTGAAGTTCTCTGCAAAAGGACATCCTAATTTGAATAAAATTTCTATGTCTTTGCTAGTTTCTCTTCCTCTACATGCCATTTTAGTATGGGGCCTTTGGAACTGTCTTCAGTTCTTACATTATACCATCAGTAGTCTCTTCCTCTTCAACATCGGTTCACTTTTTTTTTTTTTTAATCTAAACTACTCCTTTGGGTACCCCTGGGTGGCTCAGCGGTTTAGCGCCTGCCTTGGGCCCAGGGCGTGATCCTGGAGTTCGGGGATCTAGTCCCTCCTTGGGCTCCCTGCGTGGAGCCTGCTTCTCCCTCTGCCTGTGTCTCTGCCTCTCTCTCTCAGTGCCTCTCATGAATGAATGAATGAATGAATGAATGAATAAATAAATAAATAAATAAATCTTAAAAAAAAAAATAAACGACTTCTTGAAATAGCCCCCGCCCCCTCCCGCCCTCGCCGGCACAGAGCTCCCGGCGCCGCGGGGAGGCGACTACCTCCAGAGAACCTGCAGACTGTGGCGCAACTGGTCTCGACAGCGGAGATGCCCGAATGCTGCCCGGGTGAGAAACTTGGGAAAGAAAACATTTTCAACAATGAATAGGTCCCCCACCATGACCGACTGCAGATGACTTGCCATTGCATTCACAAAGATGTCGTCTGCTGCTGAAAATGGAGATGCCACACCTGGAAAACAGAATGAAGAAAAATAAAAAAAAAACTTATAAAAAGACTGCATCATCTGCTATCAAAGGTACTATTCAGCTGGGAATAGGATACACAGTGGGGAATCTCACTTCCAAGCCAGATAGAGATGTCCTCATGCAAGACTTTTATGTGGTGGAAAGGGTGTTCCTGCCCAGTGAAGGCGACAATCTGACCCCAGCACATCATTACCCAGACTTCAGATTTAAGACGTATGCTCCACTAGCATTCCGATATTTCAGAGAACTTTTTGGTATCAAGCCTGATGATTACTTGTATTCCATCTGCAGTGAACCTCTAATAGAGCTGTCTAACCCTAGAGCCAGTGGATCCTTGTTTTTTTGTGACCAGTGATGATGAATTTATCATCAAAACCGTTCAGCATAAAGAAGCTGAATTCCTTCAGAAGCTACTGCCAGGCTATTACATGAATTTAAGCCAGAATCCAAGGACTCTTTTGCCAAAATTTTACGGACTGTATTGCATGCAATCAGGGGGCATTAATATCAGGATTGTGGTAATGAACAACGTCTTACCGCGCTCCATGAGAATGCACTTCACTTATGACCTGAAAGGCTCCACTTATAAGCAAAGAGCATCCCGAAAGGAGACAGAAAAATCCAACCCCACGTTTAAGGACTTAGATTTCCTGTAAGACATGCACGAAGGGTTATACTTTGATGCAGAAACATACAACGCGTTCATGAAAACACTTCAGAGAGACTGCCGGGTGCTGGAAAGCTTCAAAATCATGGACTATAATATAGCCTTTTGCTGGGAATCCACATCTTAGACCACACCCTCAAAGAGAAAGAAGAGGAGAATTCACAAAATGTGCCTGATGCTAAGCGGTCTGGGATGCAGAAGGTCCTCTGTTCCACAGCAATGGAATCCATCCAGGGTCCAGGGAAATATGGAGATGGGATCATCACAGAGAACCCGGACACAATGGGAGGCATTCCAGCTAAAAGCCATAAGGGAGAGAAATTACTTTTATTTATTATATATATAATATTACCTCAAGAGCCCCTTCTTGAAATAGTCTCCTCTCTTCATTTCTGACATCATGCTTTTCTGATTCTTTTCCCCTTATAGGTTTCCTTTCTCTTGTTTTCCTTCCTTATCTTAAATCTTTTCTATATATACTCTTCCTTTTTAGTGACTTCTATTTTCTATACCATCCATATGCTGATAATGCAATTATTTATATTTCTATACTAGACCTCTCCTCCAACCTAATTTAGACTCTTCTGTGAAACTACCTATTTCATGTCTTATCTTGGATGTCTCACACTCAGACTAGCATTTGACACATATCAGTACTATATGAGTATTAGCTATTGTCTCAGTATTTTTTTAAATAAATGGCACTATCATCTACCCAGTTATTTAAGCTAGAAAACTTGATTTCTCCCTTTTCCTCTTAGAGGATGATTTCCTCTAATCATCCAGTTCATTACTTACATCTTCAAGATACATCCTGCTTCTATACACTCTCTTCATCTCCATTGTCACCACCCTAATCCAAATGCAACATCATCATCTCATACCTGGCTAACTGCAAATGTCCGTAAACTCTGGGCTATTTAACATAGTGATTAAGAACCTAGGCTTTGAAAAAAAAAAAAAGAACCTAGGCTTTGGAATTGAACTGGCTAGGTTTAAATCCTGGCTCCACCACTGGCAAGTTGTATGACCTTGAGTGACCTCTCTGCCTCTTTATTTATAAAATGAAAATAATAGTAATAATAATACCTACCTCATAGAATAGTTAAAAGGTTTAGATGAGATACTGCATGTACAGGGCCTCAAATCACAGTAAGAATTCAATACAAGTTGGCCATTCTCAAGTTTGCAGAGTAGCAAGAATGATCTATATTTAAATTGCTACTTTCTAAAATTTTTAAAAATAAAGTCAGTTATATAAAAAGATTCAAAAAAAAAAAAAGATTCACTAAACTGTATAACCAACACCTGAATGCCCCTCTCTAATCACCTCTTTGTACTCTCACCCTCTTAACTACCATTCTGATTTTGGTATTATCTTTTGCTTGTCTTTATACTTTGATACATATGAATATGTATGTGTAATAATTTGTAATACTATTTTTACATGCCTGATATATTGAACATATTCTTCTGCATATCCTTTTTTCCTTCATTATTTTTTTAAAGATTTTATTTATTTATTCATGAGAGAGAGAGAGAGGCAGAGACACAGGCAGAGGGAGAAGCAGGCTCCACAGAGGGAGCCCGATGCGGGACTCGATCCCTGGACCCTAGGATCACGCCCTGGGCTGAAGGGAGGCACTAAACCACTGAGCAACCCAGGGATCCCCTCCTTCATCATATTATTAAGATTTGTCCATGAGGGTACATGTTGCTGTCTAGTTCATTCTTTTTCACTACTGCACAGTTGTTCAATGAATAACTTTTGTCCCTTTTTTATTGGGTATGTTATCTTTTAACATTTAATTTGTAGGATTTTATATCTTATTTTCCTAATTATTTGTTAGCTATGTTCATGTAGATATCCTCTCTCAGGCTATGGATTTTCTTTTCACCTTTGTAATGGTATTTTATGATTTTTTTAATGTTAAATTAATTTTCTCACTTAATAGTTAGGGACTTTTGTTTCATGTTTTAAAAAGCCTTTGTAACCCAAGCTGCTAAAAACATTTTCTCCCAGATATACTGCTTTTTACATTTTAGTTTTTAACACATATGGATTTAATTTTTTATATAGTTTGAAATGGGGATCCAGTTTTTAAATTTTGAAGATCAATTGGCCTGATTGTCACCAATTATAGGCCAGCTGTTCTCCACTGATACGAAGTTCTACTTTTGTCATTTATCAAGTTATTACAAAGGTTTGATCTCTTTCTAAGCTATTGTGTTCTATTAGTGTATTCATCTGTCCCTCTTAACTGTATCATTGCTTCAATTATTTTTGTTTCATGTTAAGTCTTGATAACTGACAGGACAAATTTCTTTATACTATTGTTCTTCAAAAGTGTTCTGACTATTCTAGACCTTTGGCCTATTTTTGTGCCCTTAAAAGAACTTTGAAATGTAAAAGAATGGTATTTCCTTGTTTTCTTTTAAAATAAATATGGGTTGATTTTACCTTTACCACATGAGACACACTCTGTTTTGTACTAGGTTTAATTCTGTCCCATTCCATTATAATTCATTGGAAATATGTTTTCTTTTAAAATAAATATGGCTGTCATTTATAAAATACATATTTTGCTCATAGAAAGTGCATATTCTGCAGACATAAATTCAGTGCTTTATATATACTATCTTATCTCGTCTAATTATAGCACCCTATGAGATACATTCTAATTATGTAGAGAAGGAAGTTGAGACCCAGAAAAGTAAAAGTTTTTCTGAAAGTCAGAAAGATGGTAAGTGGCAGGTCCAGGATTTGAACTGAGGTCAAACTCCAAAGGTTACCTTTATAACTGGATATAACTGCTTTTCTTTCATTATTGCTAAGATTTATTTTTTTATTGGCTACATTTTTCTGTAAATTGACTTGTAATCTTTTGGCATTTTTCTATTATGGTGTTATATACTAGATTTATATAATTTATTTATACAAAAGCTTTTTCTATATTAGCAATATTAACCCTTTGTCCTTCATTATAAATATTTTCTTTCTCATTCTTTTTTTTAAGATATATTAATTTGTTTTGGAGAAAGAGAGAGCACATGAGTGGGGGAGAAGGGGGGGAGTAAAGGGAGAAGGAGAGAAAGCAAACTCCCCACTGAGCACAGAGACTGATCTTACAACCCTGAGATCATGACCTGAGCCAAAATCAAGAGTCAGAGGGTTAACTGACTGAGCCACCCAGGTGTCCCTCTTTTGAATTCTTTTGCCTTTCACTTTTGTTCGTAATTTTTATATTTTATAGTATGAATTTTAATTTAGCCTTTGTATCTTTTATTCTTACCATAGTTTTTTTAAAGATTTTATTTAAAAAAAAATAAAGATTTTATTTATTTATTCATGAGAGACACAGAGAGAGGCAGAGACATACAGAGGGAGAAACAGGCTCCCTGCGAGGGAGCCCGATGTGGGATTCGATCCAGGAACTCCAGGATCACGCCCTGAGCCAAAGGCAGATGCACAACCCCCGAGCTACCCAGGCATCCCTATTTTTACCATAGTTTTAAATGCGAAACACCTTACTGTTTCTAAGATTATTTTAGCTATTCATTTATTTTTTAAATAATTTTTGAAGTTTTTAATTATTAGCTGGCTCTATGAAATATTTGAAATTTCCATTGATGTATGGAGTAAGATAAAGGTTTAACTATATTCTTTTTCCTAAAATTTTTCTAACATTTATTTAATCAACAAACATGGAGTAAACCCATGGAAGTATTTATGTTAAACTCTTATATGTACTAGTTTCCACTGATCAGTTGGTTTTTATATCACTGTCTTAACATTTTAGATGTATACTATAAATAAGTTTGTAATATCTATTAGGGTATCTATAAGGCAAGTTCTGTAACTACAAATTATCCTACTCAATAGTTATAGTACTTTTTAAAGTGCTATATATTAAAAATAAAATGCAGTTAGTTTAAACTTTTACTGAGTTTACTCTTAAGGTAAGCTAACTGAGATGCATACACAAAGAAAACCAGGTAAATGAAATAGCTGTTGATCTTTCTCCAGTTTCACTAAGTTAAAATCTAAGCTTGAAAGAATTAGTAGTATAGGGTGGGGTGCCTGGGTGACTCAGTTGGTTAAGTGTTCAACTCCTGGTTTTGGCTAAGGTCATGATCTCAGGGTGGTCGGATCGAGCCTCACATTGGGCTTTGTGCTTAAGATACTCTCTCTCTTCCTCTGCCCCTATCTCTCACACACATTCTCTCTCTCTCTTTCTCTTGCTCTCGCTCTCTCTCAAAAACAACACTAACAACAAAATTTAGCAGTATAGGAAACAGAGTACCCCATTCCTAGAACCCTTTGTAGTATCTCTGTCTCCTAATGCCGCCTCTCTAGTAGTCCTGTGGGTTTATGCAGAAAGGATGGCATATTCAGCCACTAGCAGGAATAGATGCTAGTTGTTAAAAAGGACCATTTTGGAACAATTGCTTCCTAAAGAATGAGTTAAAAGGCTTTGCAGTACAGTATTTGTGTCTAGCACAGTTTTTTTTTTGGGGGGGGGGGCGGTAATTCTTTATGCAGTGGCTCCTTAGTTGTAGCCCATGAAGGTATCTTAATTTTATATACCATAGAGAAAATGAGTAATTTCCCTGGTTGTATACAAGCTGTCATTAATGGTTCTAGTTATAACTTGAGTTTCCCTAAACTTTACCAGATTATTGATGCAAATGAGACCCACATTTCACAGCCTTTTGCCCCCACTTGCAAATCCTCTGAAATACTCCACAAGGTTTCCTGAGGTCTTTTTAATGATCTACAGCTAGGCTCCATACCAGACATGTCAGAATCCTTGGAGGTTGGGGCTTAGGTACCTCTCTTTATTTTCAGAAATTTTTTCTCTAGAAATTTCTGTCATACATGCCCATGAATATATTCCTTTCAGCTGCTCTCTCTTTCTCTTGCTGAGCAGTATGGACAATGCACAGAGACCTCAAAATGCCAAAACTGTGTTAGTGGTCTCTAGCAACTTTCCTCTTTATTGGAATATAGCATTCCATACAAGGCAGGACAGTTAATGCCCCAATCTTTTATAGAAATATTGGTGAAATATTTCTCAGTTTTTATTTACAGTCCTCTCTCTTCCTAACACCAACATGTGGGTCCTTGGGACTGGATCAGGGATGAATAAGAATGACCACCACGGTGGTCATCTCCTTTCCTCCATCAAGTAAGGCTTTGACTTTGGATCAAGCTTCCTATACTTCTTCCATCTTCAGAGTGAGTTTTTCTCCTAGAATGCCAAAGTTCTTTATGTAAATAAACTTCTAGTGGTCTTAGGCACTTGTTTATAACAAAGGACTAGATTGCAAAGGTTAAACTGGGACCTCTATTACAGAGACATCCCCTGAGCATCATAGCATGTCTTCTCTCATTTCTTTACTGCTTCCTTTCTTTTTCTTCACCCACCAGTGGATTGTTATTCTGCCTATGCCCGCTTTAATACGTTTTTACACATTTAAAGAAACTTTAGTCTAATTTTTAACTTATTGGCATCTTCTAAGTAGTCATTTCATTTACATTAAAAACCTCAAATTTGAATTTATTTTTTAACTGGTGCAAAATTCAGTTTGTAAAACAAATATTATATTTGGTAAAAAGGAAGCAGAATCCTTCCGAGGACCTCAGGGTATAGTGACCAATGGCAAAATTTCACTCTTTTTATTATTGGAGAAACTCGCCAGGAGCCGAAAACTGAGATATCTTGAGTAATTCCAGCTTCAGCGACATACCTCTTTCTTTCTTTTTTTTTTTTTTTAAAGATTTTATTTATTTATTCATGAGAGACAGAGAGAGTCAGAGACACAGGCAGAGGGAGAAGCAGGCTCCATGCAGGGAGCCCGACGTGGAACTCAATCCTGGGTTTCCAGGATCACACCCTGGGCTGAAGGTGGCGCTAAACCGCTGAGCCACCCGGGCTGCCCCACATACCTCTTTCTGAAGATGTACACCCATGTTCAGAACCTCTGTATTTTGGGATCCTACCTCTGCTTCATTGTGAGCCAGCTGTGACTAACTTTGTTCTCTTGTTTTTCGAGGAAACAGCAACTTAGATAGATGCAGTCTCCCATGGGGAGCAGCCAGTATCTGAGCAGCAAAAACCTGGAGGGATGGAGACCTGGTTAGTAAATGGTAGATGGTACGAATAACAATAGCAAAAAATGATTGCTTCTCAAGAGCAAAGAGCATCAGATATTCTAGCAACACTTCCTAGACTATTTAACTTTTATTTATTTTTATTTTTTTAAGATTTATTTATTTTTATTTTAGAGAGAGTATGTGTGTATGAATGGGAGGGAGGGGCAAAGAGGGGAGGGTGAGGGAAGAGAATCTCAAGCAGACTCCCTGCTGAGCTTGGAGCTCAACACAGGGCTTGATCCCATGACCCTGAGATCATGACTTGAGCCAAAATCAGGAGCAGGATGCCCAACTTACTGAACTACTCAGGTGCCCGTAGGTTATATAACTTGCAAAATAGACAAATCAGAACATCCTCAAGACAGCCAATCATGGCAGTGGCTAAAGTAGGAAAGCCTACCGAATGAAGTATGTTCTGTACCCTCCCAGGAAATACAGTCATGGGAAATGTCTTTCTTTGCCTTATGAATTGGGAAGGTAGTAAAATGTGCAGTTCTCAAAAACTGAAATAGGCTAATTATATAATGAAATTCTAAATTTACATTTTAAAGATTTTATTTATTTTAGAGAAAGAGAGCCTGTCCCAACAGGGGAGGAGCAGGGGGGAAGGAAAGGGACTAGCAGACTTCATGCTGAGCACAGAGCCCACCACAGGGCTTGATCTCATGATCCTGAGATCATGGCCTGAGCTAAAATTAAGAGCCAGATGCTTAAGTGACTGAGCCACCTAGGCACCCCTAAATTCACATTTTAAAGAATTGTTTTTTGTGTGAACAATTATTACTGTTTCTTCCAATGTGATTATGAATTTAATTAACATTGATTAGAATCTTTAAGTAGAATACATTTCTAATATATTCAATTTATTTTTATTTCATTTTTTAAAGGAGGGAGAGAGGGGAGCAGGGGCAGCAAGAGAGAGGGAGAGAGAGAATCTCAAACAAGACCCCAAGCTTAGTGCAGAGCCTATCCGCAGAGCTCAATCTCACAACCCTGAGATCACGACCTGAGCCGAGATCAAAAGTTGGACACTTAACCAACTAAGCCACCAAGGGACTCCTTTTCTAAAGTATTTAAATTACAGAAAGAAAAATAAATTATTTGGGGAAAGTTAGACAAAAAATTATCTGCTAAAACTCTCCTAAAAAATAAAAAATTAAAATTAAATAAAACCTCCCAGAATGCCAAAATAAAGCTGTTTTAGGTTCTTCAGATTTAGAACCATTCTAAACTATGATTAGAATGCTGGTGTACTGGGGCACCTGGGTGGCTCAGTTGTTTAAGTATCCAACTCTTGATCTTGGCTCAGGTCTTGATTTCATGATCATGAGTTTGAGCCCTGCATTAGGGTCCACACTGGGTGTGGAGCCTACTTTAAAAAAAAGGGGGGGGGGGAGAATACTGTATATTGAGTGGAGTTGTATCTTATTCAAAGATTAGATTCAGAGACTGACATATCCAAAATTACCCTTGAAAATTCCTTAGGAAGACAGTACATTGGAGTTCAACAATCCGTCTTCAAGGATTGGATTATATAGGTGGCCTGTGTTTCAAAGCTATATTGTCTTTTAAAATTTATATTTTCTCTAAGAATCCTAGAGTTATACTGTTTGTAGAGAGATACTTAGATGAGGAGAGGTATATGAATTTATGATCAACTGAGAAACCAGTAAATTCACACCACCCATATAATTAGTGCTCGCTCCAGAGCATGTGTTCACTGAAAATCAGCAGAATTGTCCATACTATTTATACAGTAAATAGTCATTTTTCTTCCTTGTATTGCTGAGTTATTATAGTTGAATTTGTGATGATTAATTTCATAAAGAAACAACTCCACAGTATATGATATGTATATATGTTGTTTCACTTGAATTTTTGTCTAATATTTTTGTCATTTAAATATGAAAGAATGATACCATACTACATTATTCCTTTATTCTCTACAGATAATGGATTCTGAATTAATGCATAGTATAGTCGGAAGCTATCTTAAACCTCCAGAAAGAGTGATTTTTCCATCATTTACCCAGAATAATGAATCATCTCAGACTCCCCACTATGCAAACTTTGAAGGTACCTCTCCTAAAATGCTTCATAGTCCAAATAGCCAAGGTAAGTCTAATATAAAATAATATTTAGAATTAGGAGAATGATATGAAATATAAAACTTTGTATGTAAAAAATAATGATTGTGTGTTTAATCTTAATAAAACTTTTAGTTTAAAAAAAACTATTAGTTTTGACGATGTTGATTAAAGTTTCTATAACCATGGATAAGTTATTTAACATTTTTTATTTTGGCTTCTTGAGCTATGAGATGAGGATTAACCAAGGGCATCTGGGTAGCTCAGTCTGTTAAGCATCTGCCTTCCATCAAGTCATGGTCCCAGGGTCCTGGGATCAAGCCCCACATTGGGCTCCCTGCTCAGTGGGGAGTCTACTTCTCCCTCTCCCTGTGCCCCTCCCCTCTGCCCTCTGCTCATGCTCTCCCTCTCTCTCTGTGAAATAACTAAATAAAATATTTTTTTAAAAAGATGAAAATTAACCAACTAGACACATATTACAAATTTATCCTAAAATATCATGAGAAAATAGGAAAATACTCTTTGACCTAAAAAGTCAGATTTGGAATCCTTCTAAACTAGATGATTAGAATACTAGTGAATTAAGTAAAGTTGTATCTTATTCAAGGATTAAATTCAGAAATTGCCTGTTTCCAAATTTACCCTTGAAAATTCCTTGGGAAGCTAGTACATTGGAGTAATTACAAAATACAAGTATTGTAGTGTTTAAAACATAAATTTAGGAGGATCTCAGAATTAAATTAGGAAAACATTTATAACTTCAGGCATACCTATGTCATACAAATTACCTTCTAAGATGCTTGTTCTTTAATATTCTAAAGAACATTGTTCTTTAATATTCTGTAATAATGGTTAGCATTAATAAATAGACTTGCTTTGTGAAGTAAAAAATTCACAAGAAATATTCCAAATCAGCAAACCAGGTATTGTGTATCTAAAGAGCAATAAATATAATTTCTTTATCTCATTTGTAAAAAAAAAAAAAAAAAATAGTAATCTCTAGCAAACCTGTTTCTAATTGGATATAAACTCCAGGCATACCTTGGAGGTACTGTGGATTCGGTTCCAGACCAGCACAATAAAATGAATATATATCACAAGAAACTGAGAGAAATGAATTTTTTGGTTTCCCGATGCATAAAAAAGTTACATTTGGACTATACTGTAGACCATTATTTGTGCAATAGCATTGTCTCTAAAAAAAACAATGCGCTACACATCATAACTAAAAAATACTTTATTGCTAAAAATATTAAGATCATCTGAGCTTTCAGTGAGTCGTAATCACTGATCACAGGTCTCCTAAGCAAATATATTAATAATGAAAAGTTTGAAATACTGCAAGAATTACCAGAATGTGACCCAGAAACATGAAATAAGCAAATGCTATTGGGAAAATGGTGCTAGTAAATTTACTCAGCATAGGATTGCTGCAAACCTTCAATTTATAAAAAATGTTATCTGTGAAGTGCAACAAAGTGAAGCACAATAAAGCAAGGTATGCTGGCATAGGAAAATTAACCTATAGCATTTACTTATATTCCATTCCTCTCTAGTTTTCTGGTTTGAAGTTATAACTGAATAGAAAGTGTTATTTGAAAATTTTATAACTCTGAACTTAACCTGAATCATAATGACATTAATATAGCTAAATCAAAATCACAGTAGTATGTATATACCACTTGAAATCTTTCAAGCCTGACATGAGTTAAATCACTAGGTTATAATTTTTTTTTTTCTGGTGGAAGAAATTGTATTGTAACACATATGCTCTGATTATTAGTACTATATCTTAGACAAAGAAACAATAAATGTTTGTGATTTAACTAAAACTAAAAATATCAAGAACTGAAAAACAGCTTTAACATTAAACCTAAATTTCCTTGTCAGTGAGTGATACTATATCTTCATTTTCTTTATCCATACTCAGATTCTTATGACTCCTAGGCTGTACATTATTTGAAGATAGTTATTTTATTGAATTAAATTTTGATTATTAGTTGTCTCAAATCTAGAAAATAACTAAATATAATCATAAATATACTGTTTTTGGATATGTTGGAAAAATTTGTCCCTCTGTAGAGTTTTAGTGATTTGGGGAGGGGGGATATATATTGCTTATATGTTTTTCTGGCTCACTAACAAAAATATAGTGTTCACTTTTATTGCTACTATGTAAGTGTTCACAAATGTTCACTGAAGTAACAAGCAAATTTTTTTTCAACAGCTCTTATGTTAGCCTTAAAAACTCTTCAGGAAAAGATTCATCGTTTAGAATTGGAGAGAACACAAGCTGAAGATAACCTAAACATTCTCTCCAGAGAAGCAGCAGAGTATAAAAAGGCCTTGGAGAAAGAAACAAATGAGAGAAATTTGGCACACCAGGAACTGATAAAGCAGAAAAAGGGTGAGGAAATCTAATAGCTCTCAGAAACAAGGAGTTATCAGAGTTTACAACTTGAAAATAATAAGCCCAGTCTAAGATTTACTCAAATTCTTTATTCTTATATATATTCAAACCTTGAGGCCTTTTTCACAGATAATTTGATATTTGCATTAAATGGATATCATTTTGAGCTTACTTCTATTACATTTTATTCCAGTTTGTAAATTCTTGAGATTAAAAGAAAAATTAAGTTTTTAGACAAATTGTGTTTAGAAATTAGAATATTTTCAGAATACCAACAAAATCTAGTTTTACCCATAATATAATTGAAATACTTTATATTTTCAGTCAACATTGGTTTTTGAAATTTGAAAATATAAAGCAACACTAGTAATTAAATACAGAAACCATAAAAATAAATAAAAACTTTGATTAACTTGAAAGATTAATTAGAGGAAATAGTAAGTAGAGGTTTCTGTAGAATTTACAGAAAGGACATCTGGACATAAATTTTAGAGATTTAGAATGTAAGTTCTTTATATAATTTTTACTTCATAATGTATGGCTTTCTTTTTCCTTTTACTACATTCATCCTGATAAATAAGGTTCAAGTTTGTGTTTCAACTTATAAATAGAGTGAAGAAATGAGAAAAATTTTTCTGAGATAAATGGACAAAAGTGAAAGAAAGAATTAAGGAAAATAAAAAGTTAAAGGATTAGAAAGAGGTTGCTTACAGCTTAGGAAATAACTATGCTGTCAATAGTCAGGAGCAGAGGAAATGGGAATGGAAGAATGCATATACCTGAGTTTCCTGAAAGAGAAAAATATATTGATAGGAAAGAGACTTTAGGTCCTCTATTTTTCCAGATAATGTCATTTCCCAAGAATAGCCAGGACTTTTATCACTCCAAAAGTCACTGACATCTCACTGAAAGCAGAAGTTTGCTCTTTGGGTCTTTAGGGGAAGACAATGTTTAACTAGTTATATGCAGTTAATGAGATATTCACAAAATGTATGTCCACAACTCTTACAGAGTCTGTACTTAGAACTAAAGAATCCGGGCAGCCCCAGTGGTGCAGCAGTTTGGCGCCGCCTGCAGCCTAGGGTGTGATCCTGGGGATCTGGGATCGAGTCCCATGTCCGGCTCCCTGCATGGAGCCTGCTTCTCCCTCTGCCTGTGTCTCTGCCTCTCAGTCTCTCTCTTGCGCTGAATAAAATAAATAAATCTTAAAAAAAAAAAAAAAAAAAAAGAACTAAAGAATCCTTAAACTTTTAGTTCTGGATTGGATTTATATAATGTATTTCTTGTGATAACCAAATCTCTGATTTATGTGATAACACATTATTACTTTTGCTTTTTCACAGATATTACTATACAGTTAAGCTCAGCCCAGTCTCGCTGTACTCTTCTAGAGAAGCAACTAGAATATACAAAGAGAATGGTTCTCAATGTAGAGCGAGAGAAGAATATGATCCTAGAACAACAGGTAAACATATTTTCTATAGGAATATAATTTAATATTATTTTGAAGAATATTTAATGTCATGGGAAAATTGTATTATAATCTTAAGTAGGATAGGAAGTTGTATTGAGGAGATTTCCACTTACAGTGAAGCAGACTACGTCATTTGGACCAAGGTTTCTGTAGAGAAAAACAAGAAAACTAGGCAAGATATCAAAGAGGAAGGAAGGAAAGGACACAGGGAGGAAGGAAGAAAGGAAGAAAAGGGAAAAATATATAAATTGGAGAATTAACGAAGTGATGAAAATCACCAATTCAAAATCTATGTGTGTATTTAAATCCAAAGAGATTGACCTCCAGAGAGGTTGCTTTCAGGCCCCATCTTCTTAGGGAATTTCTGGTTCCAGAAGAGTCCATTGAGAAGCTAAATCATGCTTTTTTTTAAAAGATTTTATTTATTTATTGGAAAGAGAAAGATAGCAGAGAGCATATGCATGCACACACGTGCATATAATGGGCGGAGGGGCAGAGAGATGGGGAGAAACAGACTCCCCACTGAGCAGGGAGCCCAATGTAGACTCAATCCCAGGACCCTGGGATCATGATCTGAGCCAAAAGCAGATGCTTAACCAACTGAGCCACCCAGGTGCCCCTAAATAATGCTTTTAAAAGTTTATAGGGCTTAAGAAACTAAAGGTAGATTCCAGGGTCTACCAAGAATAGGAACCCTGATAAATCTCTTGTGCTCTGACTGCTTTGTAAAGGTGATCAAGAAGGAAAACAACCCAAATTACAACTCTATCAGAGTAATCCAGAAAATCTTAGTCCCTAAAATTGGATTGAAGTGATCCTGAACAGCTAATGTTCCTGGGGACCTCAAATTATTTCTATAAACATTTCTTTGACACAATGAAAAACTTTCAATCAGACATAACCAGGCAGAAGGAGTTAAGCTACTATGAAAGTTACTTTCTTTAGTATTTTATGGTTTTCAGAGTACAGTTCTTTCAGCTGTTTGGTTAGGTTTATTCCTAGGTTTCTTACTGTTTTTGGTGCAATGGTAAATGGGATTGATTGCTTAATTTCTCTTTCTGCCACTGCTTCATTATTGGTGTATAGAAATATAACAGGGCACCTGAGTGGCTCAGTTGTTTGAAGGTCCAACTTTGATCTCAGTTCAGGTCTTGATTTCAGAGTTCTGAGTTCAAGCCTCACATGGGGCTCACATTGGACAAGGAGCCTACTCAAATAAAAAAAAATTAAAAGACAAAGAAATGCAACAGATTTCTGTACATTGGTTATGTATCCTACAACTTCACTGAATTCATTAATCAATTCTAGCAGTTTTTTGGTGGCATTTTTGGGTTTTCTGTATAGAGTGTTGTATCATCTGTATTTAGGGAAAGTTTGACTTCTTCTACCTTGCTGGAACACTGATGAAAGAAATTGAAGAAGACACAAAGAAATGGAAAGACATCCCATGTTCATTGTAAGAAATAATGTTGTTAAAATGCCTATACTACCCAAAGCAATCTACACATTAACAGAATACCAACAGCATTTTTCACAGAGCTAGAATAAACAATCCCACAGTGTGTATGGAACTGCAAAAGACACCTGAATAACAAAGCAGTCTTGAAAAAGAAAAGCAAAGCTGGAGGCATCCTAATTCTGGACTTCAAGTTACATTACAAAGCTATAGTGATCAAAACAGTTGGCACTGACACAAAAATGGACACATAGATCAATGGAACAAAGTAGCAAACCCAGAAATGAACCCACAGCTGTATGGTTAATTAATCTTCGACAAAGAAGGAAAGAATATCCAATGGAAAAAAGACAGTGTCTTCACCAAATGGTGTTGGGAAAACTGGACAGCAACATGCAAAACAATGAAACTGGACCACTTTCTTACACCAAACACAAAAATTAATGCAAAATAGATTAAAGACCTACATGTGAGACAAACCATTAAAATCCTAGAGGAGAACATAGGCAGTAACCCCTTTGAGATTGACTGTAGCAGCTTCTTTCTAGATATTTCTCCTGAGGCAATGGAGACAAAAGTAAGAATAAACTATTGGGACTTCATCAAAATAAAAAGCTTTGCACAGCAAAGGAAACCGTCAACGAAACTAAAAGGCAAC
Source organism: Vulpes vulpes (assembly GCF_048418805.1). NCBI lineage: Eukaryota > Metazoa > Chordata > Mammalia > Carnivora > Canidae > Vulpes > Vulpes vulpes. The sequence continues at coordinate 194,746,905 of NC_132780.1, forward strand.
CGGCAGAATGGGAGAAGATATTTGCAAATGACATGTTTTTTTAAAAGATTTTACATATTTATTTGAGAGAGAGAGTGAGCAAGAGAGAGAACAGAAGCAGGGGGAGTGGCAAAGACAGAGGGAGAAGCAGGCTTCCCACTGAGCAAGGAGCCCAATGTAGGGCTCAATCCAAGGACCCCAGGATCATGACCCAAGTGGAAAGCAGACACTTAACCTACTGAGTCACCCAGGTGCCCTGCAAATGACATATCTGATAAAGGTTTAGTAACCAAAATATATAAAGAACTTATGAAACTCAACTCCAAAAACGAATAATCCAATTAAAAATGGGTAGAAGACATGAATAAATATTTTTCCAAAGAAGACATCCTGATGGCCAAAACACATGAAAAGATCCTCAACATCACTGATCATCAGGGAAATACAAATCAGAATTACAATGAGATATTCAACTCACACCTGTCAAAATGGATAAAATCAAAACATAAGAAACAGGTGTTGGGGAGGATGTGGAGAAAGGGGAACCCTTGGGTACTGTTGGTGGGAATGCAAACTGGTGCAGCTACTGTGGAAATGAGTATGGAGGTTACTCAAAAAGTTAAAAATAGAACTACCCTATGATCCAGAATCACCCTACTAGGTATTTACCCAAAGGATACAAGAATACTGATTCAAGGGGGTACATGCACCTTAACGTTTATAGCAGCATTATCTACAATAGCCAAACTATGGAAACGGCTCAACTGCCCATCAACTCATAGATAAAGATATGTGTGTATGTATACCCACACACATACACACACACACAATGGACCATTACTTGGCCATGAAAAAGAATGAAATCTTGCCATTTGCAATGATATGGATGAACTAGAGAGTATAATGCAAGTGAAATAAGCTGGTCAAAGAAAGACAAATACTATATGATTTCACTCATATATGGAATTTAAGAGACAAAAAGGGAAAAGAGAGAGAGACAATCAAGAAACAGACACTATAGAGAGCAAATTGATGGCTACCAGAAGGGAGGTAGGTGGGGGGATAGATAAAATAGGTTTTGGGAATAAAGGAGTACATTTGTTGTGATGAGTACCAGGTGATACGTGGAATTGTTTGGCAATCACTATTGTGCTACTGAAACTAATGTTACGCTCTATATTGGCTAGGATTTAAATAAATTTTACTTGAAGAAGACACTATGAAAAGAAATAGCATTTATAACAGACTATGTAACCACTTACAAGTTAGTTCCAACTGGGTGCTGGCTCTGAAAGACACAGACTTTAATTATTCTTGGGCACCCAGGTGGCTCAGTCAGTTAAGTGTCTGACTCTTGGTTTCAGCTCAAATCATGATCTCAGTGTCATGAGATTAATTCCTGCATGGGGCTTCAGAAAGCTGAGCATAGAGTCTCTCCTTCTCCCCCAACCCTTCCTCCCACTCTTTTTTTTCAAATCAATCAATAAATAAAATCTTTAAAAGTAAAATAAAACAATTATACTTTTTATAATCAAGGAGATAAAAAACAAGATTGGCATTTTCAGGAAAGCATTGGAAACCATAAAATGGCAAAACAGATTTAAGAAAGAATCAAAAATTATGGAACTGAAAAATATAGTATCTGAAATTTAGAACTGAATAGATGACTCTAACAGTAGACTGGAAGAGATAATTAGTGAACTAGAGGGCAAAATCATCCTGCTCACCAAGAGGCAAAATGAGAGTAAATTTAGAAGAGAGAGCAAGAGGCATAAGCTAGAGTGAGAAAGTCAAACTTAAGTCTTTGGAGTTCTGATAGGAAAGGAGAGAGAATGGGACAGATGCAATATTTGAAGAGATAGCGACTGAGAATTTTTAAAAATGGATTTAAAAAATCACACCACAGATTCAAAAAAACCAATTCTATAAAACCTATAAAACTAAATCAGGATAAATAAAAAGAAATATATACCTAGACACCTCAGAATAAATAATAAGACAAGCATAAAATCTTAAAAGCTACTGGGAGGAAAGATTACCTTCAAAGGGACAATTAAAGTGACAGCTGACTTCTTAACTGAAAGTACTGAATTCAGAAGACAATGGGCTGATATAGTTAAGTATTAAAAGAAAATACCTGCCAATCTAAAATCCTAAACCTGGAGAAAACATCCTTTAGAAATAAAGATGAGGAACACCTGGGTGGCTCAGTCAGTTGTGTCTGCCTTTAGCTCAGGTCATGATCCCATGGTCTTGGGATTGAGCCTGATGTTGGGCTCCCTGTTAGGCAGGTAGTCTGCTTCTCCATCTCCCTCTGCGCCTCCCACCCAACTCCTGCTCTCTCTCGTGGGTGTGCTCTCTCTCTCTCTCTCTCTCTCTCAAATAAATAAATAAAATCTTTATGAAAGAAAGAAAGAAAGAAAGAAAGAAAGAAAGAAAGAAAGAAAGAAAGAAAGAAAAGAAAGAAAAGAAAGAAAGAAAAAAGAAAAGAAAAAAGAAAAGAAAAGAAAAGAAAAGAAGAAAAGAAAGAAGGACATTTAAAGAGTAACAAATACTGAGATCATTTATTACCAAGAGATCCATTCTAAAGGAAACATTAAAGGACATTTTTCAGACAAAAGGAAAACTATTTTAGATGGAAGTTCATAGATACAGGAAAGAAATAAAAGCAATGAAGATGATGTGTGTATGTGTGTATATATATAACAGTATCAACACTGGATTTTTTTTTTAAAGATTTATTTTTATTCATGAGAGACACAAGTAGAGGGAGAAGCAGGCTCCATGCAGGGAGCTCAATGCAGGACTCGATCCCAGATCCCAGGATCACAACCCGAGCCAAAGGCAGATGCTCAACCGCTGAGCCACCCAGGCAACCCGATAGATACTGGATTTTAATGGGTCAAGTGCTTAATAGACTTTTCAAGAAACTATAAAAATTGATTCCAAAATTTATATGGAAAAGCAAAGCTCCAAGAACAACAAAACTATTATGAAAAATTAGGTAAAATCTTGCTCTACTACATCTTGAAATTGTAATGCTATCAAAATTAACATATTTATGTGGATAGATAACCAGAATAAAGGAATAGAATATACCAGTAATAGACTCACTTACATGGAAATAATATACAGCAAGAGTGCCATTGCAGATCAGTGGGAAAGATAGACTTCAGTAAATGGTTTTGGGAAAATTGGCTAGCTATGTGAGGGGGTAAAAAAAAATGAAATTGGATCCCAACCTTACATCACACACAAAAAAAATCAATTCCAGGTGGATTAAAGATTTACATGTAAAAAGCAAAACTTTGTAATTTTTAAAAGCAAATAGAGAACAATATCTTGATGACCTTGGGGTGGAGAAAAATTTCTTAAACAAGACATAAGTAACAAAACAGTAGAAAAATGGGCTCAAGTATAAAGAGGCATTTTATAGGAAAAAAATCACAGATGGTCATTTATAGAAGAATTTTCATTCTTATTAGTAACTAGGAAAATGCAAATTAACAGCACAACACGGCACACATCCACCAGTTTGGAAAAAATGTATAAGTCTGATAATTTGGGGTTTTATAAGTGAGGGTACAACAACTAGAAGAGCAAGCACTTTATAAAGTTCAGTTATTTTGTCTCATAAAATAACCTAGAAATTCCTGTCCTAGCTAAATATTGTAGATCAGTGATTTTTAACAGTTTTTAAGTGTTTTTTTGAGATATAATTTACATACAGTGAAATGTACAGATCTTAAGTGTAAAGTTAAGTGATTATTGATAAATAAACTGATATAATCCATAGCCCTACCAAATAACAGAAATTCTCTCATATCTCTGTCAGGACATTTTCTGTTTTCTCCTCACCTCCCAACAAGGCAGCTACTATTCTGATTTATTTTACCTTAGAGGTTTTGTTTGTCCTGGAATTTTATATAATAGGATAATAGAAAATGTACTCTCTTGTTTAGCATAAAGTCTTTTAGGTTAATCCATGTTGTTGTATGTATCAATAGTTTTTTTGTTGTTGTTTTTATTGCTGTATAGAATTTTATTATAAAGATATGCCATGATTTGTTTATTTGTTTTCCATAAAATTAGTTGGGAACAATTCCTTCTTCTGTTTTCTGAAAGATCTTGTTTAAGATTAGCATTATTTCTTCCTTAAATATGTGATAGAATTCAAATTTGACAGAAGCTATCTGGGACTGTAGTTTTCTTTGTAGACTGTTTTTAAATTATGAATTCGATTTATTTAACAGGTATGGGACTACTTGAATTTTCTGTTTCTTTTTGTGCCTTTCAAGATGTCCCTTCTTTTGTTTCTGATATTGCTAATTTATATTTTCCTTTTTAAAATTATCAGTTTACCTATCACTTTTATCAATTTTATTGTTTTTTTTTTCAAAAAAGCAGTATTTTTGTTTTTAATTTTTTTTGTTATTTCCTACTTAATTGATTTCCACTTTATTATTTCTTTCCTGTTTCTTTCCTTTTCTCCCCCTAGCTTTGTATGTTGGAAGCTTAGATGATTGATTTTAAAACTTTTATTCTTTCATTTAAATGTTGTATTTTATAATGAAAGCTATCAAGTTCCCTCTAAACTATTTTACCTGCATCCCACAGATTTTGATATTTTGTATTTTCATTATCATTCAGCTAAAAATATTTTCTAACTTCCCTGGTGATTTCCTTTTAAATTTTATTGAATTCTCCTCATCCTCTGATACTTCTCTCCTCCTCCTTCTTTTTAGTAGCTGCTGTACAGCATAGAATATGTATTCTTAACTTACCATAGTCTGCCACGAATTAGTATTAAGATATTTCAATATAATTTGCAATCCTTACTAAGTATGCTTCTACTTGTCCCCCTTTGCTCTACAGCTTTCATACATTTTATTTATGTTTGTTATAAAACTCACAATACATCGCTATTCTGCTTTAGAGGGCTAATTATTCTTTGAAGAAAACTTAAACAAAATGAAATATGTATCTATTAATGTTTTTACCATTTCCAATGTTTTTATTATTTTGTGTATGTTTGATTTTATGTCTGGTGTCATTTCCTCCAGACCAAGTACTTCCTTTACAAGTATGCTGGGAATTCTCTTAGCCTACATTTTTCTGGAAAAGTCTGTATTTCACCATTATTGATGAAGGATTTTTCACTGCATATAAAATTCTAGTTGACAGCTTTTTTTTTTCTCTCAGCACATTAAAGATACGGTCAAAGTTGTCTTCTGGATTTCATGGTTTCTAATGAGAATTCTTATCTTCATTCTTCTGTGTATAATGTATCATCATTTCTCAGGCTGCTTTTCTCAGGCTGCTTTTAAAGTTTTCCCTTTATCACTGGTTTTCAACAATTTGATAATGATATGCCTAGATGACATGATACTGTATATAGAAAACCCAAAAGACTCCACCTCAACATTGCTAGAACTCATACAGCAATGTGGCAGGATACAAAAATCAATGCACAGAAATCAGTGGCATTTCTATACACTAACAATGAGACTGAAGAGGGAGAAATTAAGGAATCCATCCCATTTAAAATTGCACCCCAAACCATCAAATACTTAGGAATAAACCTAACCAAAGAGGTAAAGGATCTATACCCTAAAAACTACAGAACACTTATGAAAGAAATTGAGGAAGACACAAAGAGGTGGAAAAACATTCCATGCTCATGGATTGGAAGAATAAATATTGCAAAAATATCTATGCTACCCAGGGCAATTTACATGTTCAGTGCAATCCCTATCAAAATACCATGGACTTTCTTCACAGAGTTGGAACAAGTATCTTGAGATTTGTATGGAGTCAGAAAAGACCCCGAATAGCCAGGGGAATATTGAAAAAGAAAACCAATGCTGGGTGCATCACAATGCCGGATTTCAAGCTGTATTACAAAGCTATGATCATCAAGACAGTATGGTACTGGCACAAAACAGACACATAGATCAATGGAACAGAATAGAGAACCCAGAAATAGGCACTCAACTCTATGGTCAACTAATATTCGACAAAGCAGGAAAGAATATCCACTGGAAGAAGGACAGTCTATTTATACATCATACACAAAGATAAACTCAAAATGGTTGAAAGATCTAAATGTGAGACAAGAATCCATCACAAAGGATTCTAGCAAGAATCCTTTTGCTAGAGGAGAACACAGGCAACAACCTTTTTGAACTTGGCCACAGTTACTTCTTGCGGGATACATCTATGAAGACAAAGGAAACAAAAGCAAAAATGAACTATTGGGATTTAATCAGGATAAAAAGTTTCTGCACAGCAAAAGAAACAGTCAACAAAACTAAAAGACAACCTACAGAATGGGAGAAGATACTTGCAAATGACAGATAAAGGGCTGGTATCCAAAATCTATAAAGAATTTATAAACTCAACATCCAAGAAACCAAAAATCCAATCATGAAATGGGCAGAAGATATGAACAGACAGTTCTCCAAAGAAGACCTACACATGGACAAAAAGCACATGAGAAAATGCTCCACATCACTGGCCATCAGGGAAATACAAATCAGAACCACAATGAGATACCCCCTCACATCAGTGAGAATGGTGAAAATTAACAAGCCAGTAAACAACAAATGTTGGGAGAGGATGTGGAGAAGGGGGAACCCTCTTCCACTATTGGTGGGAATGCAAAATGGTACAGTCACTCAGGAAAACCATGTGGAGGTTCCTCAAAAAGTTAAAAATAGAGCTACGCTACAATCCAGCAATTGCACTACTGGGTATTTATCCCAAAGATACAGATGTAGTGAAGCACTGGTACACCTGCACCCCAATGTTCATAGCAGCAACGTCCAAATAGCCAAACGGTGGAAGGAGCCAGGATGTCCTTTGACAGATGAATGGATAAAGAAGATGTGGTAAAAAATAAAAAAAAAGAAAGAAAGAAAAGAAAAAGATGTGGTCTATATATACAATGGAATATTCCTCAGCCATCAGAAAGGATCAGAAAGGACGAATACCCATCATTTCCTTTGACGTGGATGGAACTGGAGGGTGTGATGCTGAGTGAAGTAAGTCAATTGGAGGACAGTCATCATATGGTTTCACTCATACAGGGAATATAAGAAATAGTGAAAGGGATTATAAGGGAAAGCGGGGGAGCTGAGTGGGAAAAATTAGAGAGGAAGACAAACCATGAGAGACTCCTAACTCTCAGAAACAAAGGGTTGAAGAAGGGGAGGTGGGTGGGGGGATAGCCTGACTGGGTGATGGCCACTGTGGAGGCACTTGATGGGATGAGCACTGGGTGTTATACTATATGTTGGCAAATGGAACTTCAATAAAAACAAATGAAAAAAAAATGATGTGCCTAAATGTGGTTATCTTTGTATGTATTCTGTTTGGGTTTTTAAATTTATTATTATTAATATTGAATCTGTCAGTTAATATTTTTTGTCAAATTTGGTACTTTTTTAGCCATTATCCTTCAAATAATTATTCTTAGCTGACCTCCCTCTTCTCTCCTTCTGTAACACCATTTGAATGTAAGACCACAGGTCACCAAGACTGTTTACTGCTTCAGTTTTTTGTTTTTTAATAGACTTTATTCATTTAGAGCAGTATTAAGCTTAAAATTGAGCAGATAGTACAGAGAGTTCTCATATACCTCCTGCTCCCTCACAGTTGTCCCTATTATTAACTACATTGCATTAGTGTGGTGATAAATACCATTACAAAACAGTGTATAGATGTGAAAATATATGTATAGCTTTCCTATTCTCCAGTTTCTCTATATGCTTTATTCCTCTGATAGCTGCTTTTGAATGTTATATTTAACATATTTAGAGGATAAGATAAAGTGTGGTTTCAGTCACCATACAGGTAACAGTTTATTTAATACAGGTTTCACGGATGATGTTTTCCTTAGTAGAAACGTTATATAAACATGCATCGAAGAATTTATTCCATTTATGCTAATATAGCTCATCTTTTTGTACATTGTTTGTGTATGTATGTATATATGTATGTATGTATGTATGTTGTATATTGTGTTCTTTAAAAGTATTTGATTTTCTTGTTTTTTACTCATAAGCACCTAAAGTATATACATGTATATACGTGTTTCTTATGACAGATTTATTATGCTTTAATTCTCAGAAATTGTATTGTTCTTGAGCCGTTGGCATCACTTGCCAAATTCGGATTTTGTTTTTATCCTTTCCAGGCCCAGCTTCAAAGGGAAAAAGAACAAGATCATATGAAGCTGCAAGCAAAACTTGAAAAGCTTGATGTCTTAGAAAAAGAATGTTTTAAGCTTACAACAACTCAGAAAACTGCTGAGGTAAGGTTTCACTTATTTCTTTGAAGTGATGATACCAGGAATAAATCTTTAGTGTTAAGCATTATTGGCCCTATATGTGAATATACAGTAAATCTGATTTGTAAAACTTTTTTAACAGCTCTTAGTAATCCAGATATGAATTTCTGCCCATGGAGATAAAAAGCTAATGTACTCTGTCGTGGCATGAATGAGCTTGCCTTTGATGTAAAATGGTAATGTTGGCTCCTTCTAAAATGACAGAACATTTTCATTTGTCAGATAATTTGCCTAAAGGATATCCAAAAGATTGTCTTTCACCACTTACAGTTAAGTCTATCCTTGATCCCATCCTGAAATGCTCTCTTTTTTTTGCCACCCAAATTTTATCCATCTCATAGGACTTTCTGCAGGTCCTGCTTCCTATGTGAAGCCTTCCTTGAGTTCTCCAACACTGGCAGGGGGGGAGCTCTTCCTTTGTATAGTGCTGTCCTCATGTTCTGAGCCATACCAGGATAGAAGATGAAATACTTACATGTATAAGTATATACATGTTCTGAGTCAAATTGTATTATTGTTTTTTATTATATTATTTTGTTGTTTCATGTATGTTAACTGTTTCCTTAAGTACAATATAAGCTCTTAACAAGGAACAGATCTTATGTTTCTTTTTTTTTTTTCCATCTTTTTAAAAATTGAGATAAAATCGACACAAAATGTTATATTAGTTTCAGGTGTACAACATAATGATTTGATATTTGTATTTTCTGATATTTGTATATTTTACAAAATGATCACCACAGTTAAGTCTGGTTAATATTCATCACCGTATCTTGTCACAAAATTCTTCTTTTTTTAAGTTTTTATTTAAATTCCAGTTAGAGGGGGCTCCAGGGTCAGTCAGTTGAGCATCCAGCTCTTGGTTTCAGCTCAAGTCGTGATCTCATGGCCGTGCCATCAAGCTCTGTACTAATCTTGGCACTAAGTGGGAAGTCTGCTTGGAATTCTTTCTCTCTGTCTCTCTACCCCTCCTCCCACTCCTGCACTCTCTCTAAAATAAGTCTTTTTAAAAAATAAATAAATTCTAACTAGTAAACATACGGTGTAATATTAGTTTCAGGTGTACAATATAGTGATTCAACAGTTCCATGCATCACCTAGTACTCATCACAGCAAAAGTACTCCTTAATCACCAATACCTATTGAATAGCCCCCACCTCCCTCTGGTAACCATCAGTTTGTTCTCTACAGTTAAGAGTCTGTTTCTTGATTTGTCTTTCTCTCTTTTTTCCCCTTTGCTCTTTGTCTCTTAAATTCCATATATGAGTGAAACCATAATGGTATTTACCTTTCTCTGACTGACTTGTTTTACTTAGCATTATACTCTCTAGTGAAATTTCAGCTCTTTCTGCCTTGCAAAGTAAGGTTGGAAGTCACCCATCTACTTTTCTGTGTTGTGAAAATTCATTGCCACCTTTTCTCAGTTATCTTCTCTCCTAGTATATTTGTCCTTTGGTATTTAAAACTTTCTTATTCCATCCAGGTTGTTGCAAGTGGCAAGATTTCATTCTTTTTTATGGCCAAGTAATAGTCCATATAAATATATATAAATACACATACATACACACACACACACACATCTCTTCTTTATCCATTCATTAGCTGATGGATACTTGAGTTGTTTCATAATTTGGCTATTGTAGATAATGCTGCTATAAATGTCAAGGTGCATGGATAAAGATGTGGAATATATATACAATGGAGTATTAGCCATCAGAAGGAATGAATACCCACCATTTGCTTTGATGTGGATAGAACTGGAGGGTATTATGCTGAGTGAAATAAGTCAGTTGGAGGACCGTCATCATATGGTTTCACTCATATATAGAATATAAGAAATAGTGAAAGGGACTGTAAGGGAAAGGAAGGAAACTGAGTGGGGAAACATTAGAGAGGAAGACAAACCATGAGAGACTCCTAACTCTGAGAAACAAAAGGTTGAGGAAGGGGAGGTGGATGGGGAGATGGCCTGACTGGGTGACGGGCACTAAGGAGGCACTTGATGGGATGAGCACTGGGTGTTATACTATATGTTGACAAATTGAATTTAAATTAAAAAAAAAAAAGTCAAGGTGTATGCATCCTTCTGAATTATTGTTTTTGTATCCTTTGGGTAAATACCTAGTAGTGTTATTGCGGGATGGATCATAGAGTAGTTCTATTTTTAATTTTTTGAGGAACCTCCATACTCATTTCCACAGTGGCTGCACCAGTTTGCATTCCCACCAGCAGTGCACAAGGGTTCCCCTTTCTCCACATCCTCACCAACACCTGTTGTTTTGTATGTTGTTGATTTGAGCCATTTTGACAGGTGTGAGGTGATATCGCATGGTAGTTTTGATTTGTATATCCCTGATGATCAGTGATGTTGAGGATCTTTTCATGTGTCTTTTGGCCATCAGGATGTCTTCTTTGGAAAAATATTTATTTATGTCTTCTATCCATTTTTAAACTGGATTATTCATTTTTGGAGTGTTGAGTTTCATAAGTTCTTTATATATTTTGGGTACTAACTCATTATCAGATATGTCATTTCCAAATATCTTCTCCTATTCTGTAGTCTGACTTTTAGTTTTATTGACTGTTTCCTTTGCTTTGCAGAAGCTTTTTATTTTGCTGTAGTCCATATCTTATATTTCTAATATGTCTACCTATCCTTCCCTCCTCCAACAACTACACCCTTAGTAATATGCACACAGTAGACATTTGTTGAGATTTGTCTATGTTTTGTTTTGTTTTTTAAAGATTTATTTATTCATGAGAGAGAGAGAGAGAGAGAGAGAGGCAGAGACACATGCAGAGGGAGAAGCAGGCTCCATGTCGGGAGCCTGACCCAGGACTCAATCCCAGGACTCCAGGATCACACCCTGGGCCAAAGGCAGGCACTGAACTGCTGAGCCACCCAGGGATCCCCAAGATTTTTCTATGTTTTGAATGAAACATTGAGACCCAAGACTATGATCATTTGACTTTCTAGACCTTTAGTACCCCCCAAAATTTCATCATTACAATTTTGTTGCTAGAAGTTAATAATGTGTTTGCAGATACAGTCTTTGCTTTCCCTTTATTTTTCTTATATGTAATAGCAAGTAAAGAAGCATAGGAAGAAAACCAAGAAAAATCATAGCATCTTTGCTATTTCTTTTTCTTACTTTCTGCTTTAATTTACTGAACTATTAAGAATCAAGACTCCAAAGACTATTTGGAAAAAGAATAAAGGCTATTTGGCTCTAGTTTTTATATAATAATCCCAGTTTTATTATATGGTCTCATTCATTTGGGGAATATAAATAATAGTGAAAGGGAATAGAGGGAAAGGGAGAAGAAATGGGTAGGAAATATCAGAAAGGGAGACAGAACTTGGAAGACTCCTAACTCTGGGAAACGAACTAGGGGAGGAGGGCGGGGGGTGGGGGTGACTGGGTGGCGGGCACTGAGGGGGGCACTTGACGGGATGAGCACTGGGTGTTATTCTGTATGTTGGTAAATTGAACACCAATAAAAAATAAATTTATTATTAAAAAAATAATAAAATAAAAATAATCCCAGTTTTTTTCATTCTTTTGCAGGACAAGATTAAACATTTAGAGGAAAAACTTAAGGAAGAAGAACATCAGCGTAAGCTATTTCAAGACAAAGCATCTGAAGTAAATAGAGAATTCTGTCATTTGTCACAATAAACCACATATGTTTTATTATACTTTGTTTTCATTATCTGCAGACTATATTTTAGACTATAATTTCTGCTTCCTAGCTTGTTAGTTTTGTCTCCTTTTACTATGTTAATAAGATTCTCAATAAGTCAGTCAGTATATTTATATACTTGGATGCACTGCCAAGAGAGATCTTGTAGTCTTTTGAAATTCTGACATATATATATGAAATAATTCATGATATAGATTGTTTTCAGCTTGATTGATATATATGTATTAAATAATGCATTCTCATAAACAAAATGGTTGCAATTACCAACAGACTTAGTAGATTTCACATACAAAAATAGTATTTAGGGTTTTCTTTTCTTCCTTAAGAAGCACTTCTTAAAAAGAGATTTTTGTTATTTTATTTTATTTTATTTTATTTTTGATTTTTGTTATTTTAGACAGAGAAAGAGAGAGCATGAGTTTGGGGAGGGAGAGGGAGAGGCAAATCTCGAGCAGACTCAGTGCTGAGCACAGAGCCTGACACAGGGCTCAGGCTTACAACCCTGAAATCATGACCTGAGCTGGACATTCAACTGACTGAGCCACCCAGGTGTCCCAAGCACTTTTGTCTTCATAAACTGAGACCTAATTTCTTATTATATTGTTTTTGAAGTAGCTTGTTAAAAATTAGTTGTATAAAAAATTAGTTGTATAAAGCTTTGTCTTTAATATTGTAGCTTCAAACTGGACTTGAAATCAATAGAATTTTAATGTCTTCAGTAGCAAATCCAAAAAGCTCCAGGGAGAAGAAGAAATCTTTGAAGGTATGCAGAAACTTTATTCTTATTTACTAATGCTTATTTCTTTACTCTTTTAATATTTATGTCTATCCATTTCCAAAAAGAATTTGAAGATATTTATAATAAAAAGCATGCAATAATGCTATAAAATACAGAAAAAAACCTAAGTTGAGTGATGATGGTTTTAGGTTTGAGGTTAGAAAATTCCATAAAACCTAGGTTAAATAAAGTATCAGCAGTTGAGCACAAAATCTAGTTTTGAGTTTACTTGACGACCAAAACAAAAGGGACTATATGACAGTCAGTATATTTGTGAAATAACAATAAGCATTCCAATTTTTCTAGAAATATAGACATTTTACTAGTACCAAACTCTTTTTTGCTATTTATGCAATTTTATTGCAAGAAAAATAAATAAGTTATCAGGAGAGCTATTAGTTGATCACTTGTCCACTGACAACTTGCATCATTTATTCAGTGCTAATTAAACAGTGTATTGGAAGATTAACTAATAGCTCCAAGCCGCCTAACAATATAAATTTAAATGAAAATTAAAAATATTTGAGACCCTGTTTTGGAATGCAGAGGGTATTTGACTTTCAGTTTCCAGTCTGTGTAGAATAAGAATATATTATTCCTTTATTAACATGTATAAAATACATCATAGTTTCTGTTCTGCTGATGCTATAAATTAATACCAATTTTCCAGTCATATCAGTCATGAGCATAAAGTATATCATGTAACTTCAAATTTTTTTTTTAATTTTTATTTATTTATGATAGTCACAGAGAGAGAGAGAGAGAGGCAGAGACACAGGCAGAGGGAGAAGCAGGCTCCATGCACTGGGAGCCTGATGTGGGATTCGATCCCGGGTCTCCAGGATCGCGCCCTGGGCCAAAGGCAGGCGCCAAACCGCTGCGCCACCCAGGGATCCCTATCATGTAACTTCAGATCTCTCTCAGTGGAAAGCTTAAAAAAGAATGGATACTTGAATAATGTTACTTCCTTTGATGTGACAACTGAGCATCCATCTCCCTTCCCCTCAGATGATTTCTTCGGCATGTTAGAACAGTGAGGAATGGTTTTGGTTTCATGGCCAAGTTAGAGTAAAGACACTGGCCACATAATACACATGCTCCATTTTTTTAAAAATTCTGAATCTTGGGGGTGCCTGGGTGACTCAGTTGGTTGAGCATCGGACTCCATTTCACCTCAGGTCATGATCTCAGGGTCATGGAATTGAGCCCTGCGTCAGGTTCAATGCTCAATGCAGTTTGCTTGACATTCTCTCCCTGTCTCCCTCAAAAGAAATAAAATAAAATATAAATAAATAAATACATTCTTTTTAAAAAATTCTGAATCTTAGGCAACTCTTCTTTTATAAATACCTTTTAGTTTCTAAAAGCAGTTATTGTCCAAAGCTGGAAGAACTTGTCTTTGTCAGATAAGCATGTAAATGAATGGAGGAAAATAAACAAAAAATAAAATCTAAAAATATGAAGCCTGATAAGGGAGCAGCTAGCAGCTGGATAAGAAAATCAAAAAAGGAAGGAATGGTAATTTAAATTTTATTCCAGCTATAATGCAGGTAATTCTGACTTTATAGTAGCATCATGTGACATACTTCTGAGTCCATTCCCAAGATACTCTATTACACTTATCTCTGTCTATTTCATAGACCCATGTAACCTTTGGCACTAGAGGATCACATAACAGTGAAAAAATGGATAAAAGAATTTTAGAAATAGTTAAAGCAGGAGATCATGATCATAGAATATTGAGACAAATGCTACATTACTGTTAATATTTGGCTGATAAATTCTTCTTTTAAAAGTAACCTTAGTTGGTTTGAAAGAGTAGACTGTAGGAAAATGAATTGTCAAAAAGAATACACCACCTTGATATCATTAGGTTCCATAATTGTCACTTGCTAATGAAACATATAATCCCCAACGGGACTTGGAGAACATTGTGCTAGAGGGTCATGGGCCAAGTCACTAAGTTCCTTATTAATCCATTTCAGTGCCACAACCTGTGCTTTTTATCTGGCTCCTCACCTCAGTATGTGCCCAAAGGCTGAGCCAAAACTCTTGATTATCCAAGCACAAGAAAGGATTGTCTCTTCGTCTCACACTAGTTCTGCCAGACACAGGCACAGAGGGATCAGGACCTCCCTCAAGCTGCCCCTAGAACTAAACTCATAGAAATAAATTCTGTAATACTTTATAAAAGAGTTACTAAATGACACAACATATGATAACAACACAATAGGTCCTAGAAGCAATTTTATGTAATTTAAGGTCACCAGACTGTATTTGTTAGAATGACAGTAGCATTTGTCTGTCAGTTCAGATTTTGGGAACACAGAAACTCCTTAGATCAAAAAAGTAGCAATTACTATTTAATTTGAAAAGTTAAATACTGGGCAGCCCAGGTGGCTCAGCGGTTTAGTGCCTGCCTTCAGCCCCAGGGTGTGATCCTGGAGACCCAAGATCGAGTCCCACATCAGGTTCCCTGCATGGAGCCTGCTTCTCCCTCTGCCTGTGTCTCTGCCTCTCTCTCTCTCTGGTCTCTCGTGAATAAATAAATAAAATCTTAAAAAAAAAAAAAAAAGTTAAATACTATCAATAAATACAATGAAAAATCAATGACAACTCTGAAGATCAAAATAAATCCAAATCTAAGCAAGGCCTTTAAGAATTCATAAGTGGCATTGTTCTTAAGACAGAGAAGAAAAAAGATACCTGTATATCTTGCTACTTCTAATAAAAAATGAAAATACTGGGCAGTCCCAGTGGCTCAGCGGTTTGGCGCCACCTTCAGCTCGGGGTGTGATCCTGGAGGCCCAGGATCGAGTCCCACATCGGGCTCCCTGCATGGAGCCTGCTTCTCCCTCTGCCTCTCTCTCTCTGTGTGTCTCTCATAAATAAATAAATAAAAATCTTAAAAAAAAAAAATTAAAATACTTATGTACTTATTTGGTCCAGATGGCTTTGCTATCAGTGATTAAACTGTAGTATATCCATAATGTGAAATACTACACAGAAATAAAAAGAATGTATTGATATTTACTGGATCCTATTGAAGGACATTTGGATTGTTTGCACTTTTTAACTATTACAAATAAAGCTGTCATGAACACTTATGTATAGGTTTTTGCATTAACATCGGTTTTCATTTTTCTGGAATAAATGTCCAGGAGTGTAATTGCTGGATCATATGATAAGTACATGTTTATTTTGCAAGAAACCTTATTTTTAAAAAAATTTCTTTTATTTAAATTCAGTTAGCCAATACATAGTACATCATTAGTTTCAGATGTAGTGTTCAATAATTCATCAGTTGTGTGTAAGAAACTTTCAAGTTATTCTCCAAAGTTGCTATATAATTTTGTATTCCTACAAATAATACATAAGCAATCTGGCTTTTCCACATCTTTGCCAACATTTGGCGTGGTCACTATTCTTTATTTTGGTCATTCTGATAGCTGTATAGTGCTATATCATTGTAACTTGAATTTTCCTAATGGCTAATGATCTTGCAGATCTTTCTGTGTGTTTATTGCCAACCATATGACCTCATCAGTGAAATGTCTATCCATATTTTTGCTTATTTTCTATTAGAATGTTTACTGTTGAGTTTTGAGACTTCTTCATATCATAAATGTCTTTTAAACAATTTTTTGTTTACTTTTTTCCTTTGTCAATATTTAGAAAACTAGATGTTTAAAGGAAGGACCACCTCAGCAAATTTATTCAAAGTCTGGATCACTGCCAATTGTGGCTAAAAAGGTGAGAGGGGGGAAAAATGAAGATACTTGTTCAGACACACTCCTGCTTTGTTGTAAGTGCTATTTAAATGCCATGAGTCATTTGCAATTGTTCCTAGCTATTTCTTTTCCCCTAAAGTCTTCCAGTGCCAGCCATTCTGTGAATACAAGTATGCAAAGCCTTCTGCAAGTAACACAACATTATGGGCCACATACCCATCAGAAACTTACTGAGCCTCGATGTCTCTACAAGCCTACTAGAACAACTTCCCAGGCTAAAGCTGAACCTTCTGACTCAAAACATTCCATTTCTATTGGTGACAATTTGTCTGAACTTTTGATGGCAATGCAGGATGAGCTGGACCAAATGAATATGTAAGTATTTTTATTGTTTTTCAGAAGTAGCAAGCCATATAGTATCTTTTCTCTTCTCTGTCTTAAGAACAATGCCACTTATGAATTCTTAAAGGCCTTGCTTAGATTTGGATTTATTTTGATCTTCAGAGTTGACACTAATTTTTCATTGTATTTATTGTTAGTATTTAACTTTTCAAGTTAAATATGTAATTACTACTTTTTTGATCTAAGGAGTTTCTGTGTTCCCAAGATCTGAACTGATAGGCAAATACTACTATTACTCTAACAAATACGGTCTGGTGACTTTAAATTATAACTCACAAATGCTTTTAAAAGCAAGATTCTCCTTTTGTTTTTTTATAATCCTTTTAATTAAGTGAAATTTCATTAGACAAGTAGGAAAGCAATTCCTTGTTTCAACTCTGACTGATCTGAATGATAAGTCTTAAAGCATCCATAGTAAATAAGATTCTGAGTGGTATACATATTTTAAGCCCCAAGTTTAAATATATATTCAATAAAAATTCCTGAAAATATGAGATTTGGGTAGCCAACTAGTTGAACTAAGACCTCTGTAGAAGGTATAACTGGTTCTCTTGACAGTATTCCTTTCTGTGGACTATCACCAAATCTAGAGACTTCTCAGGCAAATATTTCTATAGCTGCCGTTCTTCCCAAACACACTATATTAAGAATTCCAAAGTTGGAACTAAAGAGAGTCCTTTAATGCTTTTAGCTAAGGACATCAGAATATTTTATTACGTTTAGCTATGAACATCGAAAATTTAGACTTTAAAGTTCTTTAAGACCCTAAGTCTAAAAAAGAAGACCCTAAGTCTAAGATATTTCTAAATTTATCTAACCCCAAATCATAAGAGCCTTTTATAGTTACCATAGATTTAACTAGATAACTCTACATAAAGAGACTATCTTTGAAAATTAATATTTAACTGACAAAAACTTATGATTGAACAGAATATTGTTTAATTATATCAAAGGCATATGGTATAAGCCATATCAGAGTTGATGCTTGCTTTTCTTTCATAGGAAGCACGAGGAACTACTGAATCTACTGAATCAAATGAAGGAAACTGAAAGTCATTCAGTCTGTGAAGACCTAGAATGTGAACTAGAACATTTAGTCAAGAAAATGGAAGTTAAAGGAGAACAGATTTCCAAACTGATAAAGCATCAAGAAAATGTAAGAAGGCTTTAGTAAAAGATTTTAATAAAAAGATAATATATCTGTAGTCAGTGTTATATCTCTATATGATCTTTCAAATTTGAGGTCTGTATGTGTGGCTTAAAATTTTCAAATTTGAGGTCTGTATGTGTGAAAAGATGACAGGAGTCCCTTAAGCCTGTTATAGAGCCATCTGTCCATTGGAATAACATCGCCTTCTACATAACTCTCCAAGATAATGTAAAGTAAGAGGAACAAGAAAGTGTAGTTATGTATTCATAAATGGCTGTGGGAAAATTTTGAGGTAAACTAAATTTGGTTGCCCTTTTAAACATTCTTTCCCTTTATCTCTCCCACCCCTAACGCCTTAATGAAGCCCCTTACGCTGACAGGTCTCTACTTCAGTATCATACATAAACCTGGCTCCTCAAGCAGTACTCTAATGCTAAAACCACTATTTCTCCTTTCCAGAACAATTAATAGTGTATTCCATTCCCTGGGGACCTGTGCTTAGCTAGCTATAATGTGGTAGTAAGGGGGACTCTCTCCTTGTATGTGAATTCTTAATAACTATAAGAATGGCATAACAATTTTAATATTTTAACAGAAAATCAAGGAATATTACAATATTTGTCCCAAGACATTGATTCCATAGGTTGGATTATTAGCACTATTACCCTGCTGGAGCAGAAGGCAGAGAAAGTCTTTCCAGGAACCTTCAAATCACATCACGTAGTTATCTGCCTGTGGAATAATCGACATTCATATAAATTGGTGATATGCTAACCTCACTATAAAGCCTTCCCTACTTTTATAGGAAAGTAATAAAGGATTCAGAATTTTACTGCTTTTATTCTTCTAATACCAATAAAGAGAAAAAGAGGAAATGACACTTTTGAAACAAATATTTTCACTTTACTGGTTTTTAAGGCTCTAGTAAGTCAATTTTTTTAATATGATTATGTTAGGGTGAAGATTATTTAATTAATACACTTTCTTAGAATTGTATAGGAGAAATTTTAAGGGAGTGGAAAAATAGCCATATTTTTAATGCACATAAATCGTATTTTGAAAAATAATATTTATTTTCTATAATAGCTGTAGCAGTATAAATTTTCAAGCATTTTGTCATGATAAATTTAATCTCCAATTAAAATGGCTGTGGACAAATACCAGATTCTTAGACAGTGTCTGGATCAGTTCTATAAATTGGGCCTGTACATAAGTGAAATACAGTAAGTAATGGACTAGGCTTGGCAGAAATGGATTTCAGCTAGTTGATAGGTTTTATTTTGTTTAATTCTGTCTACCGAACTGTTACCAGATACTACCGAATGACACTTTTTTCTTGTACTGGCATTCAGTAGTACTTTAAATTCAGAAATACTTTTAAGTGGGATCCCTGGGTGGCGCAGCGGTTTGGCGCCTGCCTTTGGCCCAGGGCGCGATCCTGGAGACCCGGGATCGAATCCCACATCAGGCTCCCGGTGCATGGAGCCTGCTTCTCCCTCTGCCTGTGTCTCTGCCTCTCTCTCTTTCTCTCTGTATGACTATCATAAATAAATAAAATTAAAAAAAAAAATTAAAAAAAAAAGAAATACTTTTAAGTAATATATATATATATATAATAAGTAATATATATATATACACAATATATACTATATATATATATATATATACACACACACACACACACACACACATTTGACTTTATAAATTCAGTACTCATTCCTAGCACCAAATCTTTGCTTTGCTGTTAATACCACTTGAAGGGTCCTTTTTTCCCCTTTTCTCCTCCTCCAGTTTTTACTCATTCCATATCCTTTATAAATCATCCTCACAGCTTTTCATTGAACTTCTCAGCCCATATTGATCTTGTCCTACTTTAGCCTTCTCAAATAAACACCTTTTGTCCTACTCAGAATTATCCCAGCCTGAATTATTCTCTAGTTATCCTGTGTATGCTTTTCCTTCACTAATAAAAGCAATAAGCTTTTTGAGAGAAAGGATTGTTTAATTCATGATACTTTTACCTAACTAGCACAGTGTTAGGTACTCAATAAATAAAGACCTAATGAACTTTTTAATTTCATGTAACCTTTATAACATCAATCCAGTCCATCTATTTTAGGGTATATTTTTAATATCTTTTTTAACTAAAATGTCAGATTTTTTTTTTCTTTCCAGGTCCGTAAACTGCAGCAAAAAGTTCAACAGTCAAAGATGAGTGAAGCTTCAGGTATTCAGCGAGAAGATAACAACCTTAAAGGATCAAAGAACATAAAAAATAGTTCCAGGAAATGTTTGCTAACTAACTCTCTTCAGAAGAACAGCAACTTTCATCCAGTACAAGTCCATAATCTTCAAATGAAATTGAGAAGAGATGATATCATGTGGGAACAGTAACACAATAGTAAAACTGTCACCTTAAACGAACTCTGTCAGTGAGATCTTGAATTGTCTAAAGTGGTTTTAATTTAATATACCTTTATGAAATTTTGAATTATGCTTCTAGTCCCTATAAAGTGTCAAGTTGTAGTATTTTTAAATTAATGCCAAAGACCTCCTAAGAGTCACAAATAATAAATGACTACTTTTCTGTTTCCCATACCGACTGAAATACCTAATCTGTTCATGTTTTAAACACATTGTTCACTTTGCAGATCTCTTAAGCTAAGTCTAAGAAATGATACTGGATTGGTGATATATAAAATTAAGTTAAATCTGAGATACAAGTACCATTCCACATTTTCATTTAGTAGGCTTGTAACCTTAAAACCAATGTAAAATGAACACAATGATATAAGGTCTTTTACCTTTCATGGTGCTTCCTCCCTACCTTATTTTAAAGCTATAAAATGTTTTTCTTTTTTGGAAATGGAAGAGTTCTCTAAAGAGGCCTTTAGCCCAAGTTTTTATGTAACAATCGCAAATAGGAACTTGTAATTTCTTAATTTTTAGATGACAGTAACTCAAGTGCAAAAACCTTTTTCTGCAATTCCTGTTTTCTTTTACAAATCCAGGGCTGCTTTTTAATACCAGTGATTTATCTTATTCCTTTGTAACTAAAACTTTTGGTGACTTTTAGGCTTCGCATTATATATGATCATCAGTATAAATGGAAAATGTAAATTTCCAGTACCCACTTAGGAAAAAGAACTTGAACACTTAATTACCTATCCGTAAAAATTCAGAGATATGATACATTTATATTTTTTTATATTTTTAAATCCATGGTATCAATCGATTTCTTTGGATATGTGTGTTTATAGTAAATTTACACTTGTTGACCTATCTTTTAAGACACTTATGGAAACTAGTATGACTCCTTTTAACTTTTTTGGTCTTTCACTGAAATTCTTTGAGGCAACCAAAGAATTGAAGTCATCAGCTGAAGTAGAAATAGAAGACTGACCAAAAAGGCACAATAGAATGGAGGAACTCAGAAGCTAGGGCAGCAGTTTAAAGAAGTAGTGATTCCAAAGGGGCAGAATTGGAGATACATTTATCTCCAGCTGAGGGGAATGCTCAAGCTATAGGTATGAAAGAATTTTCAGGGGAAGATCTGGGGGAGCTAGGAAAGACATAGGAAATTTCCTAACAGTATGTAGGAGAAAGGAGGTAATTGTGGAACTTCCAGGGAGGGAAAAGGAAAACTGTGATTCATTCTCATTGAGAGAAGAGGTATTATGTTAGAAGACCTTTCCAAACCTAAAGTAGGAAAATAACTGAAAATGGGCAGATGGATACTTGGAATTTTCCTTGAAAGTAACTTATAGAGCTGAAAGATTCTCTGTGGTTTAAATACTGCATGTGTCCTTCACCCACTCTTATTCCCTCTCCCTCTGCAGCTTCTTCAGCCCCAGAGATGTTCCACAGAGCACTTCATCTAAATTCATTTTCATCACTCTACCTACTTTTCAACTTTGCCTTTCCTCCTCAAGAATGTGAGTGCTGTAGTTTAACTTAGCAAAAACCTCACCAGGACCATAATGCAGCCCCATATCCTTCCTTTCCTTTGTTTTCTATGCACTTAAGAAAGTGGCTATCAATAATAAAGTCATTACCTACAAAAATGTATTGCTAAACAAAACCAAAGTCACTTTAGGAACACTTGAATATTTCAGTTAAGAATTGAGAATTTTCTTGGAAAAATCTGTGTAGTGTAGGAGAAAAACCATAAGACCTCAGAATTAAGAGACTTGGGTTTAAATTGTGACTCTACCTTTTAGTAGCTGGGATAATCAAATAACTTCAGAGCCTCCATTTCTTATTTGTACAGTAGGGATTATGTTGTTACCTAACTCACAGGGTTGTGAGGAGTAAATGAAATAACATGTCAAAGCACACAGTAGAAGGGTTGGTTGGCACTGAGTAAAAAATCCATAAATGTTAACTTTTGACTGCTCTCCTCTAAAAGTTGTCAGAGAACCTGAGTTGGCATGGGTTAAATCCTGAAAACAAGAATCAAAATGTATTGGTATAATAAATGTATTACTTGGGTTTGGTGGGGTTTTTGTTTTTATTTTTATTTTGTTTTGCTTTGCTTTGCTTTTGCTTTTGCCTATGTGTCTGGGAGGAAATGGTTTTGGCTTATTCCCTAGCTCAGATTTCTAGTTAGAGGGGTTACAGAATATGGTCTTAACCATGGTGCCAAATTACGTAATCATACACAGCAACTTGGATTGGAAGGGTAACACTGGTTGTTGGGTAACATTTAGTATGGAGAGACACTAAAGAATTGTCTCTTGTTGCTCCATCACAGCTACTGAACTAAAAATGTGTCCTGCTTGCAGACTGCTGCTTGCCAGAGCCTTTGACTCCTCAGGGGGTGGAGCAAATGATTTCCTTCCTGGACAGGGGCAATCTGTGGTCAGTGTACAAGAGTTGCTGTAGCAACCCCACAACTGTGCCCTGCCTAGCAGAAACTCGGTAGGATATCATTGATTTTGTTCACTTAAGTGAAAATCAGGTTTGTTTGTTTTTTATTTAGTCTGAAATTGAATAAATGAAATTGGAACTTTCTAGTCAAGACAGGTCTCAACTTTGATGAAACTGTGAAACTAGAAAGTTTGAGTCATAACAACAGCAGGTATTGTAAATATTCTAATTCTGGAAATAGCAGTTGGAATCTTGAACTACCTGTACCTGTGTGGGTCATTAGCAACCTAGCCATTTTTATTAGGTTGTAGCTGAAGATAGAAGGGTTGAAGGGAAATGTTCAGTTTTCAGCAGTATGAGATTAAAGGAGATACTTAAAATAGTGAGCTAGTGAATGGTGATGGTGTACTTAAAAGTTGCTTTTGAGATTTTTAGATAGCATTTTTACTTTAAAAATCCAATGTTAATTCTAAAGGAGTAGTCTTAATCTGTGATAAGACAGCAAAAAATTAAATTAAAATTTTATCTGCAATGTTGTGAGAATCAAACTAAAATAATAAAAGTAATAAAAGTCTGGTTATGCACAATGGAAGGAGTGCTCACTATGGCCAAAAATGTACCAGATGCCATTGTTGGTATAGAGTAAATAGTGGAACCCCTAATGGGGTTTCCTGGAACTCTATTCAGCTGTAGCTAAAGCTGTACATACTGAGAACATTTAATTGTATGTGAAGTTGAGATAAGTACAAGCTGACTCCCAGATGTATAACAAGACAACTCTCTCTGTGGCATAATGACATCTGTGAAGGAAAAAAAAACAAAAAATACAAAAAACCTCATGATAGGTGCCATGGCAGCTTTCAATTAAAATGAAGTAAGGGTAAATAAAAATAATACTGACTGTAATCAATGTAAAACTAAGTTTATTTCTTGGTAATTAAATGGATCTTACCAACGCTTCAACCTTTTTCTTCATAATCTATATGCTTATTTTCATGTAACTTTCCTCCTTTAATTGCTTTTTATATTTTGTTATATAAGGCGAATTAGTCATAACAAAATTGTAGAGTTTGAAGTTTTAAAATATTGTCTAGGGTGGAGCTTGTTTTTAGTGTAGTTGTGAATCATTTAAAGAATAAGGTCGATTTTTTTTTCCTGGTGGGATTTTTGGGAGCACTCTCCCTATTGGTATAGAGCCACTGAATTCTCTTTTGCTGTAAGATCCTATTAGATACCATAGGTAATTATTAGAATTATAAATTAGCACATAATCCCAACCCAAAGAAATGTAATTTTTTATTATATATGCATGGTCTATTGTATATCTCTGTGCTTTAACAGTTTCAGCAGAAAATAATAGAGAAGCAAATTGATCTCTAGTTACTTTATGTTCCAAGGCAGTTTTGTGACAATATAAGACTTGTTAATGACTGGTTCAGCAGTTTACAATGTTGAAAGACTGGATCCAATGTGGTTGGAGAAGGGACGTTGGGAATTATAAATTATCTGTCCAAAAAAATGGTAAGTTCTGTGAAATAATCAGCCTTCTAGAATAATCTTTAAAAATAAGGGTGACGTTATCTATCGTACTCTCTGCCTAGATTTTCCTCCATAGATATTGCTTGTCTAGTTTTCCCTCATTCTTCAGGTCTCAATTTACTGCTTCCTCCAGAAAGCCCTCTTTAAGTCTCCCCTTCATACCCTCCTCCTTAAATCTGGCTTCACTACCTCTTGTAGGCGTTTCTCCTACCTTTGAACTTAGTACACTTTCTTGTTATCATTTGTCTTTCCCATAGACTGAAAGCTCCCTAAGGGCAAGATCCTTTCTTGCTCACCACTGTAGCCCAGCACCTAACACAGTACCTAAGCCCTCTCCATAAATATTTGATAATTACATGTCATGAAACTGTGTTAGCCTTCTTTGGTAGTCTCATCAGGGTAAGCATATTGGGTCAGGTACTAGGCACCAGTTTAGTTGTGCTGCCATTTCATCTTTCAAGGATATCACTGGTTGAAATATGACAGTATTTTATTGTTTATCTGTGGGTAATGGCAAAAGGCACTCAGAATGATGCTTTCTTTGGTTTTATGATGTTAAGAAGAAGGGGTTAGAGAGCCAAGATGGTTCTTTATTTGTATATTGCTATGTTGGATTTGTTCAGTCAGCAATTATTGACTGTTCTCTAATCAAGTATTTGCTGCTCTCCAAGATACTATGCTAGATGCTGTGGGAGATTCAAAGCCGAATTATGCATAGATTCTCTCTTCAAGTTGCTTATACTCTGATAAGAGAAGACTATATAGAAATACAACAGAAGGAAAAAAATAGTAGGTGACATAGAGGTAATAACCATCCCAGATAAGATGCTTAAATATTTGTCTACTAAATTTTTGTTCTTATCCGTAGATAGATAAAGTTGACCTATTTGTTTTTCTTCATTCTCTTTTTTGATGTATATAGCTGTCATTTGCTTTTTCATGTGGTGACAGTATTGGTCTAGGATTCCTAATTCTTGTTGATTGGAAGATATCAGGTCACTTAGCATAAATTTCAAACAAGTGTTGTCCACATAACCATGTATCAAGGCATGAATAGAAAAAAATGAGTATGAAACACCTAAGTAAAATGGGAAGAGAGTAGAGAATGAGGAGGTTTAAAAAAATTAAGCAATAATGACAAACTAAAAAAGAAAAATAATTCTTATACAGATAAGTTGTATTCTAGAAACCAGTTATTAACTTGCACAGTTAATTGTTATTAACTTGCACAGAACTTGCACAGAATTGTGCAAAGGTCACCACTCACTTTTCTTACGAATTTAAGCCACTCAATTTCCTCACACTTCAGCTTCCTCATTGGTTGGATCACATCAGTGATTTTCAAACTGTAGGTCATGTCCTATTAATGGATTGTGAAATCTATTTAGTGGGTCACTATGAACATTTTTTAAATGATAGCTTGAAAATATCAGGGTGCATCACACTTAGAGAAGGCAGTCAATGTTTTTGTGAAACTCTGTTAATACTGGATTATAATTTAAAATGTAGTCCTAAATGTTATTTAGGGAAGAAAAAGTTGGCTCTTAATTAATGTTTAAAGGGAATGAGTTTGAAAGATATGGAGGAAAGAGATAGCCAGTTTAAAATAGGAATACTCCCAAATCCCCTATATGACTTATGGCAATCTGCTGTTTATCCCAGAAATACTATTACAAATCTGTTTTATTTATTTCACAGGTAGAAGTCCTATTTTAATACCGTTATGTTTCCTGCTCTATAGAATACTCCTTTCAAACACTAACCAGCCTGGGTTAGAGAAATGTTGCTTTTCTAATGTGGGCGCAAATAAATATATTCAACATGAGTCCCTTAACATATTACCTCATTATTCCTCATCCATTGTTGCTGTCTAGTCACTGCCTCTGTGTGGAATCTAACCAAGCATGGGTCTCATGGTTAGGAAACAAATTTGTTCTGCAGGTGCTTAAGACAGTTTTAAGATTCATAAACATAGGAGATTGGTGAGAGAAAAACTGTATGCATGTCTTGAATCTGCAATGAACAAAGACTTCTTGACAAACCTGAGCATCAACATTCAACAACACTAAGAAAATTAAAAACCTGATATACTACCAATGTGGCACTTCTTAAAATCATGTCATTTTACTAAGCACAAGACCTGCTAGAACACTTTTAAATGAGTGGCCTTACCTGAAAAATAGCTTCATTAAAGAAAGTACCACTAAGAGATTACATTTCTGTGACTTTCTTTGTATTTCTTTGTAGCCGTATCAGCTCTCGATTATGGTCAGAACATAGGAAGAAGTGCCATAAGGAAGTGAACATTGGAATCATGTTCATTATAATGGGATTCTACCCGCTTGTAAAAGTTTATCCACTACAAATTATTAAAGTTGCTTAAATAAAGAAATCTTAGTCTTTATGAAAGGAGGATTGTAAAGTGACCAGACCTTCCAGCCATAGCTAAAATAATATACTCTTGACCTAATATTACTTAGCCTGATGAAGTAAATTTTAGGATAACTTCAGAAAAAACATTGGAAGGCATTTTTTGGCTAGTGTTCTTTAAAGTTAATTGTACATTGACTTGTATTTCTTAGAAAAATCTATTACTGAACTAGTACAGAATGTGAATCATTTCTTGTCTGAAATAAAAGATTGATGTTTACAGGGCAGTTGTCCAGAATCTTCTTGCTGACCTGGAAAGTATTTCACTTCTCTTCACTGTAGGTCCTTTTAACTTTATAAATGTGTTATTTAAAACATAAATCATTTTGGTACACAGGAAACCGATTTAAAATTAAATTTAGAAACACTCCTGAGGATTCCATGGAATATTTATGGCTTTATAGCTTATAATTTCTATCAAAAGAAAAATATGTGTATTACCTTAAAAATATCTTTTCAGAATAGCCAAATCTAAAATATGTAATACATATGAGAAAATAGTGCTATTAGTATCTTAACTATTAAATGCTTGAACACAACATAAAAAGCTTTATTATCTTTGTTTTCCCAAAAATAAACTAAGCTACAAATTTAAAGCTGGGAAATTAAGTACCAGAGTTAAAAGAAGTTATTTTCAAGTTCAGAATACTTTAATCTCAAAAGTAGCCGGTATTTAAAAGACTTATTCTATCATTTTATGTATGTAACTTCTCTGATAAACTTGGAAGAACTTATATCAGTTATTATATACCTTGATTCTCTCTTATGGTATAATTTAAATGCTGGGCACCTAAGCTACATTTTCAGATAAGGTACTTTTCTTTTTGTTCTTTTACAGTATAGGTCTCAAGCAGATGGAGGGCTGTGCCTTAGGTATTTGGGTAGGATGTTTCCATGTGATTTCAAATTCTCAGAGCCACTTCTGAACATTCCTATGGATGTTCCACAGAAAGTAGAGTTTCTCTTAACCAGTCTGCTAAAATGCTATTGATTCAAACTACCACCTACTGAAATAAAACCTAAACCACTTAGAGACTAAAGCATTTAGAAAAGAGAAAGTTTATATGCAAAGAAGATCTGCAAGGGAATCAAGCTTCAGAACAACAGTCTTAACAAATTAAAAATATGACAAGCATTTAAAAGAAAAAAGCAAACCTACAAACTTATCAAGATCACCAAGTTTGCATTTAGTCTCTTTAGTGCACTTTTTTCACATAATTGCCACATCCCAAAAGGTCATCATATATCTTCAGGCATCAACATTTCCAAAATCAGGGATATAGTTGTTTTAATTAGAGAGTAACTTCTAGGAAAGACTCAAGATTTCATTTACTTGAGGAGCAGGGACCAGACACTGCTGTTACTTTATCTTAGGGTTTCAAAGTGTGTTTTTAGGAATTCCCCAAGATCACCCTTCTGTTCAGTGATTCACTAAAAGGACACAGAGAACTTAGAAAAGCTGTTATACTCACAGTTATAGTTTATTATATAGCAAAAGGATACAGATTTATATAAGCAACTGAAAAGGGACATAAGGCAAAGTCCAGGAAACACCAGGCATGAGCTTCCAGTCGTCCTCTTCCAGTGAAGTGATACAGACAGCACTTAATTCTCCTGGCAGTCATGTGTGATGATATGCTTGCAATATTGCCAAGCCAGGAAGCTCCTCTGAGCCGTGATGTCCAGGTTTTTCACTGTAGACTGATCGACAAATATGGCTGACTGCCCATATGGCTGACCTTCAGTCTCCATCCCATCCCCTCTACTGGGCAAACTGGTACTGTATGACCAAAGGTCATGGTGGACCATAAGTCACATTGTTAGTATAGACTATCCAGTAGGCCCTCAGGCCCCTAGGTGAATGAAAACATTATCAGGCAGGATATTCCAAGGGCTTAGAGGTCATCTCCTAGGAGCTGTAAAGACCAAACCCTTTTTTGGAATGTGAAAGATTTACACAACTTAGGCATGCTGTGTTGACCCTTTACTGTACAGTGTTGTTTCATTTTATTTTCTGACTCTGGAATGTGATGTGCATAGTTTATGCATCTGGTTAAGGTGTAAATTTTGCTTCCAAATTTCCTTTTAAGCATGGCTTTGACCACATAAATTTGCCTAGCAATTTTATGTTGGGGTATCATTACTGTGATAGTTTGTTTTACTTGGTCAGTTTTATTATATGAATGTGATAAAATGATGTTTAATGCACAGAGGCCCTCCTATAATCTAGTTAGTGAAACTAGAGACATGTGATACTAAAATTTAGGGGTTAACTTGGGAGGTTTTATAGTCTTTAAGGTTATAATTGCTTTATGTGTAAGATACTGCTCTTAACTGCTCATACATCAAATCAGGAACCAAGAGCCATTCAGTTCATCTCAGTGGAGTTGCTTGTACCTTGTTGTTTAGTAATGGGCTTGCCATACTGAATTTAATTAGATTTAAGGCACAGCCACAGACACAAAAGCAATTTTTAAATTACTGTTTGGTAGGAAGGAGAACAGATTTTTTACTGAACTTATCCAAAATAGCTACCTGGCTACCAAAAGTAAGGAAACTTAGTATTTGTGTAATATTTAACCATTGTTACCATTTTGTGGTACACATTTATATGTCATTTTCTCCAGAACCATTATTTTTATATTTCCCTGACAGTATATTGCTGACAAATTATATTAAGAATTTTCAAAGAATTTTTTTCTGGAATTCCAAAGGATCAGTTGGAACATAATACCTTTTTAAAGAATGTTTTTACTAGTTTATGTAAGTGTAGCCAATAGACAGTTCAAAATAAAGAAGAGAGGAATTTTTTCCTGTATGTCCGTTAGAAATAAAGCATTAACCATAATCAACTCATTTAGTCCTAGATGATTAATTCTTGTTTTTCTGATTTTGGGTGAAGCACTCAATTTCACCAAGTCATTTGCGTCTGGATTTAAAGAATCCTAGAAATCCTGACTCTATCTTTTGGTAGTCTGATGAGTATCTTTTTTGTCATGCTGTTATAAGTTTATACTGAAAAATCGGTTTCCATGAGTCTATGCCCTATAGAGTCAACAATTATGAGTGTAGTAAAAGTCTTTACTGAGGCTTTCATTCTTTTCATCTTTCTTCCAAAAGACTCAGTTTTTGCTCTGTAGCTTATCATGAGGACTTCAGGCAAATATAAGAAAAAGCCGTTTGGGCACTAAATACCTTTTAACTGCTTTTTGTTCAGAGTAAACATATACTCATGAATTTGTCAATTTAACAGAAAGAAAATCCAAATTCTAGTTTTACTCTTTGGGGGTGCCATCCATATTTTATAGAATAGGATTCACAAGTCTTTTTCTCCATTTTATGAATAATTTCATTTTTATCTAGCTAACTTTGTAAAATAAGTTAATACATTTTAATGCTTCTTTCAAATTCATTATTTGCAGATATTAAAAGCCAGGACAAAGTCAATTTTCCTTCATACCTTCTACAACCTGTCGTATATCCTCAAATTTGGCTTTTAATGTTTTCTGTCACATTCTGGCACAATCAGACAATTTGAGTTTAAGACAAAATCAATCTTTTCCCATGATAGACAAGTTAAAATTTTACTTTGCATTTATAACTCTTGACAGATTCACAAACATTAGTTTACATTTCTTTCAAAAAAGAACATGTATGGCAGCCCCAGTGGCTTAGTGGTTTAGCGCCGCCTTCAGCCCAGGGTGTGATCCTGGAGACCCAGGATTGAGTCCCGCGTCCCGCTCCCTGCATGGAGCCTGCTTCTCCCTCTGCCTGTGTCTCTCTGCCTCTCTCTCTCTCTAATTAAATAAATAAATAAATCTTTAAAACAAAAACAAAAAAGAACATGTATACCAACATATCTCAGTTTTTCACATATATCTTTTCAACCTATTAAGTAATGGTCATTTACAATGTATAAAAACAAAAGGCAAGGGTATGTTAAAACTATGTTTGTTGACTGAGTATTTATTTTGTTCTCAACAAATGAGTTGCTTAGATATAATTTGTATCTAAAGATTATTAATTAAAGGAGTAACTCAATTTAATATTAGGAATTAAAAAAGTATAAAATTAACAAACCAAAGTCTTGCATAAGTTAGAGTGGAATACTATTTTAATTCACATTGTGATTAAATCAGGAAAAAACATATAGCTGTTTTAAAACAGTATTATTAAACCAGTCTAATTTGTCCAAGATTTCTTTTTGATTGGGTATATGATCACTTAAACTTTTCTATTTTTCATACTAAATATTTAGGAACTCTTCAAGTTTTATTTAAAGTACTAAGTTTTCTATTTTTCTCTTTCCTGCCAATTTGCATTTCATTACTTACCTTGTCGACTTGTAAACAAGATTACTTTTGTGGTTATTTTCCAATCAGATTATAGATTGAGCTGGAAGCACAACTTTAGATGCATTAACACCTCATTTTTGGTCACCCGGCTCTTTCTCACATCTTTACCTGGCTCATTCATTTATTTATGCATTCCTATTTTCTTTTGAGAGAACAGAGAGTAAAAGTTATGCACCCAGAACTTTTTAGATATCTTGCAAAGACCATGAAGCTCTAGGTGAGTCAGGAAGCAGTCATTCTCATTCCATAACAAATTCAGATTTGTCGAATAGATGTATTCAACCAAAACCTTCCCTAAAGTCTCTACCCCCTTTTTTTAAGTCTCTACCCTTTGCTGTAAAACAAATTTCAAATTTTATTTTATCATGTATATTTTGTTCTCTTTCATGGTAAATTTATCTGTTGAAATTAGAAATCCCTATGTAGTGTGTTCGAAGGACAGCTTTTATGGCCCAGTAATCTCTAATAGTGTCCCAAGGGACAGAGAAAGTTGGCTTCAGAGAAAGTTTATAATTGTAAATAAATAGACTATTGTAAAAAAAAAAAAAAAAAAAGCTATGGCTTCCTTTTTTGAGGAGGAAAGAAGGCTTTTTAAAAATACCCTAAAAGAACCAACAGCTTTGGTTTTATAACATTAGCTACAGATGGATCAAAGTAATCAAAGTACAAAAAAACTCTTTGGCTTATGGTTGTAGCTCAAGATCTCCAGTAGCTGCTCTTCACTCCAGTGGGCACAAAATATTTTTATCTTGATTTGAATCAGAGTGGCACACAACATGAAAAACAACATAGAGTTTCACCAATGGTAAGGCAGCAATAAAATAAATCAGTACTTGTAGGGAGTGATATGAGCAACTCTACAACCTACGAGTGAAACCAGTTATCAGTTTGACTAAATCAAGGTCTGAAAACCTAGAAGCCAAGAAAGATATATCTCAAATGACAAGAACTAACAGAATCCTCAAGACAAACATAAAATACAATCAAATACCTTGTCATTTGTTACCTCAGGCCGTTAAAAACTGCATTACCAACATTGCTGCCGCCAAAGGAGAAATAGTGGTTGTGTACAGATCAGAACCAGCATGAAAACCAGACTTAACTAGGACACGAAAACCAGTCATAAAAAGAAATAGAATCAATAGACTAAAACCCTGTTTCCACTGGAGATTCACCCTAAGACTGAAAAAAGCTATACCTCAAAGAGTACTTGAGTTGCAGTTACTCAAGCTCTGGCTAGTGAATACACCTCTGGTAGATAAATACATAAAATCTTGGTAGACTATAGAATTGTCAAAGAGATACTCAGAGACCAATCATTTAGTAAAGAAAAGTTTACTTTCAAGGAAAGTTTGTAAGAAACTCCCAAGTTTTAAAAGGTCTGGTTCACCAGATAAAAGAATACAAAGGGAAAAAAAAACCCACAAAATTACCAAAAGTATTAGCTTGTAGTTAGTCTGCTCATGGTAGAAAAGATAGAAATTTTCTCACATGGTTGTCATAGCTACAAAGGTTATCACAAATCTTTAGCTATCAACATTGCAAAAGTTGATGATAAAATTGCTTTTATGAGAGAGTCAGTACTTATAGACAAAACTTAAGGATTCTTTTATTTTGAAAAAGTGAACTAGACACAGTGACTCTGTTTTTGTTTGCTTATTTTATTTCTCTCGGTGTGCAAGTTATTTTATTTTCTGATTATGATATATACACACTGATGCAGCAGATCAATGTGTCAGTTTTGCTTCCATTCATGCTGCTTTTGGTCCTTGGTAGTTGAAAACCCTTTCACAAACAAATACTGAGGTAGTTGTTACAACTTAGAGGAAAGACCTAATAATACAGGGAAGAAGGCCAAGTTTAAGGGAGGTACTTTGGAGGATGGATTTTTTTTTTTAATTGTCATCTCTTTATGGACAAAATAATAAGAACTTTGGGTTAATGGAATTATAATACTAATGACTAACATAAATCATAAAAATTTGATTTTGACTGAAAAAAAGACTAAGGGGGTAGAACAAAATTAAATTTGCCAAGCCTTTCAGTGAGAAGTTAATATGAATGAAAAAGCTGACTTTGTCAGACTTAATGAAAAATACAGGCAAAATTCCATACTTCAAGAATTTGTATAATATTAAGAGGATTGAGGTTCATTTAATCCACATCCCTTTCATGAGCCTCCTTTTCCAAACAGCCAGACACTTTGGTTTTTCCGAGAGACCCGTTAGACCAGCTTTTCTCAGAATGGGAGCTGTGATTCATTAACGGATCCTGACATTGATTAATAGTGAGCTCTGACCAGAAGTTGTTTTTTAATGAACTAGAGTAGAAAATACATTATATATGGTATGCCCCAAGTTAGTATTGAGACTTCTATTTTAGGTAGACTTTAGTAGAAAGACCAGGCTCCCACTGAAACAGATAAATTACAAAGTCATATGTTTAAAGTTGTTGGAAAGTTGTGGACACAACAAAGCCTAGAAGAACTAAATTTCAGAGAAGGAAAAGCTCTTGTGGGTGAGTCGACAGTCCCTGGCTGTTTTAGTCTTTGGATCATTTACCAATTCTGGTCATATTGACTCTGTTTTTGGCATAGGGACTCTACTGAGACAAAGAGAATCCAGGTGGGTTTTTGAAGACCATAAATAAGTGAGGCATGCCAGATTTGAATCTAAAGAAGTCTGAAATATACCATGGATATATGCTGAATTTTGGAGTATAAAAGAGCCTGGAGACCTGGTCCAGAAAGGCAGAATAAAATCTTCAGTTTTATGATGCTTAGGAGATAAATTCCTTCTAGAGAGAGAGACTATACCAGACAAACAACAGGTCTCTCCCTTAAGTTTTTGCCAGGTATTGACCTTGATGTTGTGGGGAGACTAAGCTCAAAATCTTTGAAGGACAGTTTCAGGAATGAGGACAAAGAGAAAAGCCAACCTATCAATCAAAAGCTTCAGAAGACCACACTCAAGAAGGAAACTGGATTGGAAAGGCAGAGTAAAGTGTCTCCACAGTGCTTAGGAGACAGAATCCCACAAGAGACATAAAGTCAGCATGAAACACTTGACCAGTTTCCCTCTCAAGACATTTGCCAGATTTTGAAGTGGCCTGAAGTAGGAAGCTAAGGAACTAAACTAAAACCTCTAAAGGGCAGAACTTATTCTCCCATAGTGTTTAAGGGCTGAAGGAGAGAGACCTGCCACACTATCAATCAGGAGTCCAGGTGAGCCACACCTAAAGAAAAAGGACAAAGAAAAGGTAAACTAAGTCTAAACTAAAACCAGATCTAATTCAATTCCTGATGGGATTGAGATGATCAGTCCTTCAAATTATACATCTAACAGAAGAGAGGGAGAAACTTTATTGGGGAAAATAACATTATTATCAGTCTCATTGGTTTATTTATTTATTTATTTATTTTTAAGATTCATTTAAGAGAGCATGGAAGGAGAGGGGCAGAGGGAGAGAGAGAATCTCAAGCAGACTCCATGTTGAGCACGGAGCCCAACATGGGGCTTGATCTCACAACACTGATGTAGGAAAATATGAGTGATGAGAGAAAAGCAGAGAGTAAAGGCAGACTCATAGATGATCCAGATGTTAGAATTAGCAGACAAGGACTTTAAAATTTTATATATGTGTGTGTGGGATCCCTGGGTGGTGCAGCGGTTTGGCGCCTGCCTTTGGCCCAGGGCGCGATCCTGGAGACCCGGGATCGAATCCCACATCAGGCTCCCGGTGCATGGAGCCTGCTTCTCCCTCTGCCTGTGTCTCTGCCTGCCTCTCTCTCTCTCTGTGACTATCATAAATTAAAAAAAAAAAAAGAAAAAGATTTATATATGTGTGTGTGTATATATACACACGTGTATATGTGTGCACAAGGAAAAATAGGAAAAGATAGACAAATTGGATAAAATGATACATAATTTCAGCAGATTTGGAATCTATAAAAATGATATGCATTATATAGCTTTAAAATACTGGTGTAAAATTGAGAATTCACTGGATAGTTGTTGTTTTTTTTCAATAGCCTAGACTGAGCAAAAAATAATCCACATGAGAACAGATAAAGAGAAAATATCCAAAAATGAGGCACAGGGACAAAAAAAAAAAAAAAAAACAATGAATAAAACTGAGTAAAATAGACATGTGGAATATAGGTAAACAATCAGATGTATGTTTAATTAGAGTCCTAGAAGGATAAGAATGAAAGAGAATGGGATAGCAGCAATATTTGAAGAGATAATAGTCAAGAAATTTCTAAAACAGATGATTCACATCAGTACCAACATTAAAAGTCAGTGAACCCCAATACACAGCAAGGATATATACAAAGGAAGCCACAAATATATTACAGTTGAAACATTGAAAGACAAAGAGAAAATCTTAAAAGCAGCATGAAAAAACAAGATACATCTACTTTCTATAAGGGAGCAGTGAGACAGATGATTAATTTTCTGACTGAAATTATGGAAGGCAAAAAGAATAAAAAATCATTTAAAATGCTAAAAGAAAAAAGTTATCAATTTATACCTAATTAAAATATCCTTTAGGAATAATGGTAATATAAAGATTTATTCAGACAAAAGAGATTCATCAGCAACAGACTCACACTACTAAAAATATTAAAGGTAAAAAAAAATATTAAAGGTAGTTCTTTAGACTAAAGGAAAATTAATTCAAATGGCAACATGGGTCTTCAGGAAAAAAGAGCAGTAGAAAAGATAAATATGTAATTAGGTTTTTAAATTGAATTTCAAAGCAGCAAAAATAAAACGTAGTAGAGTTTATATGCAGAGGTAAGTTAAAAAAAAACAATTGCATGAATTGTAGGAAGGAGATAAATGGACATAAAGCATTGTAAGGTTTTTGTTCTTTGGACAACGGTTTAAAAAAAAATAATAGAGACACACCTGAGTGGCCCAGTCACCTGAGCATCCAGCTCTTGGTTTTGGCTCAGGTCATGATCTCATGGGTCATGAGACCAAGCCCCATATCCAGCTCTGCTCTCAGCTGGGAGTCTGCTTGAATTCTCTCCTTCTGTCCCTTCCCCAACTTGTGTTCATACTCTCTCTCTAAAATAATAAGTCTTTAAGCAAAGAAACCTAGCTTAACGTAGGCAGTAATAAGCCAAGGATACACACTGAAATCTAGAGGAATGATTATCAAAGTATAAGTATTATCAAAGTAGTAGTATAAGCATCTCTGAATTTTTTAGAAGTAACAATCTTAGTCCTCCCCCAGACCTACTAAATTATAAACTTTAGAAGTAGGGCCCAGAAATCTATGTTGGAACAGTCCTCTAGGTGATTTTGATACATACTAACATTTGAGAACCACTGCTCTGGGTAATTACCAAAAGAAAACAGGTATAATTAAGAACCTAATAGAAGAGGTAACACAGAATAATAAAAACACTTGATTAATGCAAAGTAATGAAAGAAAGGAGGAACAAAGGAAGAAAGAGTAGATAAGACAAATAGAAAAATAAACAAAATGAATAAGATTTATAGTAAGATTGTGAACTTAAACCCATCTATTAAATGTAAATGAACTAAATGCTTCAATTAAAAGACAAGATTTTCAGATTGGACTCAAGAAATAAAAAGGCAAGGTTAATTTAAAAGGATTAAAAGGATACACCATGTAAATACTACCTCCCCACAAATGCTTGTGTGGTTGTATTACCAGTACATAAATTTGACTTTAAGAAGTATTACTAAAGATGAAGAAAGACATCATAATGACAAAAGTTTCAATTCAGTAAAAAAACCTTATAGTGCTATTAGTAGGCAGCCAATAACACTTGAAATATATAAGACCAAAATATCAGAACAAAATGGAGAAATATACAAATCCACAGTCATTGCCAAAGATTATTTAATGTACATATCTCAGTATCTAATTAAAAAATCAAACCAAAAAAATCAGTAAACATATAAAAGATTTGTACATTATGAAATAATTCAATCTGACTGACCTATGTAGAGCACTGTTCCCAACATTAGAATATATGTTCAAGTGTACCTGGAACGTTTATCAAAATAGACCATATGTTGGGCCATAACGCAAGCTTAAAATATTTTTAAAAATTGAAATCACTCAGAGTATGTTCTTAGGCCACAATGGAATCACACTGAAAACCGGCAAAAAAAAAAAAAAAAGGAACCGCTTCTAAATGACTTATAAGTCAATTAAGAATTCTTAGTGGAAATTAGAAAATATTTAAATAAAAAATAATGAAAGCACAACATCCAAGATGGTAGTGTAGCCAAAGTAATACTTAGAAGGAAATTATTGATGTGAAACTTCAATTTCTAGAGCTGGGAAAAGAAAAGCAAATTTAATCCAAGATAGTAAAAAGAATGGCATAACAAATAATAAGTAATAAAAAACATGTAAATAATACACTCATAATAATTCAATGTACTTGATATTGAATAAATTGATATAATAAATGAATAGATGATATAATATATGAATCATAATAAATGAGTAGAAAACCATGAAAGGTAAAATGGACATAAATAAACTAGAATAAACACAATAAAACTAAATATGGCTCACATAAAAAGATTAAATTATTAAATCTCTAATAAAACTGATTAAGATAAAATAGCAAGTACAGAAATTATCAATATCAGGAATGTTAAAGATAGCACTACACATCCTACAGACACTAAAAAGATAAAAGGTTTCAAAGGACATCAAGAAAGTGAAAAGATTTCCCACAAAATGGGAGAAAATATTGTGCAAATCATGTACTTGATGGAAGACATGTATCTAGAATATATAAGGAAACTATAACTCATCAGTAACAAACCATAAAGCTCAACTAGAATATGGGCAAAGAATCTGAATAGTCATTTCTTCAAAAAAGATAAGCAAATGCCCAATTAGCACATGAAAAGATGCTCAGTATCATGAGCATTAGGGAAAAGCAAATCAAAACCATAGTGAGATACCAGTTCACATCCACTAGGATGACTAAAAAAAGACAGGTAATAACAGGTGTTGCCAAAGATGAGAAGAAATTGGAACCGTCATACATTGCTGGTGAGAACATAAAATGGTGCAGCTGCTCTGGAAGACAGCTGGTAAAAACTTTTACATAAAAGCATTATTCATAATATCTAAAATGTCTACCAAATTTCCTTCAACTGATGAACCAGTAAGCGAAATGTGGTACAGCCATATAATGGAATATTATTCAGCCATAAAAATGAATGATATATCTGTATGTTAACTAGCTGGAATTTAAATAAAAATTTTTTTTTTTAAAAAAGGGAATGATATATAAATATATGTGAAAACAGAGATGCACCTTGAAAACATGTGAGGGGCATCTGTATGGCTTAGTTGGTTAAGTGTCTGACTCTTCCATTTCAGTTCAGGTCATGATCAAATGGCTCATGGGATTGAGCCCCAAGTTGGGCTCTATGCTTAAGGGAGAATTTTCCTGGGGATTCTCTGCCTCTACCCCTCCCCCTACTTGCATGCATGTGCACGCTCTCTCTCTCTCTCTCTAATAAATAAATGAATCTTTAAAGAAAAAAAAACATATGAAATAAAAGAAGCCAGTCACAAAAGACCACATATTATATGATTCAGTGTATATAAAATGTCTAAGATGGGCAAATCTATAGAAATAGAAGGTAGATTCGTGGTTGCCTATTGCTGGCAGTAGGGTGACTTAGAAAAATGGGGAGAAACTGCTAATGAATATGGGTTTCTTTTGGAAGATGAAAATGTTCTAAATGGATT
Source organism: Vulpes vulpes (assembly GCF_048418805.1). NCBI lineage: Eukaryota > Metazoa > Chordata > Mammalia > Carnivora > Canidae > Vulpes > Vulpes vulpes. Next base: position 194,785,957 of record NC_132780.1, read on the forward strand.
GTGGTGATGATTGTACAACACTGTGATTTGTGCATTCTAATTGGGTTAATTAGATTATTGGGATTATTGATTTGTGCATTCTAATTGGGTTAATTCAGGATGCCTGGGTGGCTCAGCAGTTTAAGCGCTGCCTTCGGCCCACAGTGTGATCCTGGAGTCCCTGGATCAAGTCCCACATCGGGCTCCCTGCATGGAGTCTGCTTCTCCCTCTGCCGATATCTCTGCCTCTCTGTCTCTCATGAATAAATACAAAATCTTACAAAAAATAATTGGGTTAATTCTATGATGTGTTAATCATATCTTTAAAAAGCTGTTTCAAAATGCAAAAGGATATTATGAACAACCTTACAATAAAAAAATTATCTACTTAGATGAAATGTTCTTTTAAAAATTTGTAAACATAAAGGGAAATAGAAAATATGAATACTCATAATCTGTTAAAGATATTGAATCTATAATTTAAACCCCCCATAAAGAAAATTTCAGGCTGAGATATTTCATAGGTAAATTATTCCAAACACTTAAGGAAGAAATAATACCAAAATTACCTTGGTCTATGGGCTTAATCCCTTTACATTTATTATAATTACTGAAATATTTGAACTTATTTCTACCATACTTTTTTTTTTTCCTCTTTCTGATTTCTATTGGATTTCTAAGACCCATCCCTACTCCTCACCTACAAATACTGCTTAAGATTAGCTTGAGCTAATCTTAAATCTAAGCTCTAAGATTTTACCTCTTTTAAACAGGGTTCTTGTTTATTTACAACCAATAGTTAATTAAATATACTTTTGTCTTTAAAACGCCATTGAAGTAATTTTGGGGAATCTCTTCTCCAAGACTTTAAGAGAGGTTCCAGTGCCGGCCTGATACAGAGTAGGTGCTCAGTAAATGGAGTCCACCCTGCCTCGCCTTCCAGCACACACAGTTGTTTGTCTCTTTAGCACTAGATATGAGTGCTCAGCTGGCATAGATTCCCCCTGGGTTGGATCCATTTCGTGGACTGTTGTCAAAGACTGACCTCTCCTTGTGTTATTTTATGAATATTGTACTTGACTGTGTAGTAAGCTAAACGGTGCAGGATTAAATGTTCTCATTTCTGAGCTGTGAAGTGTTGAAACTGATCAGGAAATGAAGGCAGAGTGTCCGTCCTTTGGGAGAAGAATCCGCCAGTCTATGTAGCTGCCACTCTTGGCTGCTGATTGGAATGCAGCTGTTAAGGCAGCTGTTTAACTGTTTGCCCAACTTGAAAGGACACTGCCAAGTGGCAGACATTTTTCATAACAACATTTTGCTTTTACTAAGAACAACAATGCATTTCATTGAGCTCCAGCAGTGTGCCAGACATGACAGATACATTACTCAGCAGGTTCACAACCTAGACTGAGCATGAATGTTCATTTCCATTTTTAATATTTATAAAAATAATGAATAGGCCCCAAAGAAAGCCTCTACACAAAACATCTCTGCAGCTTAATTATTTGTTGGGAATGATGAAGTGAAGTATCTGTAAAAGGGAAAATGAAAACCTAGAAAAAATGTCAAAGGAAGAAGGGAAGGGTTAAATATTTTAAACCTCTCTAATGTAACCCGAGTTATTTTACTCCACCTGTCCAGGACAAGTGAGGGCAGCAGTAGCACAGAAAACGCATCATCTTCTGCATTCCCTGCAACTCAAGGATCCCATTCTGGGTCATGCAGTTAATCTATGTTGTTAATTAGAATACTGACACAAAGTACTCAGTAAGCAACTGTGTTGTATGTGAACTGGGTGAGGGTAGGGCTGGGGGGATTATCAACTATTTTATTTAATGGTAAAAGCAGATACCAAATATAAACATTCAAAATTAAGAAAACACGTTTAAAAGCCTAAGTATGATTTTCTTCCAAACTCCAAAGTACATGGGTCATGATCATATTAGGTTGCTCTCCATACTCAATATAGTCTCCCATAAACTCAGAAGTTTATGCCATCAAAAAGCTTATGGAAAAGTGTTCTAGGCATTAGAGGGATCCTGCACACACCTATTGCTTGTTCCACTTGAAGTGATACTAGAAGAAAGCCTTAACCAACATTAATAGCACTTAATGTGTAATTCCCACAAGCCTTATAAACACTAAAGGGGTTGGGCCAGAGGGATCCATTCTCATTTTAATAGACCACCATCATCAGAGTTGGCTTGCAGATGTTTCTGAACACGAACTCGGCTAAACTAAGGAATGGTCAATGGAGGTTCTAATTTCTTTTTTCCGCTACTGTTTACTAAATGGTAATTAAATCATAATGACAACCGGCTAGTCAGCCTGTTTCCTCAAGTTGCAAAAGCATACAGTTTCACAAAGTTGACATGATTTCTTGAAGGAAGACAAACAAGCTTTGTACTCTTGTTTTTCAGGGATAAAGTAGTAAATGCAAATCATGGATGAAATTTATAAGATCGCTTCCACAGAAAGGATCCAGCAGTTAGAAAAAGAACTGGCTATGCGCCTGGCTGACCTGAAGTCTGAGATAGAAGAATGGGAGACTCCTCGAGCTTACAGGTAAATAGTAGTAGGGACAAGGCATGGTCTTCAGGGGCTTTAGTCCCCACTTTCATCCCGTAATCTTCATCAGTTCCCTCTTCTTTTTATATAGACAAATGGTCTTGTCTCAAGCTCAGATTTTATGGCTGCCTATAAGTTTTCCCTAATTCTAGAATTGCCAAGGCACTTAGAGGCAATGTCCTCCCAAAGAAAATAGAAAAGTGCTCTTACATTTCACAAATACCATTCCCTTAAAGTTCCAGAAGCTATCATATAAATCATACTCATTGAAAAGAGGTCTCATTTAATCCACAAGTATTTAATTGAATTTGACCTTGATTTTGAAGAGAAATACAGAAACTGAAATAATGCTAGGTGTTTGCTAATGAGTTCTGCAAAATGGTGTTTTATTAGGAGCTTTTGTGTAGGTAAATCCTGCCAATGATAGCAATCTCTTTTAGAGAAATAGAGTAACCAGATCAGCCCCAAAGTTGCAAGTCTAATGGGCTCAGGACCTTAAAATCCCTCCATTTCTGTTAGTGCCTCAATTGATCAAGAGGAACAATAGGAGGTCCTTGTTAGGTTGAGTAGCTAATGCAGAGTAAACAAACACAATGTGGATGATAAGGGTGGGAGAGGGAAGATCAGGAGAAGAAGCAGTAAGGAGGTGCATTACTACCTCACTCCAAAGATGATTCTGAGGAACCAGTGTGAGTGTGTTTTATAATTTGGCATTTAAAGCCATTGGGTGTAGGAAGCAAATCAAAGATTTATGATGAAGTGAAAAGGTAATGGAACCATGCAAGACATAATTTCTCCCAACTTTGGTTTCTTTCTATGAAAAATGAGGTTACAGATGTGAACCTTGCCTATCTTTTAAGGATCAAGTGAGATAATGCACATTAAAGAATTTTGAAAACTGGAAGACACCATACAAAGATCAAGTTACAGTCGATATTGTTACATTTTAAATAACTGGTGTCAAAAAAACTGGCTCCCCTTTTACATTGTCCTAAGATAGGCTTCCTGAAGTCTCTTTTATCGTTTAGAATCTCTGGATACTTGTATTTCTCTACTACCCCAAACCACTAAACATGGCCTGTGAAAGAATCTACCTATTTTTTTTTAAGATTTTATTTATTTATGCATGAGAGACATATACAGAGAGAGCCAGAGACACAGGCAGAGGGAGAAGCAGGCTCCACACAGAGAGCCCGACATGGGACCCGATCCAGGGTCCCCAGGATCATGGCCCGGGCCACAGGCGGCGCCAAACCGCTGCGCCACCGGGGCTGCCCAAGAATCCACCTATTAATCTGACAAATACTGAGCAACTTCTGGTTGCCAGGTGTTGCACTAGGTTCTGGAGTCCAGGGAAAATGTAAAATGTCCACCCTAATGATCACTCTAGCATTTTCATTCCCCACTAGATTGAAAAAATTTATTGAGAACTGTGGGATAATAGTGCCTTGGTCATTTTTCTTTTCCACATTTTTGTCAATTTATCACCATAAGCCCAAGTCTTTGCAATGGTTAAGTGTCTCATTATTGCTTGCTGAATGAATAAACTAGTGAATGAATATTGAATAAACAATACCTGATGAGCAAATAGGTCAGTCTCTTTTTGTGCATTGACATACTCACCACCAATCCCTCTCATGGGCACTTTGAGATTAACAAATGAAAAACATTATTTGACTAAGAGACGGTCTGGCAGCCAAGCCCAGGACACTGCTCAATCTTTTACATGCCAGAGAAATTGGAAGATAAGAGGGCAGAAAAGGGATGGGCTCCTCTGTTTCCCTGACTGCCTTGTACCCTTTCTAGTCAGTTATCCGTTCTCCACCTCCATGAGGCTGCAGCCAGGATTCAGGTACCCAGTAATCACAGATTATGGCTTTGATTTAGTAATGCTTTTCCTCTTAAGACCCTTTCAGAGCTTGCCTTATTGTTTTTCATCAAAGCCAAGACATGAAGAGATAAGGGAGGTATTATCTCCAACTTCAGTTGGAAATTCAACACAAATGGCTCAATGAATTGCTTCAACTCCTGCAACTGAGGGACCTCCTGACTGGTCTTTTCACAGGACCACTGCCCCCAGTGAGGGGAACTGCCGACAAGTATACAAATTAAGTATTTTCATCTTTCCTTAAAACTTCCCCAGGAGGATTAATAGGGTCATACGAACAATATTAACCTAAATTTTGCTGCCCAAGATCCCTCTCAAGTCACTAGGTGGTTTCTTACATGTGTTTCACAGCTACCTGCTGTGGCTTCCTTGCCAATGTTTGCAGAGTTTCATCTTAAGACAGTGATGTCCACACCAGGGGTGCTGTCCTCTAATTTCTTAAAGCTGTCAAGCCTTGACGTATATCTTACCCCAAATGGGGGAAGCTCCCTTCTTCCTGCCACAGGGTCCCATGCCATTACTGGGCCCCACAGCAGTGCTGCTTGTGCCTTCTCATGTCAGAGCCCATGGTGCAAACAACTCCTTTGTAACTAGGCTCGGACAAAAGAATTTCGTTAAAATAAATTGCAAAGCAGTTCATGTTTGATAAATTAGCAAGAACACAAAAATAAAAACATTTTGTTAAAATTATAAGACACTAGTTTTATGTGGGGTGAGATAGATGTCTGATAAGCACAGTACCTGTTAGAGATGAGGTTACTGGAAAAGTACAGGTGTGGGAAAGAAAAATCTCCACCATTGTGCCTCTTTCTGTATTCAGGGATTGAAAATAGGTAAATCACGGGTAGTAAGAAAGACCATGTTTGCAGCAAAGGAGAGGAAAATTGGCCCAAGGAAAATGTTAGCAAACATGAGGTATACACAAGACAGATTCAGACTAAGAAGCGTGTGATCTTTACATGCTCTCAATAATCCAGTATAATATGACGTAGTTATTTAGAAATGAGCAGCTGTGAAGTTACAGATTAATCAGGGCCTATCTATAATTTGGCTTATGACAGTTTCTATAATTACAGCTTCTATTGCATAAATCTTTTTACAGCTCTGTTCAAATACCAAAAGACATTTCTTACTTTAGAAGAGAAAGGGAACTGGCTCTAAAGAAAACCTTACAGGTAAGTAGGAGAGTGTAATTGTAATACACAATTGTATCATAATACAATAGTTGGATTTTGCTAACTTTCTGGAAACATTTAGCAGGAAAACTTTATTTTTTGCAAACAACCAGCAAACAACCAGCTGATGTTATTGACAGTGTTATGAGAACAAAACAGCTAGATCACTGCTAGATCAAGAGCAGGCCACTACTTCTTTGGAGATCTCTACTTTTTGTGAGGTTTTAAAATTTTTAGTTTCTTGATTTGTGATATTAAAATTTGTTATTTGGAAACTGAAGTATGATAGTATAATGTGTTGTGTAAAAATGATCGGAAACTGTATGTCATTTGCTGTCATAAACAGTGATAATGTTACTTCCTTCTTTTCTTTTCCTTTGCCTTCTCTTGCCCTGGGCTCAGGTGGCGGAGTCAAAGCCCCTTGTTGTTCAAGCAGATGTCATGCAGAGGGAGCTAGAGAGCTGTCTAAGAAGAGAGTACACCCCTGAAAATTTACCTTTGCTTCTATTGCAGGTAAGAGTCATGTGGCAATGTGAAAAACAGATCTGGAAATTGATAGAAACGTATGAACAAAGTTGGCTTTCTGGTATATACTTTGGCTAGGGTAGGATTTTCTCTACCTGTGTAGTTTGCAGCACTTGATTAGTATACATTCTCTTCTTTGTTAGAGACCCATGTCTCTGATATGTCCTAGTTCAGTTCAGTTTAGTTATAGTCACAAAATGATTGACTGAGTTTCTATCAATTACTCCTTATACTGGTATTATGAGGCAATACAATACTAGGAAAGTCTCAGTCCTCAAAAAGTTGTTGGCTTAGCTAAGGAAGACATTTCTGGAAATATCTTTTAAGAAAATAATTCAAAATGTGGTAGAAAAAGTTTTCTATAAAGATTACTACTGCAGCATTATAATAAAAGTGGGAAAATCAGAAATACCTACATATCTAACACTAGGAGAAATATTTAAGAAAAACAATATGATACTTGATAGAATATCGTTCTACCATTCAGCATTTTTTAGCATAAGAAATTATTATGTTGGAACGCCTGGGTAGCTCAGTAGTTGAGCATCTGGCTTTGGCTCAGGTCCTGATCCCAGGGTCCTGGTGTGGTCCCGTATCAGGCTCCCCATAGGGAGCCTGCTTCTCCCTCTGCCTATGCCTCTGTCTTTCTCTGTGTGTGTCTCTCATGAATAAATAAATAAAATCTTAAATAAAAGAAATTATTATATAATATTAGATAACAAAAGTGTCATAATAATGGTCACATGATATGTAGAAAAACCACTTGATGGACATAGATCAAAATGTTATCAATCACTGTCTTTGGATGGCAGAACAATGAATTGCCTCTTTTTATTTTTATATATTTTCTAAATTTCTTATAATAGGTATGTTGTTTTGATTTTTAGATTCTTTGTTCTTTTGTTATGAGTTATATCCTTATTAGGCATACAAATTAGTTCATTAGCAACTAGTTAGCAATGAATGAATAAATGAATCACAAAGAAATAAAAGATGTTGAGATTCTATTTGCAAGTGAAACTTTTGTCATTATCTTCATTCAAAATTCATTCTCTTTCCCTCTTTTTTTTTTTTTAAACATTTTTTTTTAAATTTTTATTTATTTATGATAGTCACAGAGAGAGAGAGGCAGAGACACAGCTGGAGGGAGAAGCAGGCTCCATGCACCGGGAGCCCGATGTGGGATTCGATCCCGGGTCTCCAGGATCGCGCCCTGGGCCGAAGGCAGGCGCCAAACCGCTGCGCCACCCAGGGATCCCTCTCTTTCCCTCTTATTCTGGCATTCTTCATTCTTTTGTGTATATGGGTGATTCTCCTGGAGAGAAGGGGAGAGTGGAAATGGTGGCCCTTTGGTGAAGTCTGGAGACATTTTGGGTTGTCACAATTTGGGGAGGGGAGCAGATTGCTACTGGTATCTAGTGGGAAGAGGCCATGGATGCCGCTAAACATCCAACTATGCACAGGACAGTGCCCACCACAAAGAATTGTCCTGTCCCAAGATGTCAATAATGCTGAATTTGAGAAACCTTGGTATAGGCTAAGTTTCTGTATGATGTCATTTATTTTCTGCCTAAAGAACTTACTGTAACATTTCTTTTTTTATATATATAAAGATTTTATTCATTTATTCATTCTTGAGAGACAGAGAGAGAGGCAGAGACACAGGCAGAGGGAGAAGCAGGCTCCATGCAGGGAGCCCGACGCGGGACTCCCTCCTGAGATTCCAGGATCACGCCCTGGGCCGAAGGCAGGCGCCAAACTGCTGAGCCACCTGGGCTGCCCTGTAACATTTCTTATAGTACAGATCTGCCAGGGATAAATTATCTTTTTTTGTTAATGTCTTTATTTAGCCTTCATTTTAGAAGGATATTTTTGTTCAAAGTAAATTCTAGGTTGATAGTTTTTCTCTTTTATCACTTTAAAGATGTTGCTCCATTGTCTTCTGGCCTGCTTAGTTTCCATTTCTAACACAATGTGCCCTTCTGTTCTGTTTGCTTTTAAGATTTTCTCTTAATGGTTTTAAGCTATTTGATTATATGTTCCTTGATGAGTTTTTCTTTGTGTATCTCTTGCTTGGAATGGGCTGAACTACTTGGATTGTGATTTTATCATTTTCATCAATTTTTTAAAATTTTCAAATATAATTTCTTTAAATATAATTTCCATCTCCTTCCTTCCTTCCTCTTGGACTCCAATTACACATTTGTTAAATCACTTCATATCATTCTATAAGTCAATGAAGCTCTGTTAATTTATTTTCAGTCTTTTTTTTTTTCCTCAGTGCTTCATCTTGTAGTTTCTTCAAGTTCACTAATCTTTTCTTAGTTAAGCCCATCCAATGAATTTTTCATTTCACATATTATAGTTTTCATTTGTAGAAGTTCTATTTGACTGTTTCTGATATTTTTTTCATTTCCCTCTTTATTATGTTCACATTTTCCTTTTAATCCCTGAACAGGCTGGGCATGTTAGTAATAGCTCTTTTAAAGTTCTTGTTTGCTAATTTCACCACTGGTGCCATTTCTGGGTCTGTTTCTCTTCATTAGTTTTTCTCCTGCTTTTGGGTCACACTTTCCTGCTTCTTTTTGTGTCTAGTAATTTTTTTTTACGTTGGACATTGCAATCTTACATTTTTGAATGCTGATTTTTGGGGGATTCTTTTAGAGAGTATTGGACTTTATTATGACAGACATTTAAGTTGTACATCAGTTTCATACTTTCAAGACTTGATGTCAAGCTTTATTAGATCAGATTTACAGTAACATTCACTTAGGGTCATTTATCCTTATTACTAAAGTGTGACTCTTCTGGTGTCTACACTGAATGCGTCAGGTGTTCAGTGAGGACTCTCCACTCTGTGTGATTAAAACTTGAACATCTCTTGTCCCTTATAAACTGTGAGATCTATTCAGCTTACAGTTCCCTAGTCATTCTTTGCATGGCCTCATGGAGTGTCACCCTCTGTATGCATAGCTTAATAGCAAAAAAACTCAAAGAGATCTCTATGCAGATTTTTGGAGCCTTTCTTTGCATAATATCCCCCTTTCCAGTACTCTGTCCTGCAAACTCCAGCTGACTCTGTCTCCTAAGCTTTGATGTCTTTCTACTTAACTAAGAGAGACTATCATGCTCTGCTTGGGATTCCCTTTCTTACTCCCTTGTTTAGAAACTGCCTTCTTCAGGCAGAAAACCGAGGTAGTTGTAGGGCTCATTTAATTTGTTTCCTTTTTCTCAAAGACCACAGTCCTGCATTGTGAGTTGTCTTATGTCAGAAGATAGTTGTCTTGTTTATTTTGTCCTATTTTCTAGTTGTTTATGATAGAATGATAAATCTGGTCCTACTTATTCCATCATAGCCATTATTATATTTATTATCATAAATGAAACATTCAAAAATGGTAGGTTTATTTAACTATTTTAAAATCTAAATAACATTTCTAGTCTAAGATGAAAAGCTGAAATCTTACCTGAATGTGCTTTGTATTTTTTAGACTCATAACTTCAGTTTTTAAGAAATTTTGAGCTTAGCCTTAGACAATTGTGCAGGCTATTATGTCACTGGTAAAATTGTTCACTAACTGAAAAATGAAACTGTAGTCTGTTAGATTGGCAACAGATTATATAGATTTAGAAATACATACTTGCTTTATTTAAATTTAATGATATCTTAAGCTAGGTTTCTTAATTTTGTGATCTTCGTGTAGAAAAATCTATCTTTCTGAAACAACCAGAGACTGATTTTCCTATTGTTAGCGTTCTTAAAACTTAATTCAGTCTTTGTACTATAATTGTATTCTAAGTGTTAATTTTTATTGTTGTTTTTGTTAAAGTATTATACAGAGAGAATTACCCAGCTGGCCCAGAGTAAATATTTACACATGCTTAGATGGAAGAGGTTTTGCCAGCACAGTAAGATTATGGAGCAACTTTATCCTTTTTACAAGGTAAGAAACCTAGAAATAGAATCTGATTCTAGGTTTGTGGGCTCTTTTTTATAGTGAAACAAAATGGTCAATACATTTGTCAGTGCATATTATTAAATATAGTCATTATACCTGTACATTAGATCTCTAGACTTATTCAACCTTCATAACTGCAAATTTGTATCCTTTGACCAATATTTCCCCACCTTCCAGCCCCTCGTAACCACTGTTTTACTCTCTGTTTCTATAGTTTAACTTTTTTTTTTAATTCATCGTGTAACCATTCGGTATTTGTCTTTCTCTGTCTTACTTGTTTCACTTAGCATAATGTCCTCCAGGTCCATTCTTAATGTCGCAGTGTTAGGATTTCCTTCTTTCCCATAGCTGAATAATATTCCACTATATATGCCACATCTTCTTTATCCACTCATCCATAAACAGACTCATAGATGGTTTCCATATCTTGGCAATTGGGAATAATGTTTCAGTAGATGTGGAAATACAAATATCTCCTTAAGATACTAATTTTGTTTTCTTCAAATATGTACCCAGAGATATACTATAGATTATATGGCATTCCTATTTTAATTTTTTGAGGACTCTCCATACTGTTTTCCATAAGGGCTGTACCAATTTACATTCTTACCAATAGTGTATCTTGTCAGTTTTTTTAAGTCATGGCTAAAGATGGGAAAGGAACTAATGGATGCACCTATTTGCCTCTTCTACCAGTGGCAGAAGATAATGGCACCTATTTTTAAGGATGAGATTTGAAGGAAACTTTGTATGATAAAAAAATGCATTTTTCTTCATGGATTTGGCCTCTTCTGCTATAGTTGAACAGCTATGAAGCCACCCTCAGTTACCAAACATCTGTATGCACTGACTGTGCTAAAGTCTCTCTCTCCTAAGAATGTGACCACTGCTATTGTCAGTCAAATTCAGAATGTGAAAGATCTTTGATATTCCAGGAGCCTCTTATTTGGCTCCCAAATAGCATTACCCTATGCTTGGAAGCAAATGACCCAAGAGAATAAGGGTTGCAAATAACCATGTTCTGTTTCTGCATTACTTTTAAACAGAAACAAGTTGCCTACATTATGGAGGAGTACAATGATGCCCTTCAGAGAGCTGAAAGATTGTCTGTTGCCCGAGAAAATTTCCTTACGGGAAAAAATAATCCTTCTAACTTAGTGACACAAGAAGACCTGACAATTTATACAAAGTGGTTTGTGTGTCACCTACATTCACTCAGGACTATTCACCACTACCTACAGGTGTGTGAAACATAGTTATGTGATGATGTGGTTCCCTCCCATGATGGTCAGCATTGTTTATTCACATTTGTCAACTACTTTTGGATTGTCACTGTTTCTGTATTCTACTTACCCTACAAATGACAGGAAAATAATGAGTCATTAGCTTTTTTCTTTGTTTTTTTTTTTTAATATTTTTTTTATTTTTTATTATTTTTATTTTTTTAATTTTTCTTTATTTATGATAGTCATACAGAGAGAGAGGGAGAGAGGCAGAGACAAAGGCAGAGGGAGGAGCAGGCTCCATGCACCGGGAGCCCGACGTGGGATTCGATCCCGGGTCTCCAGGATCGCGCCCTGGGCCAAAGGCAGGCGCCAAACCGCTGCGCCACCCAGGGATCCCAGATTTTTTCTTTGAAACTTTTGAAAACTTTTTTTTCTGAAAGCTTGCTTTAATGAAACTACTCCTCCGTTAGTTTTCTCAAAGATGTCTCCGTTATATTATTTCATATTCACTCTGCAAGTTCTTGTTTTCATCAGCTTGTTCAGAACTTATGATGTTCAATTTAGACCCACTTTTTAATTCAGCAATATCTAATGAGGGTCTAATGAGGGTCTAATATATGCCAGGTATGTGTCAGGGCCATGAAGCAAAAACATGGTCTTTCCTGAAAAGTAACTGGGTCCCAGGCTGGTAGGAAAATGGGCAAGTAAATAGTCAACTGAAATACAATATGGTAAGAGAGAATAAGTATAAGCACAAAGTACAGAGAATCACAGAGGAGACGCACAGAGGAGGCTAGGCTAGAGACATCAGAAATGAGTGATGTGATCATATTTTCATTTTGGAAAGATTATTATTTTGCCACCTAAATCTTTTCCTGCTCCTCTATGGCTTATCTCAGTGATAAGATACAGTTATCCAAACCAGAAAGCTGGCCATCTTCCTAACTTCAGGCCTTCCCTAGTTAGTCACCATAGTGTCTCCCTCTGAAACCTCTCTCCCCAGTCATGTGTATAGTAACATTCTGCTCATAAGTCCCCATCCCCCACTAAACTGTAAACTCTTTGAGGTTGGTCCCACTACTTACTCTTCTTGATATCACTAGCACCTCACACAATGTCTTGTCATCATCCATTATGGATGCTTGATCAATGTAGATATGCTTGGAGGTTAATGTTGCTTAGCATTGGTGATTATAATAGGTCTCTTAGGTCTAGATTTAGCACCTTATGTTTGAGCAGGTTACTAAGGCCCAACTCTGCCTCCTTCTCCTCTATCAAAGCAAAGGTTTGCTCCTGAGCCTAAGTGTGAAAGCTTCTGTGAGAATTGAGTTGACTTTTAGCCTCTTGGTTGTGCTTTTCTGTAGTCACTCCAGTATTTGCCTATCTCCAAAGTGTTGAATATAGCTGTCAATGAAGGTCCTGAGGCTGATCAGGAGAATGAAAGGGTCTGGGTCAATGACATCGACCCTAACATCCGGGGTTGTACATCTCCGGGCCCAGTGAATACCAGGATTTCAGGTAAGAAATTAGTCTTCTTTCCACCAGGATAATGTGGAGAAAGAAGATTGTGGTTTTGCACATGTGTTATTTTGTCACATGATCTTGCTTAAAGCTTTTCTATATACCAAGAAAGTTATACCTTCTTAATAAATAAGTATTAACATAATATTTTCTGATGGAAAAAATAAGTATTTTTCTTAGCCATTATTATCTTCATCTTTATAACTGGCAAATAGAAAAAGAAGCAATGAACTTCAAGTTGGGAGTACTGGGTTCTAGACATGTTTTTGTCATGGCTTCACTGTGAACCTGCATGTTTAGGTCATTTCATCTCTTTGGGCTTCAATTTATTCATCTTCAAAATAAATCTTTCAGATTAAGTTTTGTCTAAGACCTCTTTTAAGTTTTAATATTACATGTTTTAAACTGGTATGGAGGTTCCTCAAGAAATTAAGAATAGAGCTACCCTACAACTCAGCAATTGAACTACTAGGTATCTACCCCAAAGATACAAATGTAGTGATCTGAGGGGGCACCTGCACCCCAATGTTCATAGCACAATGCCCACAATAGCCAAACTGTAGAAAAAGCTGAGATGTCCATCGACAGATGAATGGATAAAGAAGATATGGTATGTATATACAATGGAATATTACTCAGCCGTCAAGAAGGACCAATACTTAACATTTACATAGATGTGGATGGAACTGGAAGGTATTATGCTGAGTGAAATAAGTCAGTCAGAGAGAGACAATTATCATATGGTTTCACTCATGTGTAGAATATAAGAAACAACACATAACAACCATAGGGTAAGGGAGGGAAAACTAAATGACAAGTCATCAGAGAGGGAGAAAAACCATGACAGACTCTTACCTATAAAAAACAAACTGAGGATTGAAGGAGGGGATGTGAGTAGGGGGATGAAATAATTTAGTGATGGGCATTAAGGAGGGCAGGTGATGTGATGAATACCAGGTGTTTTACACAACTGAAAAATCATTGAATACTACATCTGAAACTAAGGATGTACTTTATATTGCCTAATTGAATTTAAATTTAAAAATTTTGATAAATAAAAAAATAATTTCCTTATGTGAATCAATATAATGGTCTTCCTGCCCTTATCTTGTGTTATAGAAGACTAAGAAACCTAATTAGGTTTCTACTCTGAGTGACATATTTGCTTGGGATGTGCACAGAGTGACACAGGAGCACCTGAGGAGACAGCCAACCTAGTTGTGAGGAATCAGTGAAGGCATCTCAAAGGAAAGGAGTCCAAAATGAGTCTTTAGAAATGAACAAGAGTGAACCAGGCAAAAGGAGATAAAGTCTCACCTTCTAATTTTCTGGTTAATTTATAAATCATTCTCTTAGTTTACCACAAAGGAATATAAGTAGTTCTGCTCCCACTAAGTCATTCTCCAAAGGATCTGTTGGGTTTCTCCTATAGGCCATGTGACAGAGACTGGTCCTTGCTCCCTCCCTCAGAAAGCCAGCCTCAAGAGTTTGTCAGATAGGCACAGCCCAATGTGGCACAGCCTGTAAATTATGGCAGAGGATGTTGGGTAAAGCAGAATGGCCCTTTCTTTTAGCAGAGGAGATCCTGCCTCCAGTTATCTTAAAGGATGTTCCATTTTCTTTCCCCAACTAGTGCTTATTGGTCTTCATGCTCTTGATTTTGGGTTTTTAGGGCTGACGAGAAGAGAAGCTGCCTTTTTCCTGCCCCAACACGTGACTGAAAGAGAAGAACTGACACCTCAGCTGGGGGTTCTGCTCTCCCATTTCAATATCCCCTATGACTTGGAAGAGCTGAGGGATGCTGCTCAGGAAATCGAACTTTTTAATTTGGTACTTGATGGACTCTTTCTTAATACAAAGATAGGTGTTTGTAAAAGAAAATACTACTGTTTGCCACAAAATACCACTATCCTGCCACAATTGTTTCTAGAGTGATAAACTGTAATAGTAATAGGTAAGATTTAGAATGGCAATTGAACTTCCCCTCTATTAAGAGTATTGGGACCCTTGTATATATAATCCAGAGGGATTGCAGGATTGATTTTTCTGCAGAATTTAAAGAAAAAAAGTAGGTTGGAGTCCATAATAGATGATGCAAATGTAGCCAAGATTCGGCAGATTTGCATAATGGAGTTGTCTAGAGTCTCGAGCCCTTTGATCCTCATGATGTGTTATAATAGCTCTCCTATTGGCAAAATGCTTTATATTCAATAGAGTTCATATTGCATAGTGATTTTTAAAGTCAAGCAGTCTGCTTTGCTATAATAGTGTTGCACTTCCTTTAAAAAAGCCTCATGTTAACAAAAACCATGTTAAAACTTATTTCTAAGGTAAAAATAAGATTATGTATAGACAGCTTCAAGTTTATTACACCAAGTTTTCAGCCAAAGCTTCAACAATAAAGAAATTTTTCTAGCTCTGGGCTTACAATATTTGCAAATATGTATATTTCCTAGGTAAAAATAGTAAACTGATTGATCCAAACAAGCAAAAATAAAATCTGAATGTTTTTGAGTGCTCTTTGTGTAAGAAGGAGCCACTGTCTTCTCTGTCATCACTTGCCTTGACATTCAGGTTTCACTTCCATTTGTGCTTATTCCAGCATGATTTTACTAGGATTATTTTTGTATGTAACACAGGTTCTTTACGCTCCCTAAAACTGGTAGTGTCACATGTACTCAGGTTTCTTCGAAAGTGATGATGTTTTAGCTTTTGCCTTTCTTTTCATATCACCAGCAGCACTATCTACAATAGAGCCCTTCTTTTGTTTTTTTAAAATTTTATTTATTTATTTGAGAGAGAGAGAGAGAGAGAGAGAGAGAGCAGGAGGGAGAGGAAGAGAGAATCTGAAACAAACTCTGAGCTGAGTGCAGACCCTGACGTGGGGCTCCCTCTCACGGCTGTGAGGTTATGACCCAAGCCAAAACCAAGTGTCAGACGCTGAACTAACTGGGCCACCCAGGGACCCCTACAACAGAGCGCTTCTATGGGAGTATCTTTACCCTCATTATCAGCAAGTATTATGAGATAAATACAAATAAATACAAATAAATTGTAATACAGTAGACTATTGTCAATGATAACAAAAGAAAATGAGGCTGCTGAGCCAACTTGTTCCCAAAGAACAACTTGTTTCCCTTATATAGTGATAGTTTCTATTTCTGACTTTCTTATAACAGTATTATATGCAATGCTTGTGCTCACAGGATAATCACATTACAACAGCTTTTTTTTATGTGTAGGCAGAGTTCTTATATTTGGGTACTGTTTATTCTGGTTCTCTATCTAATTCCTTAGAGCAGGGTCAGCCAACTACAGCCTGCAGGCCACCATCTGTTTTGTTTTGTTTTTTATATAAGTTTAATTGAAATTCATCCATGCCCATTCATTTGCATATTACCTATGACTGCTTTCACAGCACAACTGCAGAGCTGAATAGTTGCAACAGAGACCTATGTATGGTCTGCAAAGGCTAAAATATTTATTATTTGACTCTAAGAAAAATGCTGCTGCCCTAGCCCTAGACTAGCACTGTCTCCTTGAACTTCCTGCACTGTTAGATATGATCTGTATCTGCACAGTTCAATATGTTAACCATGCAGCTATTAACCACTTAAAATGTGGGTAGTGTAAGTGAAGAACTAAAATATAAATTTTATATAATTTTAATGAATTTACATTTAGTTTTATTTATTTTTTAATTTTTTTAAAATTTACATTTAAATGTTAAACAGACACATATGACTAGGGGCCGTAGTATTGCATAGCACAACCCACAAGTTACCAGCATTAACTGAAAGAATCTTTAGCTCTGTGACAAATTGAACTTACTCTCACATTCCAGAATCCTTTATTAAGCTCCCAGTATGTGCCAGAACCATGGTAGGTTCTGTGTGCGTGTGTGCGTGTGTGTGTTTGTGTATGTAATAAAATATATACAAGATTGACCATTTTAACCATTCATAAATGCACAGTTTAGTGGCATTAATTACATCCACATTGTTGTGCAACCATCACCATGTGGCTCCTTCTTGAGATTCACAGTCTGTGCCCTCGAGAAGTTTACCAGGTAGTAAGGAAATCATAACGTATTATGGCCAGTACAATGAGGAAGGTACTACCATAGGCTCAGGAAGCCTGGGCCTGCTCTGGAGAAGGGAAGAAGTGTTCTACATTTTGGCGGGAGGCATTTATAAGACAGAATGTGCTAGTAGCCTCGGTCTGAAAATGAAGGGTGAAGGAACTGGCTGAGATACCCTAAAAACTTTTAACAGATCCCAACGTCTGGAACCTTCTCTCTAGCAACATCCTGGTCAGTATTCTGGGACCAAGATTTATCTAACCTTTGGATTTTCTAGTTTGTCAGGTGGACGAAAAAAGAACGTATTTCTAAAGGCGGACAATTTCACTTCCCATTTAGGGGCCATCTCAACTTACATATAAATAGATATATTACATAATTTCCAATCTTTGGAACAGATATTCAGAACAAGTAACACTTCCAACACAGTTATGGCAATGAGCTGACTTAATACCTGTCCCTCGCAGGATATACATTCAATGCCTGTTACTGTCACAGACTCATGATTCATTAATTAGTTTAACTCCAAGATTGTCCCAAAGGGAATCAATAGCTATTTTTGAAATTGCCTATAATCTGAGACTTTTTCTGCATTCCACTTCCCTCTCCTTAATCCTTTTCAGGTTTCCCAAAAATTTCAAAGCATCTTCATGGAGCAACAGACAATGCAAACATTTCCAGAATATGATGCTGAGGTAGATAAAGTAGAGAACTTGGGTTTGGCAGGACCTGGTATGACCTTGAAAAAAAGAGCTAACTGGATTTCCTTTATAAAGGTAAGAGACCTGTGGTGACAGTCACCTGTCAGTGATGTCAGCAGTGTCACAAAGTATCTTCCACACTAGCCAGGCAACTTGGCAGTACCAGGTCTGTCAGGTCCTAGTGTCCCCTCTCCTCAATGCCCTAAGCAAACTGTCCCTAGGAGGAAAGGTAGGTGCCTGGCCTTGTACACAAGGACCCCCCAGCTCCTCCCTGCCTTGGGTCCATGTTGAAATTAGCCATGTTGACCTACCCTTCTCTGGAAAGTTCCTATTCTCCTGTACTCTCTCTTGGGTCAGAACTCCATTCTTCTTGTTAGTGATCTTGGTTACTTGGCTAGAACCAAGAATAACTCTGAAATGTATAATTGAGTTGTATAAATCCAGATTTTTAGTCAAAAACTATTCACTGAGTATATACTATGTCAGGAATGACTCTTGGTTCCAGAGGTACACAATTCACAAACAATACCAAGTAAGCAGATTAAATAAGATGATTTGGGGTAGTGGTAAGTATAGTTGATTCTCATTGTTTGGGGGTAGTTGTGTCCTATAAAGTTGCCACAAACACTGAATTAACAAATACTGAACCATATATTGCTCATAGGGGAAATACAAGGTTAGGTACATCAACTGATTGATACGTAACCTTGCTTTATGTGTGTTTCTGTTTAAAGATATTTTATTTAATATATGTTTTTGATTCGATAGTATTGAACTCATGGCCAATAGCACTATAACTTGTGATTGAGCAAAGCTTATCAAACATAAACATTTCTTCTATAAGACATATCACAGCCTTCCTGTACTTCGGAGCACGAGGCTACACTTCAGCAATACACTTAGGGGCCATTTTAAACACTGAAATCACCACCACCAAAAAAAAAAAAAAAACCAAAAAGCAAAACACAAAAATATAGAAATGTGCCACTAACTAGACCACAAAAAAGGACACTTATTTACAGAATGAGAGCTGAAACAAGAAGACAGAATGTCACCTTGTGTGACCTTGGCTGAGAACGTGGAGTTGGGTGATTCGAATTTTTTCACCATTCTTTGCATGTCTGTGAGTAACCAGGATAGGCCAGTATTGATTTTGGGGATTATGAACAAATTTTAGTGAGAAAAGTTTGCAAATACAAAATCCATGAGTGAGAGGATCAACTATATTATGTAGGAAAGAAAAGTCTTATGTGATAAAGGTGAATGGAAGGAAAGGAGAGGAAAATCAAAGGTGACTCCTAAGTAATGAGGCTTGAGCAAATGGGTGGTTGGTGTAGGGAAAGCCAGATTTTCTGTTCTAGAATATTATATTTGCCTTCCAACTATAAGTATCAAGGAGATAGTTGGATATAACATACTGGAACTTAGAGCTAGATATAAATTTGAAGGTTATTAAGTATATTGATGTTTTTATAACTATAGAGCTAATTTTTAAATACGCCCTGTTAATGGGTAAGGTAAAATTTTATATGCGGAGTCTTTGTGGGAGAACTTCTCTCACTCTAAAAATCAAGTGTGGTGTCCAATACTGATGGATGGATTTAGGGTCCCTCCTGCTCATGGAGGGTGCTGTGTTGTCCCAGATGAAGCTAATGCATCTCATAGGCTAGGCACCAATAGGAACTGCCACTCCCATCTCGCTCCATGCTCTGTGAGCCCATATAGACCCTTTCCAAGACTTCACATGCTCTAATCAACCTTCTAGCACCAAGGCATTTCAGAAGGTCCTTGAATCCCTTTGCTTGCAACTTTTATTGCTAACCATTCTGTTATGTTGTAACTGTGTGAACATGTTTGTCCACTAGATTAAGCCAAAATGTGATCCTTGGCAAAAGAAGATTTTGACCAAACTGAAAGAACGGAAAAGAATAGATGTATTGATGCAACTCCAGGCAAAGTTTTTGAAAGTAAGAAATGGCCATATTCCCTTGTAGATAAAGTTCTTGCTAAAATCATTCTCAGAAAATTGAATTTTCTTTTCCTTTTTAAGAAATATTAGCCATGGATTCACTATGAAGGCTTTATTTGGAACTTTCTAATCTAATTGCCAAAATTTTATAGTCTTGTTAGTTTTCAGTAGAAAGTAACAAATTTTCCAGCTTTGGCACCAAAGTCTCTGTGCGACACTGACCTAATAGCACAACCTCCTTGAGTTTGTTTCCTCATTTGTGAAACAAAAATACTGTACGAAATTATCTTATTTTTATTCCAAAAAGCTCACAGTATAAAATTTCTCATCTTAATCATTTTAAACACACAGTTTAGTGGTATTCAATACATTCACACTGTCATGAAACAGATATACTGGAACTTTTTCATCCTGCCAAACTGAAGCTCTGTACCTATTAAACAACAATTCCCTAATTCTCCCCAAAGTTCCTAGAAACCACCATTCTACCTTCTGTTTCATATAGATAAAGTCTCATATAAGTAGACTCATACAGTATTAGTCTTTTTGTGACTGGCTTATTTCACTTAGGACAATGTCCTCAAGATTCATGCATGTGAATTCACTCATGTGACCAGACGTCTTCTCCCTTCTTTTCATGAACATTTTATCAGATTTTTTTTTAAAGATTTTTTTTACTTATTCATGAGAGACACAGAGAGAGGCAGAAGACACAGGCAGAGGGAGAAGCAGGCTCTCTGCAGGGAGCCGGTTATGGGACTGGATCCCGGGGACTTTGGGATCACGCCCTGAGCCAAACATAGATGCTCAACCACTGAGCTACCCAGGCATCCCCATTTTATCAGCTTTATTCACAATAGCCAAAAGCTGGAAACAACCCAGATATATTTCAGTGGGTAAATAAACTAATTGTGGTGCATCTTGTACCATGGAATAGCAGTCATCTGTTAAAAAAAAAAAAAAAAAAAAAAAGAACAAACTAGCGATATACCCAAGAACCTGGATGAATCTCCAGAGAACTATGTGAGTGAAAAAAAGTGAGTTCCATTAAGACTGTAAGACTGTATGAGTCCATTTATACTCTTGAAATGACTAAGTATAGAAATGAAGACAGATTCATGGATTGTAGGAGTTAAGGGAAGACTGGTGAGGAAGAGAGAGGAATATGGCTATAAAAGAGCAACATGAGGGATCCTTGTGGTGGTGGATCTCTTCTATAAGTTGACTGTATCAATGTCAATATCCGGGCTGTGATACTGTACTTGGTTTTGCAAGATGTTAACATTGGTAGAAATGGGGTGAAGAGTACATGGGATCTCTTTTCTTAAATGGTGGTAAAATACACTTAACATGGAATTTTCTATTTTAAGCATTTTTTTTTATTTTAAGCATTTTTAAGTGTACAGTTCAGTGGCATTAAGTACATCCATATTGTTGAGTAATCATCACCACCATCCATCTCCAGAACTCCTCACCTAGAAAATGAGACTGTATATTCATTAAACAACAACTCTTCATTCTTCCTTTCCCTTACTCCCTGGCAACCACCATTCTAATTTCTGTCTCAATGAGTTTGATTACTCTAGGTACCACCTATTAGTGAAATCATACAGTACTTGTCTTTTTATGACTGGCTTATTTAACCCACCCAGTTTCACCCATGTTGTAGGATATATCAGAATTTCCTTCCCTTTTTAAGGCTGAATTATATTTCCCTGTGTATATCCACCACATTTTATTTATTTATTTATTTATTTATTTATTTATTTATTTATTTTTATCCACCATATTTTTAAAAATCTATTTATTTGTTGATGGACATTTGGGTTGTTTCCACCTCATGGCTATTGTGAATAATGCTTCTATGAACATGAGTATGTAAATACTTTTTTAAGATCCTACTTTCAATTCTTTTGAATATAAACCCAGAAGTATAATTGCTGGGTCATAAGGTAATTCTGTTTTTAATTTTTTGAGGAATCTCCATACTATTTTCCATATCAGTTGCAGCATTTTACAATACTATCAACAGTGCACAGGAGTTCCATTTTCTCTGCATTCTCACCAGCGCTTGTTCTTTCCTTCCTTCCTTCCTTCCTTCCTTCCTTCCTTCCTTCCTTCCTTCCTTCCTTCCTTCCTTTCTTGTTCTTCTTCCTCCTCCTCCTCCTTCTTCTTGTTATTAGCCATCCTAATGTATATGAGGTGATATATCATTTTGGTTTTGCTTTGCATTTCTCTGATGATTAGCGATTTTGAGAATCTTTTCATATGTTTCTCAGCCATTTGCATATCATATTTGGAAAAATGTTTATAGCAGTCCTTTGCCCATTTTTTAATTGGATTATTTGATTTTCGTTGTTGTAGTTGTGGTTGAGCTGTAGGAGTTCTTTATATATTCTGGATATTAACCTCTTATCAGATATATAATTTGCATATATATTCCCTCATTCTATAGGTTGCCTTTTCACTCTGTTAATTGTATCCTTTGATGGACAGAAGCTTTAAAGTTTTATGTAGTCACATTTGTTTATTTTTGCTTTATTTGCCTGTGCTTTTGGTGTCATATCCAAGAAATCATTGCCAATTTCAATGTTATGAAGATTTCATAATCTGTTTTTGTCTAAGGGTTTTATAGTTTTAGGTCTTATGCTTACGTCTTTAATCCATTATAAGTTAATTTTCTGTGTATGGTGTACAAAAGAGGCTTATTGTTCATTATTTTGCATGTGGATATCCTGTTTTCCTAGAATCATTTGTTGAAGGGACTGTCCCTTCTCTGTTGAATGTATTGACATCCTTGTCTAAAATCATTTGGCCATATACTTGAAGGTTTACTTCTAGGCTCTCTATTCTATTTTCTGTTGGTCTGTGTGCCCAATTTATTCCAGTGCCATACTATTTTGACTACTGTAGCTTTGTAATATGGTTTGGAATTAGAAAATGTGGGTCCTCCAACTTTGTTCTTCTTTTTCAAAATTACATTGGCTATTTGGGGTCCCTTGAGATTTCATATGAACTTTAGGATGAATTTTTCTACTTCTACAAAAAAAAAGCCATTGGAGTTTCGGTAGGGATTGGACTAAATGATACTTGAAGTTCCTTGTGATATTAAAATGACTGAAATACCATAATACATATATCACTGCCATTGAACTTCAACTCTGGGACTCTTATTTGATCCTTTATCCCCGGAAGAGGAAAAGGAACACTTATTCAGTACCTACTACAAGCCAGGCATTCCTGCAGCAATCCTGGGAAAGACATCATTAGTGTTCTTGTTAGGCTGACCTGTTCTGCTCTATGTGCTGAAGTCAGGATTCCAGCAGAGATATGAGCCCAGGCCTGTGTTCTTACAAAGCCTGCACTTTCCTCACACTACCCAGCTGCCTCTTCCTCCATCTCCTGGAGTTTCCTAATAGCAAACTGTGTTTGTATCCAAAACGATGGGTGTTTATTTTTCATTGATGCCACAGCACTTCCAGGGATACAGTGTGCTATTGTGTTTAGAGGGTTGTCACAGAGTTTTAAATTTAAATATTTACGATGTTGAATGGATGGGCATAAAGGAATCATGATGTTTGAGTCTGATGTTATTTATTTTTTAACTGAATAAAGCCCCACCTGGAGCTTCTTTCTTTTTGTGTCTATGTGACCAAATTCTTGCTGAGAAGAAGGGAATAACTCTTTTCTGAACCATTCCTTTTCCTCTCGCTCTACTTGAGATTTCCAGCCCTGAACGAGTAATGCAAGTGCTCCAAGACCACGCTGCAAAGACCATCATGCTGGCTCCATCTCCTCCAACTTTTGTGGCTTCCCAGGGTTTGCATCAATGCAACTATGACCAAATCTGGGAGAATATTTATAGCAACATCAACCTCTACCAGGTACGACAGGAAGAAATAACCAATATGCCTTTCTATTCAACTCACTACCTCTGTGTAGACCTTAGAAATTTACTTTGGTAATCTTTCAGAGACCCTCCCCGTAAAAGCTTTATTAACCAGCCAGGATTGTTTATATTATAAAAAAGACTAAATGATAATTAAAAAGAGGGACATAAAAAGGTGTTATATAAGATCTTGCTGCTGGGACATACACTAACCACTACATACCAATACAACACTGCACACTCTAGTGATAAACACCAAATGAGTTGGACAATTGTTAAACATTGTGAGTGTTTAGAGGCACAATGGTCCCCCCAGGGTTGATTCTTTTGGGAAAAGCCTCTTGAAGGAGAACGAAATTATACTGGGCTTGAGGGAATCATCGGGCCTAGGGAAGTGGTGGTGGAGAGGGAAGCAGATCCTAGGAGGGAAGCATGAACACCAATGCAGAGAAGACACTGTGGAATGTTCAAGATCAACTTGGTTGAGTGAAAGATTCATGTGGAAATATAGGGAAGAGAAGTTTTTTTAAGGGGGAGGAGAGAGCAAGTTGTGAATGCCCATAGATTTCAGACAAAGGAATGTGTGCTTTATCCTACAAGGGAAGTGACATATACAAAGCCTTATTTTTTTAGTAAGATTGATGGGCAGCAAGGTATTAGTTGGATTGGAAGAGGGAGAGACTGGAGGCAGGGAAGCCAGCTAGATAGCTACTACATATGATAGGCTTAAAGTTGGGCAATGAAAGGCAATTTCTACACAAAGCTATTGGATATTTCTCTTTACAATGATACTATAACATTTTAAAATAATCTGCTATTGTTTATTCATTGCTTTAAGGGAAGAGTTTTGTTTTCTTTGCTTATTTAAGATAGGAATACTCAATATGTTTATGATCTGGGAGGAATGGGCAGTGAAGAAGAACAAGAGATGGAAGATATGAAAGGGTAAATTTGAGAAACAAGTGACCTGGGAAAGAGGAAGGGATGGGATGAAGAAACCCGTTGAAGGAGTAATTTTGAGAAAAGGAGAATAGCATTACTTCCCTTGAGGTGAATGAGATATATAGAATTGTCGGGTACAAAAAGGTAAGATGTCGTAGCTTGTAAATGGCCCTGGCCCTGGTTGTTTCAGAGAGGGAAGGGGGAGGATGTCTGCATTAGTGAGATGGAAGATTAAAGTGACATGTGAGGAGGTGGATCACTGTGGGAAATGCCAGAGGGCCACCAATGAGAAAAGAATATAAGGATGACCATGTAGCTAGAGGGCCCAGTTGAAGTAAGAGGGCATGACTTTTAGTGAGCCTAATCTACATAGTAATCCTATTAGTTTCATCCCTAAAAATAATTGTAAAAATTTATACATAAAGTCGAAGGCATCAAGAGGTTTAGTAGAATGCTAGAGAGAGAAGCCAGCACTCCCATGGCCCATCATCCCAGGCTGGGTATGGAGGAGAGTGAAACCTAAATGAGTTACAGATTGGTTGGAAGCAAAAACATAAGTGCATGCATGTGTACACACACACACACACACACACACACCACAACTTTTACAACTTTTCAACCTGTTTAGATAAGGATCTAGAGAATCTAATAAAAAATGAGTTGGCCAAACAGATCGGACACAGATACAAGATATCATGGAATGGATCTACCTGGCCTCTGAATTCCCTGCCAGGGCATGCAAATACCAGTGACACTCCTCAGCTTGCATCATGCCAGAGTACAAAAAACAGCATCTTTCCCATCCCATAGCCATTTCACAGTGAAGTCTATGTCACCCGGAAGACCTTGTACTGGCAAGGGGACAAAACATCCGGCTCTTTTGCTTCTTGAACCAAACTTAAGGGGAAAGAGGTAGGGAGTAGGAAGGTTGGGAGGACGTTGAAGGCAGAGGCATCCCAGACCTCTGCTCCTAGGATCCTGGACAGTGCTTCTTGATCCTGATATAATCTTCCCTTACCTGAATTCTGGTTTTAATATCTGATGGCCACCGCAAGTCTGTTTTCCTCCTTGACTAGGAGAATGGGGGAATTAAATTCCTGGAGGCCAGATGAGGGGAAAAAGAGGTGAATATGAGTAAAGGAGAGGTAGGAGGGAAAAGAAGAGGGAGTCAGAGGTGAAAAGCTTCATGTTTGAAGTCATGGAGAAGTGATGGTCCGGGGTCTGGCTAGGCCAGCAGGCCAGAGATGTAGCAGTGCCCATGGGGACTCAGGGGACAAAGGAGGTTATCACGGAAAAGCAGAATGTGCAGGGCAAGACCAGGAGATGATGGCTCAGGTGGGTGTTGAAAGGCAGAAAACCCTAAGCAACAGTGTGAGGAGCCCAGCCACACAGTGGGGAAAACTGACCCTTCCTGTCATTCTCTGTTGCTGCTTCCCTCCATTTGCAGATGAGATGGAAAGTCAGGGTATGATGAAATACAGTCTCTGCTTTCACCAAAGTCTGTTTTGAATGTAGTTGCCCAGTGTTAAATGGGAAGGGGGAAAAAGAGAGAGAGAGAAAGAAAGAAAACCACTTCCTCTGGCTATTTACTGACTTGTAAATGTTGTTCGTAGAATTGACCAAAGGAAGAAAAATGTGAGCACCTATTTTTCAAGTTGATTTATGGTAAACAGATCCTAAAAAGACTTAGGTTACCTATAGATTTCAGAGGTGGAGCCTGAGGGGAGACACAGAGCCCACCCAAAATACCCTACCTGTTAGTGTCCTGTTTCCTATTCCTGCAAGTTTCCTGTTCATTCATTCATTCATTCATTTATTCAGTGACTATTACACAGATGCTGCCTCTGTGCCAGGAGCTGTGCTGCTCAGGGAATGAAACATGCAATAAACAGGTGACCAAGAGCACATCTACATCTCTACCTTGTGGGTGCAATGAGGAAAACCACAGGGACAGGAGGCAGTGGGGTAGAGAGAAG
Organism: Vulpes vulpes; assembly: GCF_048418805.1. Classification (NCBI taxonomy): domain Eukaryota; kingdom Metazoa; phylum Chordata; class Mammalia; order Carnivora; family Canidae; genus Vulpes; species Vulpes vulpes. The sequence goes on from NC_132780.1 coordinate 194,812,356, forward strand.
CACCCTTTGATAGATGGACCAAGCTCTTTCAGAGTTGGGGACCTCTGAGCTAACATTTGATGAATGAGAAGGAGTCAGCCACACTACAGAAGAGCTTTCCAAGTGGGGAATAGAAAATAGCACAGTGTTTGAAAAAGAAAATCCCGAAGCAACCATCCATGGCTTTCTACTTCCCTTCACATTTTCCTGTGGGCGTTACTTTGTAACCTGACCTCCTCATGTATTTCTGCTCTGGTCAAGAGGCACTTTCTACAGTATCCGAATGCTATTCTGAATGTTGAATACTAGCTAGATGAGATTAGGATGAGGTTAAAGATGGAAGATGGAGAAGTCACAGGAACATGGGTATGAATTTTAAAGCTCTGTGACTATTTTGCAAGCATGTAGCAGTCAAGTATGAATTTTAGCATCCATACGGTGGCCAGCGTTTTGATTCTGAAGTTGGCAAGTGACAATAAATAACCCCATAATAAAAAAAAAAACTTTGTTAAGGGCCTTCTGCATGAAGGAAAGCAAACCTCATAGGACAGTCGGTTCTGACAGCTCTGAAGGAATGTAAGCACTAATTATAGCACAACCACGAGACAGTTTCTGGTCAGTTTTCAGTGAATACTCTTTACCAGTAGCCTTTCCTTAGGGAATCTTTTAGAAAATAAACATTTTGTTTTATTTTATTTTATTTTATTTTATTTTATTTTATTTTATTTTATTTTATTTTTAAACGTTTTATTTTAGAATAGTTTTAGATTTACAGAAAAGTTACAAAGATAATACAAAGAGATCCCAGGAATCTCCTGTCCAGTTTCTCCTATTATTAACATATTACTTTGCCACACCTAAGGAACCAGCATTGGTATATTACTGATATCTAAACTAGATGATATTTGGAATTTACTGGTTTTTCCATTAATGTCTTCTTTGCACTACTATGACTGCCTTTAAATGTCATATTTCCCAGCCTCCTCAGATCTGTGCTATTGTCTCAGGCTTTCCCTGATGGTCTTTGGGCGTACTGACCAGGCAACCTAGAGAACATTCCCTAATTTGAATTTGCCTGATGTTTTTCTCATGGCTATACTGAGGTTATAGGTTTGGAGGACGAACACCCCAGAGGTGAAGTGCCCTTCTTCTCAGAACGTATCTGGGGCAGATGCTATCAACCTGATTTATTACTGGGGATGTTAAACTTGACATGTCATGTAGCTCGTGATGTTTGCTAGGTTTTTGCACTGTCAAGTTACCATTTTTCTCCCTAAGAAGTTGTTGAAAATTAATTTTAAGCTACAGAAATAATATATAAACATCTTCTCCTTCTCCATTTTTGTTAATGCTTTAACTTTAACTAACAGGAATTCCAAGACTGGCCCCCATTCCACTTCCTCACTTCCTCCACTATTATTGCTTCAACTTTATCAATACATCTATATTCAAACATATGTCCTCATTTAAAAAATATATATGTGTATAATAAAATTTTGTGTTTTAGTTTTCTATATAAATGATCTGTCCTACCCTATGGATATCTTTGCTAACTTGCTTTGTTTACCCAACAGTATGTCTTAGAAATCTGTCTCTGTTGGTTTTTTTAATGGCTGCATTGTATTTTATTATTTCCTACAGATCACACAGACACTTCCCTGTGGATACCTGTTGCCATTTTTTACCGTATTAGAAACCATTCCTACTGAACTTTCTTGTACATTCTTCTTTGGGTACATGTGTGTTTCTTTAGATTAGATATTTAGAAGTGTATTTTCTGGGTCACTGAACATGCACATTCAAATGTTTCTATAGATCTTGCCAAAGTGGTATACGACTTTCCCCCCAACCAGCAAATTATGAGAAAACTTGCTTCCCTGCATCTTAATATTGAATATGTTTGAACTTCAATAATGTTTGTAATGTTTCTATCACAGTTTGAACTGGCCACTTACCATTGGCCTGTAAGGCTAGCTACTCATTTCTTTACACACAATTATTTTTCCAGATTCTCTTAAAGATCTGGGTTTGGGGGATAAGGAAGAAATATCAAATTTTCTTATAATTGTTACTTGAAGATCATCTATAACTAAAAGAAATAATTCTGGTCTACAAGGACTACATTTTGGGGGATATCTTTTGGAAAAAAAACTTAAAAATAATTTAACTGTAATCCTAATCAGAAGGAAGAGACCAGCCAGCCCTGAGTGCATCCTCCCAAACCTCCCAAACTTGTATTATATCAATTTACTTGTGTTCAATGCCATTCCCCAAGAAAACATCTGTTTCATTAAAATGGCTATTTATGTAGAGATATTAAATACTACTACTGACCATCATATTTCTAAGGATATAGTTTCAATTGGTCACTGCTCTTTAACTTTATGGAGTGCTGCAGTGGCAGAAACCACTGTATCTTTTGCCTCTGCTTTTGCTTCTCTCTGGCCACACTAAGGAGAGGGAAAGAAGATAGCCATTTTCCCCTCTCGGTGTTACTGTTCCCCTCCATTTCCAGAGATATAATGAGTCCATGGTGCGCCCTCACAAAAGTGCTGTTGTATATAGTAGTTCCAGTGTGCAAGAAGTTCAGGGAAATGTAAAACACTTCTTGGCTCGCTTCCATCACCAAATTCAATAGAACATTTAAAAAACAAACATTTTCTGTTGACAATAATGACATGTATTTGTCAAAGAAAATTGGGGAAATATAGCAAAGTTCAAGGAAGAAAATAAAAATCAGCCATTATCTTGCCACCCAAATATAACAATAATATTGTTAACATTTGTTATCTATCCTTCTAGTCTTTTTATTCTGTAGATACACACAAATAAGCTGTAGGGACATTTAGGAGGTGGGAAATACATTATAGACTTCTGTTCCCTCTAATTATTTCCTCCCTCCACTTCCCACTCCACTGCCCCTGCCAGTTTCCCAGAAGAAAATGAGATTTGCAATCAGTAGAAATCGCAGAACTGTCAAAATACTAGCAAAGACCATGCTGGCAAAAACCCAACCACCAGGTAGAGTAAATGTCAGAGGATTTACCTACCTAGGAAGACGGAACAAACACAGGTGATGTTGACATTCTGGTTTCTGGTCAGCCCCACTGCTTACCTGCACTGTGTCCAGTCCTCTAAGGGGAATAGTCGTGCACTTTGGGTGTTTCCTAAGCAGTTTACCTCTGTGGGCTGTGGCTGATTCTCTTTTTCCAGAAGGTGCTGGGCTCTCTCCCTTTACTCACCCTACCCTGTTGTGCCCCCTTCCTTTCTTCCCGGCAGCCTACAGGTCCAGCAATACTTCTGTGGGCTTATTCAGTCATAAACTTCATAGAGTCTTCCACTGTAACTTGATGTCACTTTCTGTTCCTTCCTATGTAATTCTGGGTAATTTAAGAAGCAGCTGAAAGAGTCATGGTCCCATCAGAGAAAGGCTGTGGTTCTGAGCCTGCCCTCTGGAGTCACACCAGGCAATGCTGAATTGCAAGAGCCCCAGAGGCCTGAGAGGCAAAAATCTTCAGTAGAGCCCCTCTCACCCATAATTCTGGGCCAAATAGAAACTTAAAATTCAACTTCCCTCATAGAGTATATGCTTTCCCTCAGATTTTCTTAAAATAACAGAAATTCTCTTAATTTGGGGATGGTGATCTTGTGTGTTTCTGTATCAAAGAACAGGAATGCACCATGTCATCTCCTACGGCCTTTTCCAGTCCTAGGGCTATGGGATGTTTACAGGGAAATACACCAATGGGCACACTTAAGGAGCTAACTGTCCCAAAGGCAGAATGGGAAGCCATTTAATGATACTTGATTAGACAGTTTTCTCTCTCACTTACTCTTCCTAATATCCGTGTCCCAAGTTTTCCTCTCCACTGCCTATCATAATTGCCAATAGTGTATCTTTAGAGTCTTGGGTACTTTATTAGTCAAAATTATATTTAGCTGTTGATCATAATTAAACAGAGAATAGCAGAGGATTAAAGGAAATGGGAATTTCTTTCTCTCTCCCTCATATGAAGATCCAGGGGTAGGAAGTACAGAGCTGGCATGATGTGATGACTGTTCCATGAAGTCTTCAGGGATCCATGCTCTTTCTATCCTGGAGTTCCAACAAATGTGGCTTCCATACCTGAGATCAACACCTGGTCTGAGGTGGAGCTCCAGCTGTCACATTCATGTCGTAAGCAGCAGGATGGGCAATAAGGGTGAGAAGCTGCCACTTCAGGAAACTCCCAGAGCTGCCACATGGCATTTTCATTTTCATTCCATTGTCCAGAACTTAGTCACATAGCTACACCTAGATGCAAAGGAGGCTTGGAAATGTCATCTCCATCTGGGTAGCCAGGTGCCAAGATAAATATTTAACTACTGTAGGAAGAGTTGCATTTAAAATGGATCTTGGGGAACAATCAGCAGTTTTTGCCACACGGACTTATTGGAATTCCAAGAACCAACTATTAGAATATAAGTAACCCAAAGAGTGGGGTTCCAACCTAAGTTGTTGGCACTCAGTGTTTTTGTGGGTATCAGCACTACTGTGAAAGGCTATGTGATATGAGAACAGGTATATGCCCAGGGGCAGGAGAGAGGACAGCTAAGAAAGGGGCTGCCAGAGGGTCAGGGGCAGGCTCATTCATCAATATCACCTTCACAGTTTTCCCTTAGGACTCTGTGTGTGTGACCTCAACCTGCTTGACATCAGGAAAAATACCTGTAGAAATAAACATAAACCATGAATTCTGTGACAGACCCTTAGAGAGCTGACTGACTACTATAATCCGTGGCCAGGCGGAGAACTAGCATGTATTGGACACCTATGAGGTGCCAATCATTATGCATTAATTCTCACAGCAACTTATTTTCTATTATTATGCTGTTTTACATGTGTGAAAATAGGATCAAGACTTTAAATAACTAAATCATTTAGCTGAAGAGTAGAAAGAGGCATTTAATCCACTGATCTCTCTCAGGCCAGAACAAGACTAGATTAGAGATGCTCAAGGTTTCGAACATCTACAAATCTATGTATCAGCTTTTCATAAGTGAATCATGTAAAAGATGCGTGTGGGCGGGATGGTATTTAAAAGCTATGAATAGAAAAAATAAAATGATAAAAGCTATGAATAGTTCTGTAAAACAAAGACTAAATAAGAATAAAAACAGTAACCTCTAATTAATTTTAGAAATCCAGATTTTCATATGCCACATTGCAATGGATCAAGATGCTCTTCTGCTTTTTCATCTAAATATGCCTTGGATCACGGGATTTAATTTTGTGGTGGCCTGATTATGATTTTGTTGGTTATATTGCAAATGATTATGTAATTCAACTAATGCTGCTTTTTTAATAGAATGAAAATACGAGGGAAGATGACCATTCAATGGAACAAAATGAAAATGACCTAGCACAAATAAGTCTGTGCCAACATGCAGATAAGCCTGTCAAGCAGAAAAAAGAGAAAGGGTAAAATTAAATCATTTTATTGGTGACTCGAGGAAATGGATTAAACACTGTGGGGAAAATTGAGTGACTGATTAATAGGTAGATTACATGTTAACTCAAAAATATTTGAGGCTGAAATAAAAGCAAGACTGTTAAAGCAGGTCAGACAACTAAATTAATGTTTCACCCTAGGACTGGATTTTTCACAAGAGCAATTGCTAAGAGAAATTTCTTTTTATATTTATACAGAGAGAGTATTTTTCTTCTAGTATAGTTCTAAAAAGTACTACTGTGAAACTCCCTGAAGTTAAATAAAATGACTTCAATTTGGTGTATATGAATTTTCTGAGCCACTTTGAGGTGAAAAGCATTTATTCTCTTTTTTTTTCCTGCCAAAGGTACAGCTATGCAATGGCCCTCCAACTGCTGGGTTTGGATGATGGGACTGGACCCAGTGATAGGGGTCCTGTCCTGATGAGAGGGACCTACCTATCCTTTCTGTATCTGCGCCACCTGCGAATCAGGGAGCTGCAGGTATGTGTATGGCATGGCATGCTGGCTTCAGGCATCTGGAATATTTGTTTGTCTACTAGGGTGGCTTTCCTGCTATTCCAGTAGCAACGCATTTTTACATTTTGTTCTTTGTTCTGGTTTTCACAAAATCAGGCCTTCTAGGGGTGGTATGTTTCTTTCTCAGCAATGGAGTTGTCTTGCCAACTTCTAGGGCCCCATTCAGTTTTACTCTGTTCTGTAGGGCTAGCAAAGGGCAGAGTCCTGACCCGGTCTTTCTTTGTTTCAGCGAATCTGTTTAGGAATTCTGAACTACTTCAGATCCGTTGAGCGAACACTGACAATCAATACTTCAGGCCTTACAATGGTTGCAGGGAGTCTGGTCCCCACCATCGAGGATAGTTCCTGGGTAAATATGGCTAAAGGAGGCTTGGGCACCTTGCAAGGCCTAGGAACTCGCCACTATGTCCATGGAACATCTGCCGAGCACAAGGTGAGGTTAAGATTCTGCTGAGATTTTTTTTTCTCCCTTGGTTATCTTGTCTCCTAAGCCACCTTCTTCTTAGCACCTGGAGTCAGTTAACATGTCTTTACAGAGAAACTCTAATACGACCCTCTTTGATATTACTAGAGGTACCTTTCTGCCTCTTTCCTGGTTTCTAAGACCCGAGTGAAAAAATAGATTAGAAAACAAAGGTAGAAAATTTTTGAAAATAAAATCTCTTTTATCCCTCTAAAACCCTGTTTGCCCCTTGGTGCTTTTAATATCTCTTGAATATATTTTTCTATAGTCCACAAAATTCATATCAAATCCCTTTCTTTGGGAGTAAAGTTGAAAATGCCTACATTTTCTTGGAATGGTGTAAATACTCTTGCAATATTTTCATCTCAATCTCTAGAAAGTTTATTCCTAAAGGTAGAATTTAATATGAACTTTATCCTCTTAAAAGATAGTTTGACAAATGTGAAAAATAGTATCTATTTACTAAGCAAGTTATATTTTAACCTCATATGACCCCTGACCTATGTTTGTCATGTCTATAAGGCTGTGAAATCTTATTATCAACTGTTTCTTATATGCAGTCTAGAGTAGCACTGTCCAATAGAAATATAACACGAGCCACATATGTAATTTACAATATACTAGTAGCTACATTTTAAAAATATAAAGAAATATGAAATGAAAATATTAATGATTATCATATGTTCTGTTTAACCCAATGTATCCAAAATAGTATCATTTAAACATATAATCAATATAAAGAAATAATTAATGAGACACAGTTCATTTTTTATATGAAGTCTTCAAAATTTGGCATGTACTTTATATGTACAGTACATCTCAACACAGGTAAGTCCTATTTCAAGTCCTTAATAGCTAAATGTGGTTAGAGGCTACTATATTGCACTGTAGAACAGTTCTAGATCTTGAAAAACATTTTATTTTCCCATCCAGTCAACCTAGAGTCCATCCTTCACTCAGTATACAGGAGAGTGTATACTGAAGTAAAAAAAAGTAAAAAAAAAGACTTCTGTTTTTGGTCTCCCTTGCCAACAAGTACCATCCCCTGTACCCTTTACCATACACAGTTTGACCCCTCTGCCCTTCTTACTTGATCCTAGCTCAAATGCAGTTAGTATGCCCCTCAGTGGACCTAGAGAGGAGAGTAAGATGCTTTTGAAACAAACACACCTATGAAACAAATATATCTTTCTCTTGCTAATATTGAGCCTACCTCATACCATAGCTGTGCTTTTTATTTGCTAATAGATTAAAAAGGGATCTTTCTTACCGCTGAGCTCTCTCCCAATTTGTTTGTTCTGGGATGGGGGTTGGAGTAGCCAAGGAGGAGGGGAGGGGAAACAAATCCTACCTTGCCCCATTGATGGTAGGATGAGCTTCTCAAGAGTATGCAATATTGCTTTCCTATGCTCTCATAAGTGACAGGAATAACAGCTCCCTTAAAAGCTGCCAGCAGCTACTACTATAGTGTGAGAAACTCAAAGAAGTGACCTTCTTTCAGGGTCTTTAATAGGACCATGTGTTTTACCTGCACTCCATGCATGTGGCCATGTCAGCATTTAAACTGGAATGTTCAGGCCTATGTGATTCATTCCCATGTACGGGATTGGAAGCACAGATACTAATTTGTTGGGGTGAATTCACAAGCTCCAGGACCAAGACTGGGACCAAGATCATTGGGCTTACCAGCCTGGGGAGCTGACATTGGAGAAGCCCTTTAAGATGTCAGTGTCTTCCCTGGACCTGTATGTTTGGTCTGATGATGAAAGTCTTGAGCTAGTATTAAAAAGTATTCACTCTATGAGAAAAGGAAAAGGAAAGCATCTACCACCTGTCATGGAGACTTTATGAGTTTACTTTAGGCGTGTGTCACAGTAGAAGGAGTGGCATGTGTCACTTCCAGTCCAAAGTATTTAAGAGCTTGTCTTTGACTCTCTGGATTTCTTACCTTGCTGTAGCCAGTGGAAGGCATATGTTGAACCACAAAATAGAAAGATCTCAGGTCAGATCTCGCTCACTGCTGGAAGATAGCTGCCTAGAAAGCAACAAGTCCTACAGAAGGCTCTGCATGAGTAAAAGCTTCATCTTAACTGTAGGCCACTGCACTCTGGGGTTATCACAGAACTATCTAGACTTTGTAGACTAGTAAAGATGGTGATAGGTTCTGTGAGGAAAAATTAAGAAGGAAAGGTGATAGAGGTTGGTGCTGGGATGTTGCCATTATAAACAAAATGGCCAAGGAAGGGAATCAGGAAGCAAACCACATGACTAACAGGGTGGAGAGTGATAGGCAGAGGAGAGCCAATGCAAAGGCCCTGAGGCAGAACCATGTATAGCATTGTTGCAGGAACAGCAAGGAGTTCATTGAAGCTAGAGTGATGGAGGAGGAAATTGGCAGAAATTATAGTAGAGAGATTGGAGGAATGGGGAACAGGTTGCATAGGGCCTTATGGACCATTGCAAGGATTCTGAGAAGGGGAGCCATTGGAGAGTTTTGAGCAAAAGAGTAATGTTATTTGATTTGCATTTTAAGATCTTTGCTGCTGTATTGGAAATACACTGAAGATATTCTAGGGCAGAAGTAGAAACTAGTTAGGAATTTATTACATTAATCAAAGAGACAATGTGTCTGAAAAGACAGCATGGTAAGAAATGGTCAGATTCTGGACATGTTTTAAAGGTACAGCCAGTATGATTTCCAGGCAGATAGGATGTGGAATGTGGAAAAGAGAGAAGTCCAGGTTGATTCCAAAATTTGGGCCTCAGCATCTGAAAGTTTGGAGTCATTATTATCTGAGATATGATTAGAATAGGTTTGTTGAGAAGATCAGGATCTCAGTTTAGGACATGGAAATTTTGAGATGCTTATTCAGGTGGCAAAAGGAAATAGAGAGTTGAGTATATATCTTTCATATAGTAGGTATTTAATAAATATTTGTTAGACAAAAGAAAGGCCCTGTTCATAACACAATGGTTATGAGATCACAAAAGACAATGTACACGAAATTGCTTTGCAAAATGTATGATGCTTTTCAAATGAAGAACAACTTGCTATAATAATAATATACTCAGTATGTGAGGCAGAGAATAAATTTTTAAATTTTCTTTTAAAAATATTTGAAAGAGATGCCTGGGTGGCTCCATCAGTTAAGTATCTGCCTTCAGCTCAGGTCACAAACCTGGAGTCCTGGGATTGGCCCCACATCAGGGACCCCCTGTTCAGCGGAGAGTCTGATTCTCCCTCTGGCCCTCACCCCACTTGTGCTCTCTCTCTTTCTCTGTCTCTCTCTCTTTTTTTTTTAAAGATTTGTTTATTTATTCATGAGACACACACAGAGAGAGAGAGGCAGAGACATAGGCAGAGGGAGAAGCAGGGTCCCCTAAGGAAGCCTGATGCGGGACTAGATCCCAGATCCCGGAATCACAACCTAAGCAAAGGCAGCCGCCCAACTACTGAGCCACCCAGTTGTCCCTCTCTCTTCCTCAAATAGATAAAGTATTTTTTGAAAAAGAAAACTTAAGAAATATATTTGAGAGACTGTAGCCAATGGATTGAGTCATTCACCTAACAGTTTGTCTTTTGTTTTATTTATTTATTAATGAAAGACACACATACACACAGAGAGAGAGGCAGAGACACAGGCAGAGGGAGAAGCAGGCTCCGTGCAGAAAACCTGACGTGGGACTCGATCCCGTGTCTCTAGGATCAGGCCCTGGGCCGAAGGTGGCGCTAAACTGCTGAGCTACTGGGCTGCCCGCACCTAACAGTTTTTAATGAAATTCTTATACTGGACTTTTATGGTCTGCAATTAATGTAATTATCTAGAAAAAGGTAAGCTGGTCAGAAAAATATTGTCTTATTGCCAAAAGGCCTAAAATTCATATTAGCAAGTAATGGCAGAAACCAGTAGAAGGAAGAGAATGAATGATAGGCCATCAATTCTCCTATATTTTTACTATATTCAAATAATTATCTTGGCATCCGTTAATTTGCAGTCTTAAAAAATATGAATCTTTCCAAAGATCAGATTATTTCTTACTCAGACATATAATTATTGCCTTCCCCTTCCTGCCACTCCTCTAAGCATAATATTGAAGGATCAACTCACTAGACCACAGAAACTTTAGAAGGGGGAGTCTTCCACATAGTTGTGGAAGAAATTAAGAAGAAAATAATTTAATGACTGAGACATAACTCTGCATGAAGGAATTTGTCCATCTGGTCTTAAAAATTTATCTCCTATGGGCATAAGCACACATTTCAGACACAGGAACTGAGGGAAGAAAAGGAGAGGGAATACGTATGTCTGTGTTAAATACTTTGGACTGGAAGTGACACGTGTTGTTTCTGCTCACAACCCACTGGCCAAAGTTCATTACTAGGCCACACTCTAGTGCAGGGCACTAAGAAGTCTGGGGAAGCTTTGGTGCCAAACCATTTGACATTCTATATATGCTACTTATTTATCTAATGTCTGTCTCTTTCCATTAAAGAATTCCATGATGGCAGGGATTTGTGCCAGTTTTGTTAACTGCTTATATCCTTAGTGCCTAGAACAGCACCTAGTAAATTTACTGATCAGAATGTATGTGGAATGAATGAGTGAATGAAGGGATGAATGAATGACAGGCTCACAGCTTGTGGGAGTAGATAAGGCAACAATCTAGCATGGCAATGAGCTGAGTGCTATAATGGAGTTAGATAAGCCATGGGGAGAAACACTCAGCTCTGCATAGAGATATAAGGAAGGCTGCCAGAGAGGTGTTATTTGAATGGACTCTTGGATAGGGTAGGTTCTTACCAAGGAAAGAGGAACTGAGGGATGGAAGGACCAGTATGTACAAGGCCCAGAGGTATGAACAGGTCTGCACATTCAGAAGAGGGCCAGGCCCAGGTCCATGAGGATGGAAATAATATGGATGGACAGTGAAAGGAAATGAGGTCCAAGAGGTTCACAGGGACCAGATTGTACCCAGCCTTGAAAATTACACCCAAAAACTCTTAGACTAGTCCCAGTGAATGCTAATAACAGCTTGGACTAGGATGGTGGGTGGTGGAGATCCAGAGAACTGATGGATTTGAGAGATAGGAAGTCAAATTAACAGGAGTTAGTGATAGACTGAAGGGTGAGGCAGTAGATGTCAGAAATGATTCATGCAAGAGGAAGTGGCTTGGTGGCGGTGCTATTTACTAAAATGGGGAAGTTGGAAATGGCCTAGGTTTGTGGGAGAAGACCACATGATTTGATCATGTTAAATTTGAGAGGCATTTGAGATACCCAGGAACAAATGCCAAATAGGTCATTGGATATGTGAGTTTGGAGCTCTAGGAGGTCTGGATTATAGGTATCAATTAGGGAGCAAATGGTGCCTAATCTCAGCTGTGAAAGTGTGTACCACCTCCTAAGGAAGGAGCATAGGAGGAAAAGATGAGATCCTAAGACTCGGGCTTAACTGTGGCTACTATTTAATGACCTGATAGAGAAAAATACTTCTCAGGGAAGGCTAGAAAGCTGGTGAGAGCAAGGAGAAATGTGGAATCCCAGAAGGCCAAGGAAGTGAGGGAATCAAGAGGCAGGGAGTGTAAAACTGTGTCACATGTTCCTGAGAGATTATATAAGATGACTAAAGAAGGTCTGCTGGATGGGGAGAAAAGATCACTGTTGGTCTTAGTGAAAGTTGGTTTGGTTTGATGGAGACAGGAGCTGGATGGCGATGAGCGAGATAGGAGGTGAGGAGTAGGGGTAGGAGGTGAGGAAGTGGGGACAGGGAATGCAGATCACATCTTGGGAGGCTGGATCATAAGGAGGAGGAGAGACAAAAGGTGGAACCAAGAGAAGGCCAAGAGGGACATGAACACGTTTCGGGGTCAATTGGGAAATAGCTGCTCGAGAGGAGCTGGATATCCAAGAAGAAGAAGGGATGTTTTAGAGGTGGGATGGAGTGACCACAGAGAAGGGGAACAGAGTCGTTCCCTACAGTACAGGAGGAAGCAGGAGGAGAGGGGTGCACGTGCAGTGTGTGGATGCGGGTGGAGAAGTGGAAGGGCTTCCACTGAGACAGAGTGAAGGCATGGGGTGGGGGTGAATTCAGAGGCTTGACAAGAGTGAAGTTGGAAATTATAAGAATTATTACTAGAATAATGATTCTTAAGATGCAACAGCTCCTCAGTCGTCTAAGAAAAAAGTATGGTTGGACTTCTCAGATTACTCATATTAGTTTCCTAGAGCTGCCATAACAAAACACCACAAAGTGAGCGGCTCATAACAACTGGGAGAGAACTTTATTCTGTCATAGTTCTGGATGTCACAAGCCCCAAATCAAAGTGTTATCAGGGCCCTGTTCCCTCTGAAGTCTCCAGGAGAAAATCCTTCTTTATCTCTCCCAGTATCTGGCAGTTGCTAGTAATCCTGGCTGTTTCTTGAAATTCCTTGGCTTGTAGATGCATCACTCCCATCTCAGTCTCTGTCCTCACATGGCCTTCTCCCCTATCTCCACATTTTCCTCTTTTTATAAGAAATCAGTCATTGGAGTAGGCCCCTCCCCCCAATCAAGTATGACCTCATCTTAACCTATGTATATCTGCAAAGACTCCATTTCCATAATAGGTCACATTCACAGGTTTCAGGTAGACATGAATTTTGGGGGGATGTTATTCAATTCAGTATGTTACTAAGACATGAGGCTATATTAATGCATTTTTAAAGTATTTATATAATCAAAAATTTAAAAAGTCTTAGATGTTCATAGATCTCAAGTGCTTCATCAGCACAGCATCACATGCTCCCTAGAACAACTGTTGTGGTATCTCCACTGTCCCCATGTTACAGAGGAAGAAATAGAGGCTTCGAGAAGCTGAGCGACTTGCAGAGGGCGAGACCTGAACATAGGCACTCTGATTTCAGAGACTACCTATAACACTCAGCTCAATTGCCTGCCTTTTCCCAAGTAACCCTGAGTTAATCAGAAAAAAACATAACCAGCTAGTCATCTATCTCACTACCCTTCCCTGCTAACATTCTTTACTAATATCTCTTTCTCTACATAATGCGGCTATATATAGGCGGCATGGCCACAGCTGAATGCTGACAGCCCACTGTGTGGGAGCAGAAGGCTGCTGTTTGGCCCATTTGGGCTGGCAAAATATAGCTCTCTCTTTTCCGGTAACTTCTAGGCTTGGTTTTCTTTTCCCAAGGTCCACAGTGTCCAATTCATGGAATTCTCAGAAGTGGAGAACCAGGATGACTACTACAGCATGGGAGCTGGTTACATCTACACGCAGGACCAGCAAGGAGTACACATCATGTATGATGAAGCCCTGGCTGATCTGAAGGAGCTAGAGGCAGAACTACTGCTTGTGGCCAGCTATTACATTGAGAAAGAAAAAGGTCAGAAGTCAGATTTTTTAAAAAAATCAACCAGCCAAACAATAAATACTAAGGGCTCTATTTAACACCTTCCTCCTCAAAATATAAATGCTTATCCCGTAGTATCTGAAAATTCAGTAAGCATATACACCTCCCCAATATATACCTGTTTTAGAAAAGATACGTTTCTGCCTCCAGCTCAAGTCCCTCTTCTTCTTGGAGTCTATTCTTTCAAAGCTTGATTATAATTCTTACTGTTGTTTAGACTCATTCCTCAGTGGCATTTCTGCATTATCTACTGGGTGCAAAGGGTGTCATGCAGTGCCCTGAGGGAAGCAAAGTAAGCAACTGAAAGTAATGATTTTTTTCCCTTAATTAACAAAAACAGTGATTGACTTTGGACAAACAGCAGTTAGAAACAGAGACATCCCTGGGTTCCTGACAAAAAAAAAAAAAAAAACCGCTCCAGAGTGCAAGAAGATCTGGGTAGGAAAATGCCAGATAAGCACCAAAGGGAGAAATCATTTACTCAGGGTAATCAAATAACCTATAATAGGCATTCTCTTCTTCCTTTTGGCACCACTAAAATATATCCAGTTTTAGAAATAGGTGAGGAAAGAATAATGCTTTTGGAGTAATATGACAACATTAGCATTATATTTGGAAAGAGCTTAGAGTTTCTAGACGTTTTGCAAACCTAAAAAGAAATTTAGCCAAGGTTTGTGCTATTTTGTAATATATGTAGATAGCAATTAAGAATAATTTATTTTCATACTGATATATAATGCTCCTTAAAGCATGTTTGACAATTAACCTTTCAGAGCCAAACAGAATTAAATTAACATTGGATTAACACTGCTCTCTTTACCACAGACCATTGGTGTCTGAATCATGGGATGCAGTGATGGCATCCAATATTCTAGGGCATTTAATTTCGGCTTTTGGCTTTTATCTTTACTGGTTATTCTACATACTAGTGCATCATCATTTCTATTGATATTACTTTATAATACCATGCAATTATTTCAAGCTGCTGAGAACCTAATTTGATTGAAACAGTCGGTAGTTATTTAGCCACATGAGCATCCTTCACCTGAGCTAGTAAGTATGTAGTCATCCATTGTGAAATGATTTCCCAATTGCTGCTAGAGAAATTCCTGGTCAAAATCTTTCTCTTGTTCAGTACCCATCATATATGTGATAATTATTGAACTCAAAGTTCAGTACCTGAAAATCTCTTACTTTTTTAAGATTTAATTCTGAAATAGGCCTGTCAAAAATTAAGAGCAATAATAATGCTGATACTGACGATTAACATTAATGTAGTGGGAAAATATTTTAGCAGAACAATGACAATGATTACCTTTATTGATTTAAGTTAGTAATTAACATAATTAAGGAATATCTTAGAAACTTCTCTGAGGAGTTTTCACTTGGCTAGCTAGCATCACTTGAAATAGCAGGTTAAACTGGGTTTGTTGTTAAACCACCAGGGACCTGTTTTTAGAGAAGGAGAAATGTGTGTTTTGCCTTTAAATTATAGGTCTGAGGACATTTTAGTGAAGATTTCATATTAGCTGAATTTTGGTTACATTTCTAAAATTAGTCTTTAAAACTAAAATTAAAGAGTAAAAACAAAAACCTCTATTGACTTAGAAGTCAACGAGTATGAACTTAGGTCCCAGTCTTTTGCCAATGGCTCTCCAGCTGATTCTTAGGAATCCCTGTGACTGATTCAGTGTTTTCATTCCTGAGATGGAGCTGACAGTTCAAGGGCTGCTTTTCTAATAAGAATAGCTTCGTGGAAAGGCCTGTCTCTGGTCGTTCTCATCCCCTTCTCTCCCAGGTCACAAAGAGGACACCAAGTCAAATACTGGCCAGGACTGGGGATGGGCCCACGCAAGTGTGGACAGATTTGCTGTGCTGTATGACTTGTGGACTTGGGAAGCAGCTCTGCTAGAAAACAAGCGCCAGGTATTTTTCCCTAGAAAACAAAACATCTGTTAAACATTCTTATGAAACCCAGTATTTAAAAAACAAAACCAAGAAAGCTCAGTGGGTCTTTTAAGGGCAATCCTAATAAAGGAAATAATTATTTTATTTAAAAAAATCTCAGGTATTTGCAAAGATATGAATAATAAATTTTATTTTCTTTACTGTGGTTCCTCGTTAATAAAAAATAAAACGTGAAGGATACTACTTTATCTTACAGCCATAACTTGTTAGAAGACTATATAGTTTAGGCTTTCATATATATTTTTTAGTATGAATGAATGATGGGTCTATTCACATTCATTGTCCTGTGAGGGACAAGCCTCACTTTGCTAAATGCAGACAAATTGATCTTACTACAGCCTTTAGAAATATACCACATGTGAGGCAAGCCGTTGGGCAAGGTGGGCGCAGTGCACCAAGTTATGAGGGTAAGTTTAAAGCAATGAAACATCAGGTTGCTAAATTCATCATCGGTATCATCAATGGCTCATATACTAGTAATAAATGAAACGCTGCTCTTCATTTGTGCCCTCGGCATGGATTATTAGCCCCTCTGATGACCACTAACTGTTGGGAATTCACTCATCAAACATTAAATATTTACTCTGTACCAGGTACTATTCCAGACATTAGGAACATACGGATAAATGAGAGAAGATGATCTCTGTCTTTAAGGAATTTCTAGTCTATACAAGTTGATCCAATCTCTAAGTAAAAATTACAGCCCAGTGACTAACAGCTTACAACTGAGGTACATGCAGGACCTCCAGAGACCACGGTGGACGGGGGAATTTGCCCTGTGAGGTGCTCTCAGAGTAAAGGAAATGTTGACAAGTCTTCTCAGAGGAATAGATATTTAATCCTGTTACTAGGAGATGAGCATGGATGTTGTCTGTCAGAGAAGGAAAAATTCTTAAGCAGAGGAAACAGCAGAAGCGGTATCACGGGGGTGTAAAATGGGATGGCGAGTTTGGGGAATAAGAAGACGAGGCGCTAAAAGCACGATGAGAAACGAGCTGCATGTGTTAGGGGTGCAACTGTGAAAGGCCTGCTAATCCGTGCTACATAATTTACAGTTAATTCTATAAGCCACGAAGAGCCATTGGTGAGTTCAGTAAGGGGGAAATATGAGCATAGCTCTGTTTTCAACACCTGCTCGGGTATTAGTGTGGGGAATGGGCTGGAGTAGAGCTCGTGCAGGAAAGAAGTGCTGTTATTGCAACAGTGACATGGAAAAGTAGGAGGGGACCTCCACAAGGATGGAAGAGTGAGAATGGGAAGGAGGGGCAGACTTGAGAAGTCTTTGCAGAAGTGAAAATGGCAGGATTTGAAGACTGGCTGCTGCGGTGAGAGTAAGGGTGGAATTAAAAATGACTTTCTCAAGGTCAGGGAGGAGGCTCTCAACTGAAATGGAATGCAGGAGGAGGGATGCTTTAGAGGGGATGATAGCATTGAGTCTGTGGCAACAGGCATGTGAGGAGAGTTTGCTAAAACAGGTGTGCATGCTTTGTGGGAGCTGTAGTTTTGAAGGTCAGGAGGAGGTATGAGCTGAGGTATGAGAGTGAACATTGAACCATGGTCATGAATCAAATGAGTAGGAAAAGCCAGAGATGTCTGAAATGCAGTCCTGGGTAACACTTGAATTGTAGGGGAAGGTCATAGAACAAAAATCCACAAGAGGAATAGGAAGGTCGTCAAAGAAACGGGAGAAAAAAAACGAAGGAATGGTGTATGAAAGCCACAGGGGGGAAAACATTTTAATTAGGAGACAGTTACTAGTGTGGAGTGCAGTGAAACATCAAGAAAAATGACTCCTAAACAGGCAGTGGGGTCAGTCACCAGGGTCACTGCCAGCTTCATAGGACTCTCAGAAGAGGTACGGGTGTGGAAGCCAGCTTACAGTGCGCTCTGATGTGGTCAGAAGATGGGGAAGTGGAAATGTTTTCTTTGAACTGTTTTTCTAGTAGATTAGATGGTTTACCATTTCATCTCCTTTCTGGTCTATTACTCATAAAGATGTAGGTCACCCCATTTTTGAAAACACCTGGCTGGTCTCAAAGGGCGGGAGCCTTGGGCTTTGAATGCTGTTCCTCTTTTCAAGGGGAACTGGCCTCTACAGAGTTTGCATCCGCAACCTTGATCGGCCAATTAGAAACTTACTCTGATCAACTAAGGGAGAGATCTAGACTCAGAGTGGAGTAACTGAAAAGGCTACATTAAAGGCAAATAAAACAGAATCCCTAAACTCAATAAGTTTATTGGTCCAGTTTTAAACAGCCCTCCTTTTCTGGACTCTCTTCTTCCTCCGCCTTCCCTTTCGGTGTTCCTGGGCTGCCTGTGAAGGCCCCGGGCAGGACTCAATGGCAATAGAAGGATAGAAGGGCAGAGAGGACTGAAAAACAAACTGATTTCTCTACACTTTGGCCTACGCTTCGTTCTATGCTAAGCCACCAGGGCTGTCCACTAGTTTTTTCCTATGGTCAATGAAATTATTTTAACTTGAAAAAAAAAATCATTGAAAATGTCTCCCTCCTTTCTCACCCTTACAATAAGTTTTCTGTAGAAACTGAACTGTCTGTGCCAAAACTGTAAAATGTGGCCTTCTAAATCAGAAATTCCGTCAAAAGAGCCTATTTTTAATGGATAAACCATATTTTTATCTAGAGTACAATTGATTTCTCCCAGTACTGATTCTACTGCCAAGTTTGCTCAGCTGTTTTTGATCATTAAATATATTGGAGTCTCTAGAGTTAAGAATTGCTCAAATACACTGGGTTGTCTTAAATCCTTAAAGTAACCATATTATGTATAAACGCTCATAAAATTAGAGCTGATGTAAATTTAGGTGGATTAAGGAACTCTTAGAGAAGGCAGGCATCAGCTATTTGGGCTCCTAAGTGACATGTGCTCCAAAAGCTAATTCTGCCTACAGCGACCAGATGACACATTTTTAGGGTGATTGGAATTCGTGTCTGGAGCTAAATAAATAAATAAATAAATAACCTGTGACAAATTGTGTCTAGTGTTGATTTTCTGTTTTGCACTTTCATTTGACCTAAAGTGCTATTTTTTTTAAAGTTTCTTAAGTCCCAGAAATACAGAGTTTGAGGTAAAAATAATATAAGCACAGTAAGGTTTGAGACTATTCATTTTGGATTTTTTTCTATTTTCTCCAATATTTGATACCTCCCGTCAGTGTGTACCATGTATTATTTCACTTGAGAGTTGGCCCTTGACACACACAGGTGACATTTGACAGGCTAGGAAGACTTCTTAGGCAAATACCAGCCCAGAGTTTAAATGGAAATGGGCCAGTTAGCAAACAGATAATAAATAGAACCTTGAAGCAAAAAAATCATGGTCTTAACCCTCTTGGGAAAGAATTAATAATAAAATTATGCAACAGTCCATCTGAGAGCTTCTTGAGGTTGAGGCCAAAGCTTGAAAAAGCCTACTCAATGTGAAAAGAGGGCCACATTTTCCTTTTCAATAGCTAGGTTTGCCAAATAAAATATGACAATATTTGGGAGATACTTATACTAAAAAAAGTATTTGTTGCTTTATCAGAAATTCAAATGTAACTAGATGACCTGTATTTTTATTTGCTAGATCTGGCAATCGTATGAACAACACAAATGAGCTTGGCATTTTAGTGCCAACCTCTGCAACCTGGTATCAGCAGATTAAAATCACTAGCAAGAACCCTCCCCCATGAATTTCTGCCAAATAGCCAAACAATAAGACTCTTTGTACAAAAAAACGGGTCAAGGCATACAAATACTATAAACCAGCTCCTGGGATTGCCTTGGCTCAATCAAAAAGGTTCAAGTTAGTCCAGGATGATTTAGGGAAAGTAATTGTTTCTTTCTTTCCTAATCTCCCCCTAAGCTATTGAGTGACATCCTTCTTACCCATCACTCCTTCATTTCTGCTTTGTCTTTTACTATTTAATAATTGAATGCTATTCTAGGGTAGAGATCAGCAGAGGGAACAGGTGATTTAGATCACCCTGTTTGCTTCATTGTCCCTGGGACTCAAAGTCTTGGCAATCCACCTTCCTTCATTTTTCACTGAGATATGTGAGTTTCTAACCTGGGGTGTGCATTGTGTGTTCTGAGCTTTTAACTCCTTTGGTGTTTTCCTTCTTGTGCTAGAGTTGACCTAAGGTCCCTTAGACCAATGTTTCAAAGGGTTTCCTTCAAAACTGAATGTCAAATAAAGTGCCCCAGGCTCCGCCTCCTTGTGCTTCAGCACTGAAGCCCAGATACTGGACATGTATGAATAAGGCAGCATTTGATTCCTAGTCTGCTATTGATTCTCAAGTGTTTACCTCTATTGGGAGCCTTGGAAGCCATGACTGGCAAGACAGAGACATTCCTGCCTCTTTTCCTGCCATCTGGGTCCTTTACTCCCCTTTGCCTTCTGCACTGTTGCTACCTGTATTCAAATAGGGCTTGCAGCTTCTCAGTTCTTTATGGTTTTTCATTCTTAGCTATAGATACCACACAAAGAGAAGGGCTCTTTATCTCCTTTTGGGAAATTTCTATTTGTTAAGAAGAGGGCTGACTTCCTGTCCTGAAGCCACCAGGAAGACCAATACCCAAGGAAATAAAACACACTCTTTCTCTGGTGCATGTCAAAGTGTGATAGGCTGTCAGGTTGGTAGAATTTGCAACCTCAACATTTCACTCCTTGCTGCCAATTAAATGCACACACTGGGCAAGCCTATGTGACTTTGGTAATATGGATACAATGGGAGTAGACATCTTCCAGAAGAGTGAAACTCCATAAGAGAAGCTAGTGAAAGAAGACTGGGGAGGGACATCTTGAGCCAAAACTCTGAGGGAGGATGTGTTGGATTAGATTGACAGAGGAAAGGAATTTGTTTTGTTGTGAAATGAATGGAATAAAGTTTCAGAAGCTTCTAGTTAGAGCTGATTTAAGCGTCAAGCAAGGTGGACTCGGTGATTAGGATCTAAGAGCTTTGCAGGTACCACTGAAAATGTTGGTGCTTTGAGGAAAAACACATGCATTACTCTGAAATATAAAAGGAAAATACAAAATTGTTATCAATAAATGCTTAATTACATGTCAGTAAAATGTAAAAACCTTGTAACTGAGCACTTAGAAACATCTCATTGCATTTGAAAATTTATAGACTATATCTTCTCACTTCATAAGAATCTGAGTATATCACTGCCCAGAAATCATAGCCAATCATTAATTCAATGTGTTACTCGTAGCCAAATAACTTGTAAAGCAAAATTATAAATATCCCTTAACGTTTTTACAGGAATGAATTTTATTGGAATGTGAGTTCATCTTAATATATTTGATATAATGTGGAACAGGCCTGAACAGTAACTACACTCTTCAGAACTACTTATCTTGCCCTTAGGTCCCTGTTTGGGATTCCAGCCCAGTGATCTCTGAAGAGCGTTTTTCCGATCAGCACTATGACTAATTACACACAAATAGAATTTATACACAGAATATAAACTCTTAAGGTCACAGATGAATGTAAAAACAAAATAAAGAGGATCTCTCTCTCTTAATTCTCACACTAACCGCCATCCTCAGTGGTTACTGGGTTAGTGTCTGGGAGCTTGCTTTGGTTTTTAGAAAAGGCTTTGGCCTCCACTAGAAAATAAGCTCCTTAGATGCCTTTGAGAATTCTGTACACGAAGCCGTTCTTAGTAGAGTCCCATCTGGGATAAATGCCTTTGTATTTAGGGAACTTTCACCTCAGGCTTCCATTCTATCACCCCCTATCGTTTCTAGGTGAAATTTGGGCAAATCATTTTTTAAATGTATTGTACTTAAATTCAATTAACATGTAATGTATTATTGGTTTCAGTGATTCATTAGTCTTATATAACCCAGTGCTCATTACATCACATGCCTTCCTTAATGCCCATCACCCAGTTACCCTATCCTCCCACCCCTTTCCCTCCAGCGACCCTCAGCTTGTTTCTTATGATTAAGAGCCTCTTATGGTATGTCTCCCTCTCTGATTTCATCTTGTTTTATTTTTTCCTCTCTTCCCCATGATCCTCTGTTTTGTTTCTTAAATTCCACATATGAGTAAGATCATACGGTAATTGCCTTTCTCTGATTGACTTGACTTATTTCACTTAGCAAAATATCCTCTGGTTCCATCCATGTTGTTGCAAGTGGCAAGTAGGTTTTTTTGATGGCTGAGTAGTAATCTGATATATATATATATATATATCTCCCACATCTTCTTTATCTATTCATCTGTCAATGGACACCTTGGCTCTTTCCATAGTTTGGCTATTGTGGACATTGCTGCTACGAACATTGGGGTGCAGGTGCCCCTTCGGATCCCTACATTTCTATCTTTGGGGTAAATAACCAGTAGTGCAATTGCTGGGTTGTAAGATAGCTCTATTTTCAACTTTTTGAGGAACCTCCATACTGGTTTCCAGAGTGGCTGCAGCGGCTTGCATTCCCACCAACAGCATGTGGGGATTCCCCTTTCTCCACATCCTCGCCAACATTTGTTGTTTCCTGACTTGTTAATTTTAGCCATTCTGACTGGTTGAGGTGGTATTTCATTGTGGCTTCGATTTGTATTTGTATTTAAATTTGGGCAAACTTTTTTTAAAAAGGGGGTCAGAGGGATCCCTGGGTGGCGCAGAGGTTTAGCGCCTGCCTTTGGCCCAGGGCGCGATCCTGGAAACCCGGGATCGAATCCCACGTCGGGCTCCCAGTGCATGGAGCCTGCTTCTCCCTCTGCCTACGTCTCTGCCTCTCTCTCTCTGTGTGTGATTATCATAAATAAATAAAAATTTAAAAAAATTAAAAAAAATAAAAAGGGGGTCAGAAATGGAGCTGAGGATAAGAAAAGGGAAGGAGGCCTCCTGCCTACATTTGGTGATAAAATAAAATAGCAGGAGAATGAGTCTGTGGAGAACAGTGTCGGTGATAAATATGTTTAAAGTGACATTGCATGCACTGCCTCATTAGAGCTTATAACTATCGTTATATCACTCATTATATAACCTCCCTTTTATTTGTGGAGAAGAGGGGAAGAGGGGGGACACAGGCAAAACTAGTGTTCTTTACTTTGCCCTCCCTACCTCTATGGGTTTATCAATTGCTCTTGAGTTGCATTGGTGCTGCAGCTGCCCACAGCAGGCTGGTACCCAGAGGTTCTGAGCCATTTCTCTCCAGCTGATGCCCGTGGCTTTCCAACGCATGGAGTAGGTGGGGCCTCACCTCTCTTGCTGAGCCCTACGGCTGCCTCTGCTGTTCCCTGACTATTAACCTTATTTGCAGCTTCTTGACAGTTACTTTGAAGCCTACCAGCACGTGTTGGACCCTGAGGAGAGATTTGCTCTAGCACAAGTGATCACTGACATCATGCACAGGCGCCCACGGTTTGATCTCAGCCACCCTTATTTCATTAAGGCCTACCGAGATGAATGTACCTGCCTGAGGCTTCACTTGCAGCTCGTGAGGGACATCCTCAATCAGCACGTAAGTACATTTGGATTTTAAAATATTACATGTGAGAAGAGGATGGAAAACAACAGGCCAGAGCTGAAGTGTTTTCCTTTCACTGTGGGTTCAGAATCCAGGTTTTCTAGGGCAGCACGTACAGCATGTTTATTTGTAAGCTCATTTGCATCGTTGAATTCCAAGCATAACTGCAGTCTTAAGAGGAAGTTTCCAACCCTAATTATATTTAATGGTCCACAAAGAATAGAAAATTTATTTTCACTAGATGATAGAGTTTGTTGCAATTGAAAGGAGAATGAAACATGCCCTTTTATAAGCTACTAATGCATAAAGTTATGTTTATTATTTTTTTAAATGTTGTGACTATTTTTAGGTCACTAAAGGAAAAATTACAGTGTACGTCCTCCGATGAAAAGCCAATGGCAAGAAGTAAGCAGGAGATAGGTTGTTGCAGTGCATTTACCTTAGACCTGATTAGAATTTTTTCCTTATAGTCAATCATTTGACAGAAAGAAGTTTTCCTGTGCCTCTTAAGATTGTCTGAATTTGGTTGCCTTTGTTTTTATTGGCTGACCCATGGTTCAGACCGAGAGACCAGCATGTCTCATGTGAGTGGATCCTCAAAACCATGTCTGGATGAAAATTAGTCAAATAATGAAGGGATGCAAAGGATTGCTGTTCTTCTCATACCAAGGATCATAATTCACATCCATGGGAAAGTTTAACTTTTCTAATTATAACTTTTATGCTACATTTCTAGATAGAGCGTCAGCGGGAGTATGTCCAGAGGCTTTGGCAAGAAGGCCATCCGAATGATAGCAGTCACTTTGGACTTCCCCTTAACATCATTTGCAAACAACTTATTTCCATCAACAATAGCTGGTACTGTGGTATTGTCTTTAGACATTTTACATTTAATCTTTTAGATAAGTTAAGGGTATGATATTAGGTCTAAATACTATTCTATAAAGTACCTCTCAGGTATTTGGGAGATGACTGAAGTAGATGTAAAAGCTGCAGAACAGGGATTTTCTTGCATATTCAATATCCATTTGCTTTGTAAGTAATAATAGAAGGCTAGAATTTAAAATTATACTACTAGGTGCAGAATCTTTATTCCCTTGAGAAGTTCTATAAAAAAAAAAAGCAGTTACTCTTAAAATGCCATGAGAGGGTTTAATCAGATGTGCCACATAAGCCAACATATATGAAACTTGCTTAAAAGTTTCTCAAGAAGGAATTTATTTATTCTAGTAAGTGTCACCAAAAAGGTTTCTGCAGACTTACCTTGTGACCCCTACCCCTTTAAGGAGCAAATTAAATTTCCTGAGAGCACTCAGAGGAGGTATATATTTTAAGTCACCCCCTTGGCATGTAGTTTGAACTCCCATTCCTTCCTGGCCTTTGAGGGTATTGAGGAAACCAACAAGTGAGTGACAAGCTCCAGGTTGGTCTGTGTGGCCCGTGATCACAATCTCTCTATGGCCTTGAAATGGGTGGAGAAATTGTCCAATTCCTTTCAGCTTGTGACAAGTATCTGTTGAGTGCCTACAGGTATAGGCACAGGTGAGGACACAGTTGTGAACAACAGAAGCATGGCCCTGTGCTCTGGCAAGTGTACAGTTCAGCAGTAGAGGCACACTTTCAGTAAGACATTGCCCCAGAGGGCTATGTGGCTATCGTCTTGAGAACTGGCAGGATGCTATGGGATGTCATATCCTACATTCTAACCTTATCCCTTGAGAAAGAGCCCTAGAGGTTCCAGGCACAAGAGTGCATGTTCTCCATGGACCTTTCCCAGGACTGATTTCTTCACATCAGCTGTGTGTGTGCTCGGCTTGCTGTGGCAGGAATCTATTGTTCAGAAATGATTTTTGGCAGAACATGCTTGGACTATATGGATACCAAGGCCTGTCAGAATAATCTCAAAAGCAAATGTTATTTGCTTGATGAAATTCCTTTCCAACTTTGGGGTTGTATTTTTTAAGATCTAGAACAAAGAGGAATCCCATTTGCATAGATTCCAGAAGTATGTATGCTCTTTAGTTTGATGTAGGTATAGAAAGGCCCTTGGCTTGTGCTGTATCCTCTATTTTCAAAGGAATATCTACAGACAGGCATTTTATCATTTCTGGCCTCATCCATTTATAAAATAGAATGTTGTTATAACAAACATGAATGATTCTAGCAGTTGTGTACAGAGTTTAAAATTTGTCTTTGTTTATTAACGTTTTAGGGGAAAAGGATAAAGACTCAGGCCAAAAAAATAGAAACTAATCATGGAAATTATTTGTTTGATATTTAGTCACTTTTAAGTTATTCTGTTTTCAAATATTTGACTAAATGCTGATTATCGGAATGTTTACAGGTTTGCCGTAAACATTTTAAGAATCAGATTGGACTTTTAAGAATTAACTCTTACAGCTTCCAATTTTAAAGGGGTTCACGTTAACACAAAGAAAACATTGTATAATCTGATGGAGTATGGATGGCCTCTGATCCCCCTTTGAGCTCAGTTACTTATAATGCCCTAGATTATCGCAGCTATTTTATTGGTCTTAAAACATTAAAAATTCAAATATCTTTTGAAACAGATTAAGTTCTTCATTGTGTAAAATTGTTATTGATGGATTTTCTTTTTAAGCCCAGCTTTGAAAAACATCTATCTGCTGGAGTTCCACCCTTCCCTGGGCCTGGCATCACTCATCCCCCGATCCCTTGATCACCTCCTCCGGGAGGCCCGCCACACCTGCAGACCCACATCCGCCAGCAGCCTCACTTTGCTGGAGAGACATGTGCTGCGGCTGGCCCTGGATATGTGGCTCACACCAGCCAAGCCTGAGTCCTGGTACAGCACACAGCTCCAGAAAGATGTAGGTTCTCTGAAGAGGGGGAAGGGGGGCTCTTTGGCAAAGAGAATGTTTCCACCCAGATGTTACTAGTTAGCTTTGTTTTTCTGTTTGGCTCTATTCCTCCTCTGTTTGGCCAGAGACAGATCATAGTCTTAGGCCTTGCCAACATTTTTATGTAATTCTTTTTTCATTTTTGGTTTAAGTTTCTAGTTTATCAGGATGCTGTGACAATTTAGAAGGGAGATGTACATAGGTATGTGGGAAATGTTTTCTGGCTTATTATTTATATTTTAACAAAATACATTTTTTTAAAAAAAGATTTTTACTTATTTATTTGAGAGAGAGTGTGTGTGTGCA
The DNA here is from genome assembly GCF_048418805.1 of Vulpes vulpes. NCBI lineage: Eukaryota > Metazoa > Chordata > Mammalia > Carnivora > Canidae > Vulpes > Vulpes vulpes. The sequence continues at coordinate 194,838,864 of NC_132780.1, forward strand.
TGAGCAGAGGGGAGAGGCAGAAGGAGAGGGAGAAGCAGGCTCTCCTACTGAGCAAGGAGCCCAATGCAGGGGTTGATCCCAGGACGCAGGGTTCATGACCTGAGCCAAAGGCAGACGCTTAACCAACTGAGCCATCCAGGCACCCCAACAATATACATTTTCAATTAAAAGTTAAATATTTTAGGCCACTTGATGGGACGAGCACTAGGTGTTATACTATATGTTGGCAAATTGAATTTAAATAAAATATGTATTTTTTTAAAGTTAAATATTTTATTTCCACTAAAACTCTTCCCGAAATTCCTTCTTTTTGTCCTGAGCTGAGATCTGGTAGAGAAGAGTGAGTGCTGCGTGAGAAGTCAGCAACCTGGACTCAAGTTCAGCCCTGCCATTAACTTGCTGCGTGACTCTGAACAAGTCTCCTAGCCTCTCTGAGTTTCCCTTTCCTATTTTGTAACATTATTTTTGTGTATTTGAAGGGAGAAGGATGGAAGTGAGCGTGATGGTCTCTAAAGCCCCTTTTAACTCTAATGTTCTGTGGGTTCAAACTGTGGCCTAATGACTTACATGGCATTTGTAGTTAGATTTTAATTCTTTTCTTTTTCTGTTAAGGCTATCACAGTTGAGCCTAGAGTTCCAATTTGACCTTACACTGTGTGAGTACATGCTGTATGATGAAGGAACTTCCAAGGGTCCCAGCTGCCAAAAATATCCCTTCCATGTGTCTGCCTTGGCTTCCTATTCCCTCTTGCACAAACTAAAATTTTATTTTATTTTAATTAATTTTAAATTGATCAAAATAATCAAAATTTTAGCAAAAAAAGAAAGCAAAAAAATTAGCCTAAATCTAATCACTCAAATGCATTCACAATAATTATTTTTTCTGAATTCAAATATTCTTCATATACATGTTTTACATAGTTAAAATCATATCCTTCCTACCCCATCTTCTGTTTTTCTTAGTTAACATTGTATTATATATTTTTCCATATTGCTAACTAGTCTTTACACTCACTTTTGTAAGTAAAATTCCTTTAAGGGATGAATCATGACTTGCCCAACTATTTCCCTATTGTTGGACGTTCACGTAGTTTCTTATTTTTCATTATTATTAAAAATGTTACAAGGCATATCTCCATGCTTACAGATTTTTCCATATTTTATTTTATTTTTTTATTTTTTTAAAGATTTTATTTATTTGAGAGAAAGAGAAGCACAAGCAGGGAGAAGGGCAAAAAGAGAGAGAGAAGACTCTCTGGTGAACAGGGAGCCCAACGTGGGGCTCCATCCCAGGATCCCAAGATCAGAGCCTGAGCCAAAGGCAGACACTTAACTGACTAAGCCACCCAGATACCACTGATTTTTCCATATTTTAAATAAATTCCTTTTGATAGACTCTTAGAAGTGGAACTACTGAAACAAAATGTAAGTCTTTGGATGCAGATTGACAGATTGTTTTCCAAAAGAGTAGTGGCAAATTATAATGCCACCAGTAATTTTAAAAGAGTACCAATTCTGCTGCACTGTGCAGCATTAGGTGTAAACATATAATGTCTCTCTATACATATTTATATAAATATGAATATAGCTTTCTATATACTTAACAGGTAGCATTGCACTATTAATTTTCATTTCCTTGGCAATTGTCGAGACTAAATCTCCTTCCAGATGTTTTGTTACAAGTTGTATATTTTTGTGCATCTTCTGTTCTTTCCCATTATTTATCTCTTAGAATACTAATGTTATTCCTATCTACTTATATGAGCTCTCTTAAATGAAAACTTTAACCCTTTTGTCCGTCATATTTTCTGCAAATATTTCTCCCAACTCGTCTTTTTGTCTTTTAACTTTATTTTTATGTAATAAGATCTGTTGATCTTTTCCTTTGTGATTTCTTCTGTCCTCCTAAATCCAGAAAGCAAATCTTTTTCCACATGTTTTTGTCTTACTTTATTCTAATTTCTTAAGGTTTTGATTTCATTTTAAAAATACTTAATTCCTTTAGTATTCTACTTGGAGGGAGGGAGAGAGAGAGAGAGAGATTGAGAGGGGCAGGTATGAAGTATGGCTCAAAATTATCAGTCATGTATCTTACTACCACCTGTTGCAGATTCTTTTCACATTGTATTATGGTACCAGATTTTTAAAATGTACTTTAAATTCTCTTATAAGTCATAGTGAATATTTGAGATACCTGTCTAGTTTCCCACTGATGCCATACCGGTTTTAATTATTATTGTTTCTAAAATGTGTTCAAATTTGTAACTAGAAATGATAAATACTCAGATTAACCTTTGGTATTGGGCCAAAAAATGGGCCCAGTATTGCCCTTAAAGGACATGCAGAAATTAGCTTAATAGATTTCTTTATCACTTTGAAAGACTTCAAGAATCAAGAAATGGCATCTTTGAGTAGAAAAAGCCTGTGGTAGATAAGTGGGCAGACAAGGGAGCTTGTGCACCCTTAGGGAGCCACGCCAGGAAAGGCAGATTCAGGGCTTCCCAGACTGGGTCCCTGCGGGGAGTAAGTGAGAGGGTAGCAAAGAGGTCAGAGCAGAGGAGCCCGCTGTGGAGGGAGGGAGTTAAAGAACAATGAGGTTATTTCAAAAATTCCCCAAAGCGGGTTCTCCCACGATGAGCCCTGTGAAGGCAGTTTAGCATGCTGTAAAACTGTTGAACTTGGAGCTAGGAAGCGTACGTTTACTCTTGGTACTGCTGTGTGACCTTGGAAAGTTTCAGTATTGCCTCAGATTTCTCACTGATAAAATGGAAAATGGCACCTGTGCTTCCTACTTCATGGGGATCTTATGAATATAGAAATGAGGTAATACATGTGAAAACACTTTGAAATTTTGACACTGCAGTTAGAAGAGTTTATAGGAAATTATTATTATTGGCCTCTAAAATACTTGGAAAATATCAGGGACTTCTATTCTTTATTTTGGCTTAAAATACTTATAAAAATGATAAGCGCAAATACTACATACCAGGCACTTTTGTTTCCATTAACTAACTTAACTCTCTCCATAACCCTATTAGGTAATTATTATCTACTTGTTCCACTTAAGTACTGTTACTATTCTTATCCCCCCTTTGCAGAGAGATAGCAAATTTCACACCTTATAAGTGGCAAAGCCAGGACTTGAACTGAGGAAATCTGGCTCCAGAGGCTATGCCGCTGATAGTATTTTTCTTCATAGGTGAACTTTCCTCTTTTATATTTTAAAAAACACTTTGTTTTCTTTCAGCTGTTTTCAGCTAAAGTAATGGGAGATCCCTTTCTCATGGAGGAGATAGGTCTGCTTGCACTCAAGTCTGCAGCAGACGAAGGACAGAACCAAAGCCAGGATTCTCATGTGCTGCTTCTGGAGACGTTTTCCAAACTTCTGGAGCTTGTGACCCTCCGCCATCGGCTGATAGAAATGAGTTTGGAGAGTGTACACTTAGCTCGGTCAGTAGGGGGACTGAGGATCCAGATGGGGTGAACAGGCCACAAATTTCCCTGCCTACAGGTTGAGTTCCCTCTGTGCCCCAGAGCAGCCGGAGAGAGCTTTATAAATGGCTGAAATGACCACCTTGTTCCTTCTCCGCCCAGGCCTCCCTACACACCTCTCTGACCACTTAGCTAACCTAGGTCATCCACCTGCACCTGGGCATCTTCTCCATTCAGCACATTGCCTTTCAGTTAGGTGCTTCATACCAGTTTATCAGTCTTCCTGCTGGTGTAAGCTCCCTGATTGCAAAAACACTGTCCATGTTATTTTCCATAGTGTCCCACAACCTGGTGTGAGGCCTGACCTACATAGTCACTCTGAATATTTACTGGATTATGATGAAGTTGAATAGCAGAGCAGAAGCACTAGAAGTACTAGAAAGAGGAAAGGGATGAGTCAGTTACAGTAACCAGGCCTGACAGAGGTTTGGAAGTGTCAGCAGGTAGGGAGAGACAGAGAGAGATTAAAGAGTTAGGTTTTAGGTATGAGTGTGAGGTGATGGGAAGACCTCAAAGTGCAGGTGGACTATAAGCAGGAAAGATACGGAGTTAAAGGGTTTGTTGCAAACATGTATGAGTTCTATTATGTTCTAGTCCCCACGAGAAGCCCTGTAGACCTAAAGGGTCCAGTCATCTACCACCAACTATTACTGAGGGCCTGCTGTGGCCAGGGTCTGTATTGGGAACTTTATATGTATTCATTCATTTAATTTCCAGAATATCCTTAAGAGGTAGCTTACTACTATTTTACTAGCAAAGAAGTAGAAGCTCAGAAAGTTAGGTAATTTGCCTAAGATCATATAACTAGAAAGTGGTAGGAGCAGAATTCAATCTATTAGTAAAGATATGTATTAATCTTTATGATACTACCTCCCCATAATTTCTGATCCTTGATCTCAGGGAGCTCACAATTTAAAAGTTTAAAAACTTAGTTCTGCTACAATTTAATCTGATATTTTAGTCATACAACCAAAATACTGTGGGAGCTCAGAATATGGAATATTTCATTCTTTGTAAGTGGATCAAAGAAAGTTTCATGAAAGAGGCACTGTTGAGGAATGAACTGTGTCCCCTGGCAACTTCATATGTTCAAGTCCTAATCCCCGCTACCTCAGAATGTGGCTTCATTTGGAGGTAGGGTCTTTACAGAGGGAATCAAGTTGAAGTGAAATGATTAGGGTGGGCTCTCATCCAATATGACCGGTGTTCCTATAAGAGGAGGAAACTTGAACACAGAGACACAAAGAAGGAAGACGGTGTGAAAACACACGCAGAAGACAGCCATCTGTAAGCCAAGGAGAGAGGCCAAGAAGAGATCCTTCTCTTGTGGCCCTCAGAAGGAACCAGCCCTGTCAACACCTTGATCTCAGACTTCTAGCCTCCAGAACCGTGAGACAAATTTCTGTTTGCAGTACTTTGTTACAGAATCTAACAAACTAATAGAGGTGCCATTTGAAGTCAGCCTTAATGTACCGACTTTTCAAAATGGAGGAGTGTGTTAGAATGTGACTGTGAGAGGAAGGAAAGACATTCTAGACTTTGAAGGCTGAAATGCCAGAGGGGCGTCTGAAAGGAGCCTTGCTGCAAGCCATGTATACGTGAGAGTAGAGCTCAGAGTTGGTACAGGACAGAGGTAGGAGCACAGGTTCTTACACTAGGGGGTGATTGTTAGGGCAGAGGGTTGGAAGATGAACTCCCCAAAGGGGGACAGAGAAGATAAGAAGCGGGCTGGGTTTGGAACCCCAGGAAATACTAGGATTTGAAAGTAAAGAGGAAGAGAAGCCAATGAAGACCAAGAGATAGTGATCATGAGGTAAGAGCATGGAGATCCAGCATCCAAGAGTGCAAAGATGTTCCCCAAAGAGAGGACAGAGACCAGCTGTGAAGAGCTCTGAGCTAAAATAGTGAACCTCGTATTGAAAGCAGTATTGGTGACCCCATGAGCACTCTGAGGACAGAAGCCAGCTTGCAGGAAATGAAAGTTGAGGAAGTGCCCAAGCACATCTCCTCCTACTTTAATTGCTATCTTTAACTGCCATAGCATAGACTAGATGCAAGACATTTGTGACTCATTCACTTTATACCAGACTTGGCTTACTCTTGTTTTGACTTTTGTTTTTCTGCTTATTCAGATTTTTTGGTTTTCTCACCACTTTTCTTTTAGTGGAAAATAATGGCAAATGCTCTTGGTTCTTTATCTGCCTCCCTCTCCCTTTTAGTCTCTATAAGGTACTGGCACAGGAGATGGGTTTTGAAGAGTTCCATTTGTATCTGAGGCCCGTTCACTTTGAATTTGCATCACACAAGGACAAAATAGACCATCCACCCCCTGTCTTTATCACCTCTCTGCTGGAGGACAGTGATCGAGTGGACAGGTGAGCCTTGAGAAAGTCAAAGTAAAAATAATGTAATGGTAGAATGAACAGTCAGTGAAAAATAATTTCTCCCACACTGGACACACAAATGCAATTGTATTTCTAAATTCCCTCTCTTATATTCTATCTGCCATGATGCTATTGTTTTTCTTTTCTTTTCTTTCTTTCTTTTTTTTTTTTACTGAAAGAGGGGAAATAGATCTCAATGAAGGGGGATAATTGAATTTAAAAACACTGAGAAATAGAAGAACTGGATCAGAGAGCTCAAGTGAGATAGAATCACAGGCTCAGGGGCTGCCAGGTTGACTTTGTTGCTTCTGGGGAAAAAGGGGGTGTGAGAGTTTGTCTCAGGGGGCAAGAACCATGGATCAGAAGTCCAGATCCCTTCTGCCACTTACCCTGAGACCAGGAAGAAGTCAGTCAAGTTTTTTGAGCAGCCGTTTCCTTGAACATTGCATTTCTAATACAATGTGCAAATCTAACATGTATGGCAGTATCTCAGTCAGACTCTTGTTGGCCGGCAACAGAGGGATTTAAAGCAGTGAAACTTCTTTATGCCCCATAGGTTCAACTCATTGCTGGAAAGAAAACACTCTTAACAGTAACAGGTCATGGGTCTACTTAGTCGCGGAAAAGAATCTTTTTCCTCCTTGCAGAGTCAGCCTTTGATGTGTGCTGAGGAGAAACTTGTCTCCCTCTTCTTTCCTTCTCTTCCAGTCTGCCCTTCCCTTGAGGGTCCTAGCTCTATCCCTGGAGATTCCTGGTACTGGCCCCACCCCAAGGAAAGTAAAGATGACTCCAAGGAGGAAAAAAACACCTTTGTTTTTCTAGTGTGGATCAGTGCTCAAAATGTAACTTTGATGTGTTAATACATTAAAGGACTCCTCTCTTCTCCAAAGAGACTGCGGGCTGAGATGGGTTAGGATCATAGAATATGGTATCCTAAAGTTTCTCAACCTTGGCATTATTGAAATTTAGGGCTGGATAACTCTTTCTTATAGGGGGCTGTCATGTGCAGCAGAGGTTGTTTATCCGCACTTCTGACCACTACCTACCAGATGCCAGTTGTACCCCTTCTCCCCATTTGTAACAATCAAAAATGTCTCCAGACACTGCCAAAAGTTTCCTGGAGGCAAAATATTTCCTGCTTCATCCTGTCACACTAGCTAAACCAAAAAGAGAATTTATAATAAGGATATAGAGATGTCTACAGAAACTGAAGGAAGGAAGTGTGATTGGACCTCAGGCAAGGCTAGCTGCATCTCCAACCTGGAGCCAAGTTATTCTCTGGCTCTTCAAGGGCCTCCTGTTGGAGCTGGTGTTTTATACTGATGAAAAACAGGGCATATTTTTGTTCAACTGGAATCAACCAATCAGCACAAAGTGCCCAAATGATCTGTGGCCTGGTCAAGTTGTGATTGGTTTTCCCAACAATGACCCAAAAGATCCTGCAAGATCTGGGGAGCCTTCTGAATTACCTAGGGAAGGTTTATGTATCCAAGGATCTTGTCTCCTGAATTTGCTTTTATGTATGTTAATCCCTCAAAATTGCCACTTTGGAGCGTTGTTATAACAACATATATCAAACATGAGCAAGTGGCTTACATTTTAAAAAGCACGTTTGTGGATATTATCCCACTTAATATTTGCCATAACCCTACGAGATAGGTATTATCTCCCTTTACAGATGGACAAACTGAGATTCATAGATATTAAATTACTCAACAAAGTCTCATAGGTACGGACAAAGGACTATATCCCAAGGCATAAACATGGTTGCAAAGAACATTTAGGTAATTGTTGGGACAATGGAAGAGAGCAAAAACTGGACAGCTTTTAGGGAATGGGCAAAGGGATTTGAGTCAGCGAAGAGCCTGAGGACATGTGGTCGAAGGTACAAAGAGAAACAGTGGAATGGGGATCAGGAGAAAAGAATTCGGAGTTGGTGATCACCACAAGGAAACTGCAGAGAGATCAAGTCCAACAAGGATTGAAAGACCCCAGAGCCCTTCAGGCTTTGAGCAGAAATATCAAGTCTTGGGTAACATCTGCACTTGCTATCATTGCTGATGTCCCATCGGAATGAGCGTGTCTTGACCAATGTCATGGTACATCAGAACAACGTCATGTTTCTTCTTGCAGATATTCTCCTACTACTCTTGTCTTAGCCATCTCTGAGGTGGATGATAACCAGGTTGGCAAGTTTAGCTTTTATACAAAGGAATCCATCCTTAAGGTAAATTGTGTTTTTTTTAAAGACACTAAAGTAAAATTAAGCAATATGCAATTCATATACGTTTGGCTCCCATGTCGAAGAGAGGCTTCTAACTTCATAAGTAATGATGATACCCTTACCTTATTTAGCCGAAGTTGAATGCTTACCTAACCGAGTCACCTAGGCACCCCTGTAGTTTTTAAGCATTAACCTAATCTTGGTAGCTTTAAAAGGCTGCCACCGAGCACACGTTTGCTAGTTTGTCAGAGCCTACTCATCCTCTTCCGATCAGAAACCTGATGGTCACTAGCTACAGAGCAAATCAGGCCTGGAGGCTGCCTTCCCAGTATGAAATGGTGCTTAGAGAGAGACCAGATTCAGTCCTGTGGCTGAGAAGCAAGGATCTCAGATCATCCTGCAGTTTGATTCATATGTTTACATGTTAAATAGGTGGTGATCTCAAATCCTCAACTTCATCTCCTCTTTATGGCCAAAATTCCTACTAACTTTCACATTTTCTTTCTTTAGCTCTTATTCCATTCAGGAGTGGAAAATATGCAAGTGACCCTTGCATGCCAAGCGGCTCAGAAAAATGCTTTGATGGTGGCTGTCCAACAGGCATCCTTCTATCACATGCCCCGATGGGCCTCTCCTGCTGATGTGAAGGTCAGCCTGTAAGATGCAAAAACCTGAGGCATGTTTGACGTGCCTACCACTATGGCAGCCAGTGCCAAGCTACCCCTTCAGCCCCTTCTTCCCGTTAGCCTGCCGCCTTTCTCCTCCCTTCTTTCCTTCCTCTCCTCCTGTTCTCTCCCTCTCTTTCTCCCTTCTTTTCTATTTTTTTACCCTCTTTCCTTCACTCTTTCCCTCCTTTCCTCATGTGAAGTCAACACATGTCCAAATCTTTACCAACTCTCTTAATTTTTAGTGATTTGCTAACAACTTTTTTCTTCGTGTGTAACTCTAGAATATTGGCTAGGAAGAATCATCCAGCATAAAATATCCTGTTCCTCCACCCCTACCCTTTGTAGATAAATGATTTTATTGTTTTCTGTTTTATTCTACCTGCATGTCTTTTTGCAAAAGTAAATGGAGACATTTGTCCCTTCTTTTTTCTACAAAAGGTAACACACAGTGTATAACCCTTTTTTCCCCCAGACTTCTTTGGTTCTTATTGAGATATAATTCACATAACATAAAATTTACCCCTTTTAAAGTATATGATTCACAAGATCATGTAACCATCACCATTATCTAATTCCAGATCATTTTCATCACTTTCAAAGGAAATCCTGTACCCATTAGTAGTCACTCGCCATTCCACCCCCTTTCCCTTAGCCCCTAGCAAACAGTAATCTACTTTCAGGCTCTATAGATTTGCCTGTTCTGGATATTTCACATAAATGGAATCATTCAACATATGGCTTTTTGTATCTGGATTTTTTCACTTAGCATGTTTTCAAGTTTCATCCATGTTATAGCATGTATCAGTACTTCATTACTTTTTATTGATGAATAATAGTTCATTGTATAGATGGACCACGTTTTGTTTATCCATTCATCAGTTGACAGACATTGGGCTGTTTTTACTTTTTAGCTATTATGAATAATGCTGCTGTGAACATTCATGTGCAGGTTTTTGCAAAGACACATGTTTTGAGTTTTGCTAACCCTTGTTAGTGTCTCTTTTTTTTATTGTAGCCTTCCTATTGGGAGTAAAATGGTACTTTATTGGTTTTGATTTACATTTCTCTAATTACTAATGACACTGAACATCTTTTTATGTGCTTTTTGGCCATTTATATATCTTCATTGGAGAGATTTCTATTCAAATTCTTTGCCATTTATAAAAAATAAAATATGTCTTTTTATTATTGAATAGTAAGAGTTATTTATGTATTCTGAATACAAGTATCAGTATATGTGTACTTATCAATTATATGATTAGCAAATATTTTCTTCCATTCTAAGGGCAATCTTTTCACTTTCTTGATGGTATCCTTTGAAGCTGAAGTTTTTCATTTCAATGAGTCCAATTCACTAGTCTTTCTTTTGTCACTTATTGTTTTGGTGTCATATTTAAGAAATCATTGCTGGATCCAAAGTCACAAAGATCTACTCCTCTATTTTCTTCTAAGAGTTTTGTAGTTTTAGCTTTTGCATTTAGGTCTATGGTCTATTTATGGTTAATTTTTGGTTTGGGTTTTTTTCTTTTTTTAAAAGGTTTTATTTATTCATTCATGAGAGACACACAGAGAGAGAGAGAGAGAGGCAGAGACACAGGCAGAGGGAGAAGCAGGCTCCAAACAGGGAGCCTGATGCAGAACCCGATCCCAGGACCCCAGATTCATGCCCTGGCTGAAGGCAGGTGCTCAACCGCTGAGCCACCCAGCCAACCCAATTTTTGTATATAATATGAGGAAAGGGTCTAACCTCATTCTTTTGCATGTGGTATGCTGTCACAGCACCATTTGTTGAAAAAACTCACCTTTCCCCCATTGAATTGTTTTGACACCTTGTTAAAAATCAATTGACCATAAATGTAAGAGTGGATTTCTGGGCAATGAATTCTATTCCATTGCTCTATATGTCTATTTTTATGTTATTACTACTGCTGTTTTGATTACTGTAGATTTGTATTAAGTTTTGATATTAAGAAGTGTGCGCCCCCCAACTTTGTTCTTCTTTTTCAATTGCTTTTGCTATTGTGAGTCTCTTGTATTTTCATATAAATTTTAGGATCACCTTGTCAATTTCTGTAAACACATAAAGCACCATTTGACATTTTGACAGGGATTGCATTGAATCTGTAGATTATTTTGGATACAGTTGCCATCTCAAGTTTTCTGATCCATGAACACGGATGTCTTTCTATTTATTTAGATCTTTTGATTTCTTTCAACAATATTTTTGCAGTTTTTGGTGTATAATTTTATACTTCTTTTGTTAAATGAATTCCAAAATATTTTATTCTTTTTATTATATTATTATAAATGGAATTGTTTTCTTAACTTCATTTTCAGAGTGTGTATTGCTAATGTATAGAATTACAATTGATTTTTGTATATTGATCCTATATCCTGCCACCTTACTAGTTTATTAGTTTTAATAGTTTACTTGTATGTATGTATTCCTTAGGATTTTTTTTAAGATTTCATTTATTTTAGAGAGAGAGAGAGAGTACAAGCAGTAGGGAGAGAGGGAGAGGGAGAACCAAACTCCTCATTGAGCAGGAAGCCTGACACAGGGCTTGATCCCAGGACCCTGAGATCATGATCTGTGCCAAAAGCAGATGCTTAACCAACTGAGCCATCCAGACTCCCCTCCTTAGGATTTTTTATATACAAGATTATGTGATCTGCAAATAGAAATAATTTCACTTCTTCCTTTCCAATCTAGATGCCTTTGTTTCATTTTCCTGTCTAATTACCCTAGCTAGATCCTCCAGTACAAGGCTGAAATAGAAATGGCAAGAGTGGATATTATTACCATATTCTTGATATTAAGGAGAAAGCTTTCAATCTTTTACTACTAATTATGATTTAGTTACAGGTTTTTCATAGGTGCCTTTTATAGGTGGAGGACATTTCCCTCTATTCCTAGTTTGTTGAATGATTTCATCATAAAGGAGTTTTGGATTTTATTTACATATACTCATTTGGACTTTGTTTTCTCACGTAACAGTATATCCTGGAAATCACTTTAAATCAGTTCATAGAGACTTTCTCCCACTTTTTAAAACAATAGTATAGTGTGTGTGTGTGTGTGTGTGTGTGTGTGTGTGTGTTCACTAGTAAAATGAAACATAGTTTTAGGAAATCAACTTTCCAGGTGGTCTTTTAATGTTCTTTGAATCTTATAGATTCTATACAGCTCACCATATTTACCCCTTATCACATTTGTCAACCTCTATTTATTTCTATTCTTCATGTTAATGGGAGAGTCCAAATTTATGAGTATGGCAAGAATACTCATTCCTTGTTTCCACTGTCAAACAGTAATCCCCATAGAAATTAAGTACTGAAGTAGAAAATAAGGATAGAATGAGTTATATTAATTTTTAAAACATCAACCTCCCCTCCTAAGTCTTAATTCAGTACCTCCTATAAGTTAGGCTTATCAGATAATGCTGAGGCACAATTCATGCTCCTGAGGAACTTATACACCAGTATATATAAGGTGAACAGGCTCACCAGTTGTTTAAGAGGTTCAACAAAATATAGAAGGCATCTAAAGAAAAAAGAGGTCATATCTGGGTAACCAGGAAGGGCAGCACGGGGGTGGGGGGGCATTCAGGAAAACCTGAAAGATGACCTTTTAGACAGGCAGAGAGAAGATCCTTCAGATGACTCAGGCATAGGATGCAAGAAAGGGCAGATGGGTACTAGATAAAAATGAGGAGCCTAGATTGACCACCACTGGTGATTTTCATACATAGTTGACATGAGGAATTCGTTATTTAATTACTTTAGTCTGGGATGCCTGGGTGGCTCAGCAGTTGAGTGCCTGCCTTCAGCTCAGGGCGTGATCCTGGAGTCCCTGCATCAAGTCCTATGTTGGGCTCCCTGCAGGGAGCCTGCTTCTCCCTCTGCCCATGCCTCTACCATTCTCTGTGTGTGTGTGTGTGTGTGTCTCTCAAGAATAAATAAATAAAATCTTTTTAAAAAATAATTACTTTAGTCTTATGAAGAATACTAATATATAAAACAGATATAAGTGGGGTTATTCTTGTTGAAATGGGGAGTGAGAGGAGAGTCTATTTCCTAAATCTATTTAAGAAGCAAATGCTGAAAGTCACTGAATTGGAGCATGGGGGCAGAGGTAGGAAGACATTAAGGTTATTATATATCATATATATGAATATGTGAATAAATACAGTAATACATGAATATAGAGTAATGTATGTGAATATCTAGAAATATATGTGTAGATATGTATTTATATGCTCTCCTACAAATGTGGGACAGGAAGACGGCTGATGCTACAATAAGGAGGAATAAATAATGGAGACAATGAAAGGGAACAAGAGAAAATGAGGGAAGGGAAGAGGGAAGGAGAGAGACAGAGAAAGAACAAAAATTGTGCACTGCTACCAAAACCAAAGGAGGTGTTTCAAGAAGAAATGTGTGACCAAAGAAGATGTACATATGGTAAATAAACATATAAAAAGGTGTTTAAAACTATTAGTTGTTAGAGAAATGCAAATTGCTCCAGTGAGAAACTACTCATTAGAATGGTTAAAATTTAAAAGACTGACCATTTTGAGTGTTGGCAGGGATCTGCAAGATCTGGAACCTTCATACACTGCTGAAGGGAATGCAAAATATCAATCACTAAGACATTTTGATAGTTTCTTACAAAGTTAAACATACACTTACCATATGATCCAGCCATTCCACTCCTAGGTATTTACCCAAGAGATATAAAAACACATGTTCATAAAAAAGCATATAAACAGATGTTAATAACAGCTTTATTTAAAATAGCCAAGAACTGGAAAGAACTCGACTGTTTCTCACCAGGTGAATAGATAAACAAATTGTGGTATATCCTCATAATGGAATACTACTCAGCAAAACAAACATGAATTATTGAGATATACAGCAATATGGATGAAGCCATACCAAAAAAAGAGTACACACTGCATGACTCCATTTTTATAAAATTCTAGAAAATGCATTCTAATCTATTGTTGGAGAAAGCAGAGAACAGTGGTTGATTGAAGAAGGGGGGTAGATGGATGGGACGGTCACTATTTTGATTGCAGTGGTGATTTCGTAGTTGTATACGTGTGCCAAAACTTGTCTAATTGTACACCTTAAATATGTACTGTTTGTTGAATGTCAGTTATATCTCAGTAAAGCTATCATTTTTAAAAGAAGAGGAAAAAAAGAATAAGTAGTTGAAAGCTGATAGAGTGAAAGGTAGAGGGAAGAACCAGAAGAGCAGGGATTAAAATGGGGCCATTTGACATTCTCAAAAGCTTATTACTGACTGAGAGAGCATTTCTAATGGGGTTGAAAGCAAGATTGCTTCACAGTAAGGCTGTCAGAGTTAGGGAATGAGAGGGTGATAGAAGTATAGAAGCAGCGTGCATGTACTGCTCCTGTATCTGTCCACTTAGGCTGCCACAACAAAAGGCCAAGGAAAGTCTTTCTTCCACACCCTCCCTCCTCTCTCTCTCCTTATCGTTACATTGTGCGTGGAGCATATGTAGCCTACCTCCATTTGCTTAGGCTGAACGCAGTGGGCACCCTGCCTCAGTTTTTCAGATCTTGTAACCATGAAGTCCATCAGCAGTATTTCCTGAGAGGCCACTCTGTACAGAGCACTCCAACTAGCTACCTTGTAGAACGGAGAATTTTTTTTCAGGGCCATTTAGACAACTGCATTTTATTCTGGAAAGAGTTACACTTACTGCCTCACTCCTACGTTGTACCCTTCCCTTCCCTCTCTTACTCTCTCCTCTCCTCCCCTCTGTTTCTTTTCTCTCTCTTCCACTCCAACCCATCCCCATCACATGTAAGAAGGCATTTCACATGTGTTTGGGGTCAGCGTGGCTATGAGACAATTTTGCAGCCAATACTACAGGCCTTACAAATCCAACAAACTTAATTCACTTTGGTTTAAAACATTTTAGGAAATGAGTTCATATCTGAGAAATGGTGGAATGGGTCCAGCCAGAAGAAGAAATTCCAAAATTGTGAATGGCGTAGAGAACTTACTGTTAGCCCCAACTTCAAAAGTTCCAGACAACCTTACTTATCCTTCAGAAAAATTCCATGCTACCAAAAGGTACTGCATGCACTAGGGGTTTGTTTAAAGTAACAAAAGTGTCCTCTTTTAAGCCAATTAATAACATAATATTATGGGATTAAAGGATGCCTAAATTCCCAAAGTGATCAGCATGTGTTTAGTTTTGAAGACCTTGTATGAACACTGAGAAGGCTCAACTCCTTCCAATATGCAGTTTATGAAGAGTCAATGGTTCCTTA
Source organism: Vulpes vulpes (assembly GCF_048418805.1). Taxonomy (NCBI): domain Eukaryota; kingdom Metazoa; phylum Chordata; class Mammalia; order Carnivora; family Canidae; genus Vulpes; species Vulpes vulpes. Next base: position 194,853,941 of record NC_132780.1, read on the forward strand.
TTTCAACCTCTTTGCTCCTTTCTCTTGTCTTCCCTCTTTCTATATATTTCAACAGACAGAACACAAGGAAGAAGAATATGGGCCTCTCCAAATTTTCCATGTTTATCTTAAACTGAAAAGCACAGAACTACCCTCACCATTCTAACAAGGGTTTTACCATTGCTTAGGATGGTAGGTGCCGCATTATCAGAGAGGTACAGCCTCTACAGAGAGATGGCTATAAATCAGAAATGTCCTGTGTCTTCATCTCTTTTCACCATGACAGAGAAAGGAGATATTTGTATTCAATAATAAACATTCTGAGTATTTCCAATGATAGTTTAATTCTAGCAAATTTAAAATGGAAAAAAAAAAGCACAAAACTACTCTACTACCAAAGATGTCATTAATCTGACATATGGCCAAGTTCAAATACCCTAGGTTCACATTCCCAAAATGTGGATGGAAGATTTAAGACCAATATGTCTAATCAAGAGGACCCTTGGGAAGCCACTTCAGTCCACATTCCCCTGTGTAGAGACCAGGAGGCACAAAGGGACCTGAGTAGTACAAACACTGAGCCAGGCCATGAAGCTGAGGACAGAGGAGGGACTGCTGATACATGCTTCAGGCACATGGGGGCCCCAAGGAGGGTGGTGACACATCAGCATCTTTAGTGAATACAATTAGAATATCTGAAGAAGATGAGAACCATGGTGACAGAGCCACCTGCTCTCCTGTTGCAATGCCCAGCACTTAGCCCCAGGCTACCTGTCCTCCAGTAAGCTCTTGAGCTATTTTTTTATTATATGTCCACTTACTTCCTGCCTTGGGCTCAGATGTCTCTGTTCATTTATCAGGGCTCCGGAGGCTTTTGTGTCTATTCAACTAGAAAAGGTGGGGCTGCGGGACATGATGCTGAACACCTTCCTCCTCAAGAAACAAACCATGGACGACAGAATGAAGAACTTTGTGAGTTTAGTGAGGAGGGCTCCCTAAAACTCTCATTATCTTTTACACTTGAGCAAATAAAAATTCTTAACTTGTAATCTGTTGCTTTCAGCCTATTTGGATAGGACTATTGAAAATATAAGGAACTGTAAAAGGAAATTCAATAAGTAGAAAGGAAGTAATTCAAGCTGATTGCATTCTAGTTTTAAAAATATGCACATTTTTTCCAAGACCACATTTTATTTTGTCACTTTCTAAACGGAACTAGTTTCAGCACCTGCTCTGGAACATTAGCCCACTCTTGAGTGACCCACAGATGTTCAGGGGGTTTAGACAAGGTGAGCAAGGGCTCTTAACTATCTAATTCATATGTTATCTGATTTCCAGATGTTAATGCCATGTTTCTATTTATACCAGCTTACTCTGTTGGAAAATATAAAATTCAAGTCCATAATCAGTTAAAAAGTATTGCTTAATTTTGTGAATATGATTTCATTACTCATTAATTTTTTGACAAGAAAGTCATTAGGCTAATACATAGTTATTTGGGAGAGAAATCACAGGTTTACAGTCTCTAGGTTTCTTCCCTATCTGTGACTGAAAAGGAAAAACTTAAATTTCCCTAATCCAGTTCTATAAATGTGATGTGAGGGAGGCCAGACTTCTAGATTACTGCTGAGCAATAATGGATGCAAAGGACTCATTTTAATAAGTTATTGAGATATTTAATTACCTTTTTTTACTATCATATTCAAAAAACATTGACCAAGTGAAAAATGTTATACCTCATTAACTCCTCTTCAGGATTATCCAAGGGCTATCAGATTAGAAAACACAAGACTCCTAGATCAGAGACAAAGAACTTTATGACTCACAGCAGAGCAGGTGACATGAGTTTCATATTTGTGTCAGTTCCCTCTGCCTCCCAAGTCCCAAGGGGGCAACATGGAGGAAACTAGATGTATGCAGTGGGTTTTGTTTTTGTTTTTGTTTTTGTTTTTTGGTCACAGTTGCATAACATTGAGCTTAAAGGATCCACTTCTTTTTATGGCAAGCTTGCTATTTTTCCTGAAGGAAGACATTACCTCATCCTTCAAAGTTGCTCTTTGCAAACAGAACCCTGATAAATGGCCCAGGTAAAGAGTGGTCAAGGCCTTGCATTCCTGGCATACTCAACAAGGTGTGCAGGAGCAGGAGAGAACCATGGAGTTATCTCTCAGCAAGTTGGCCTTCAGAAAGAATATCTCAACTGTGTGGCCTTTTCCTACTTTGTTATAAGTTTGTATACGTGTACTAGGATGGAGAATTTTTATAGCCAACCATCTAATAGAAGAACTATCATTCTCTTTTATTACAGGATGAAATTGGTAAAGTCAAGAGAGATGTTATAGTTGAATATTGTCAGAAGTAAGTATGGTATATGTGAACAACATATGCTGATTTCTCTGACTCAATTCAATAAACTGCAGTGTTATATAGAAATCCAGACAATGAGTCAGGTGGTTTGTTCTTAAATAAACACAATTCTCTTGGATAAAATCAAACCAAACTATCCTCTGACACAGAGAAGAACATCAGAAGTGAAGGATGGGAGGCGCTTTGAAGAGGCGCTATGCGCCATGCTTCTGCCTTCACCCTTACCCAGATAGAACTTTCTTCCTGATGAGGTCGTCTATTATCTTTGAAAGATCTTTTAGGGAGCAGATCCTCTTGGGAAAGATGGAGTAACTTTGATTCACCTTCTGGACATCATCTCTTCTCATTTTTCAGGTTCAACTGCCGTATGTCTCACTACGCTCTTCGGGGTCAGATTATGGCATACTGTAATAGCCTGAGAGCCCTGCTGGAAGATTTCCCTACCATCAGGGACACCTTTTTCATGGTGGGGCAACCACAAGAAAAGAAAGGGTTGAGAGATTCCAAGGAGGGCCTCAAGGCTGACCCCAGGTGTGTAATTTCCTTTAGGGTTTTTTACTCCCCACTCCGTATCCTTACCCCTCCCAGGGAAGAGGGAGGAGGCATGTTAAATTTGCTATGGGAATAATCTTGCTTTCTTTATTGCATTTGACCTTGATCTTCTGGTTTAGAAGGGCAAAAGAAAAAGAAAGAGTCTTAAACTCTAAGAAGAACAGTATCTTCGTATTTGAGCTCAGAACAAGTTCTTTGTTTATGGGCTGTTTCACTGCTTTTTCAATCTATGCAGTTTTGTTTTCCCCTGGAGAGCCCAGAGATTTCCATCAGTCACACCCTTTTACATAAGCTAGCATCTAAAATAAGCAAACAAATGAGTAAACTTGATCTTGAACTCTCCTGACTTCAAATATTTTACTCAATGGAGCAGAAGAAATAAGAAACACACATACACACATAACACTGATAAGGCCAGCACTTTGGATAAATATGTTCTGTATTTCTCTGACAGAGAAAAAAAAAAACCACATGTAGAATGATATTAAATGATAAGAGCAGAGCTGCTTCCATACTTCCTTATCATACCTTGTTCAGTTTCCCAAATGATCTTAACCTGCTTAGAGTTCACTCACCCAGATGAAGGAGTTAGCATACCTGTGCAGTCAGAACCACATTTCCTTAAAAAAAAAAAAAAAAAAAAGGAAGGGGTGTTACCCAGTTATGCTCCAAGGGGGAGCAAAAACATCCTGCAGGGTGAGCTTACTTTCCTCCTTACTCTTCCCCTTAAGGTATAGAACTTAGTGTCAAGTTAATAGTAATATTCAATAAATATGATCCTAGAACACAGACAGATGAACGAATTGAAAGAGCATTTGTATCAGACTACTCATTCACTCACTTATTCCTTCATGCATTATCCAACCAGTATTTCTTTAGTGCTTACTTTGTACCAGGCACTTTGCTATGTGCTGGACTTAGAAAAGTAAATAAGCCATTGACACTGGCAGTAAATTACAGAGCTTTCCCCCTCAGTTCAGTGGTGGGGAAAGCTCCCTACACAAAAAAGTAACTTCAAAGATTTTAAAGATAATCTGCTACAGTTATGTGAATTGTTCTGTGAGGACACAAAAGAGGGAGTGCTTAACTGTAGCCCAGGGCCTCAGGGAGAAATTCAAAGAGGAGGTGACAGATAAGTCAGAGTTCACCTAAAGAAAAAAAAAAAAAAGTGAGGATGACATAACAGGCTAGAGAAAGCTGGAGAATGAAAAAACTCGAGTTTGTGAGCCCTTGACTGACTGACAGCTGGCTACCAAAATAGTGACCAGTCGTACCTTGATACTTTTATAGGTGCCCAGTTTGTGGACACCAGTGTTTGTTTCATGAACTCAACCAGTGCATTCACTTGGGTAGACTTCAGAATCTACCCAATGGAAGAATGCATTTGAAGTAAGTTTAGGGCAAACAGACCTCAGTAAGACTGACCATTTTGCTTAAGAGTTTGACTGGACACTTGTTGCCCAATGAGGCTGAAGCATATCTTTCTCTTATGTGAAACAACACAGGATAATCCTCTAAGACTTCTTAATTTCATTATCTCATCTACCCACTAGCCAAGTGAACCATTTATAAGCCCAATCTACATTTGGGATCAAATTTTTAAAATAGTTTCCAGAAGTCTAACCACATGTTCATTATATTTGTGTTTAGGATAAAATGTATTCAGGAAGTCTGTTTTTGTTTCTGATCTGTTCTGTTTTAAGCACTCAAATTAGGAGGTCAGGAAGTAGAAAGGAAAATTTTTAAAAAAATTCTCTAACTTGTAAGTCTTGCTCTATTCCTTTATTGTTTTTTGTAGATGACTGTGTGTTTTCTAAAGATTAAGGAAAACCATCATTTAAAGGGGATGAACCTAGAGCCCTAAATCATCTGGTCAGTTAGTATAATATAATTTTCATGGCAAGGCTTTGATTAATAAAATGTGAGCAAAATGAGCACCACCACCCCCAGAGCCCAAGTCATAGAGTTAGGCAGTGAATTAGCAGTGACTGATGAAGATTCAGTATTTTTCGACTATACCTGTCTCCTGCTTCCTAAACTCTCTCTAGATTTCAACATGTCCCTTTAATACACCACAGAGAATGGAGCAATAGAGAAAGGAACTTCTGTCTTATATGGAAGATTTTAAAAGTATTGTAGAAGATTATTTTTAACTCCAAAGTCTATGATTCTATGCACTGAGTATTAATAAAAATGAACATCAGCCACAAGGAGGTACAGTGGAGCAAGCCATGGCCTGGGAGTTAGAATATTTGGACTTTACCTGGCTCAATTATAAGCTGCCCTCAGGAAAATCACTTCTCTTCATTCTCTGAACCTTAACTCTTCATCTGAGGAGTGAGAAAATTGAAGCAGCTCTCTAAAGTTAAACATGCTAAAATTTTTAGTGTTAGAGTATCTAGAGATTGATTCTAAGGAATGGAATGGCCAAGGAAAGACTTCCTGGAAAGGGGTCATTTGAAAATATTCATGAAATGATAGATGGGAATCACCCCAGGACAAGTTTAACTAGAGATGAAGGGACAGAGTTGGGGAATGATGAGGGTCATGGAGGACAGAGGTTCTCACTTACTCATTCTTAAAATATGGAGTTGGGTTAGGTCAAAGATAAGAAGTTTTCTTTTAAATGTCAGCTCTAACAATTAATGCCCTGCTGAGGATTCTGAGACATCCCAAGCTTATGAAAGTGCTGCAATTGATTGGCAATGTCCACTATGGCCAAGAACAGGGAAAAGGTGGCCTCCCTGCTTATGTTTGCCATCCCTTGACCCGTGAGTTCTGTAGGTTTAAGATTCCAAGATGCTACTTAATCGTTTAAAGGCTGCAATGTACTGTGTTTAGTTTTAACAGAGACCACCTTATCCTCAAACCAAAACCTCTATAGAAGAGGAGCCAAGGGGAGTTCTCCTCCTAAGAAGGATGCCCCTTGAGGCCTCCTTGCTTTTCACAGCTCCAGAGGAGACTAGAATCTGGAGACTGGGATGATACTTGGCCACACTCCAAAAGCAGTGGTGTCAGCTGATGGAGGGGTGAAGAAGGGAGAGAGAGGATACTAACATTAATCAAATTCTTACATTAACCAGAGCCGGCAGGATCCCATATGGTGCTTTATGCCCATTAGAAGAGGCTCCCCTTCGTCTGGGCAGGTGTAGCCCCATGCCAGGGTGCAGAGCTTGGCAAGTAACACATAAGCTGGATCTTGGCCACTGCTGGCTGCCTCAGAGTGCAGCCTGAACAGCTGTACATGGCAACCTTGGTGCCAAGTGCTGTACAACAATAAACAGACATGGTCCTTGCCATTCAGGCAAAGGGAAATAGGTGACTACAGTACATTGTGATAAAGAATAAAATAAGAGTATAATAAAAGCACCCACCAGGAAATGTCCAGTATTATCTAAAAGATTGGGGATATGGGGATGGGGAGCAAGGCAGGCTGCAGGGAAAAGGGGATGCTTAACCTAGGTCTTAAAGGATGGTTAGTATTTCAGGTAGACAAGGGAAAGAACTTCAGTTCAAGCTGAGAGAGCCCCATGTAGAGTGACACAGAGATGTAAGACAGCACGTGGACTCTTTGAGTGGTTCCTACCCAGGGTCTGTGAGGATAAGCAAGGGGGAGTAGAATCTACAGAAGGATGGGCAAGATCTAGAAGTCTGGCATTTGTCCTTCAACAGCAGGGAAAGTGTAGTAAGATGATTGTCACGGATCTCATTTAGGAAGCTGCTGAAACTGTATAGAGAGGAGATGTTTAGGAGGTGACATCAGTTGGCCAGGTGCTGGATTCAACGGGAAGCTAAAAGAAAAGGAGGAATCTAGGGTGTTATCCAGAGTCTCTGGCTTGAGTAAATGCGAAAGTGGCAGTGCAATTATTGTTTAACTGGTAGTTTCCGTTTTAGAAGATGGAAAAAAGTTCTGGAGATGATGATGACAACAATTGCACAACAATGTGAATGCACTTAATGCCACTGAATTGGACGTTTAAAAATGGTTACAATGATAATTTTCATGTTATGTATATTTTACCACAATTTCTTTAAGTGGGGAAAAATGGCAGTGCCATAAAGAGGAAGAAACATAGAGAGGAAGATAATGAATCACAGCTCAGAAGCCTCAGTGGTGAATTTCTTCCAATAACCTTCCAACAGGTCTCAGACGCTTCCTATTCCGCATGTTCGCTGCACTTTCACATACAGTTGACCCTTGAACAACATGGCTTTGAATGCACAGGTCCACTTAAACAGTAATTCTTTTTATATAACTATAGTAAAATACTGTAAATATATTTTCTCTTCCTTATGATTTTCTTAATAACATTTTCTTTTCTCTAGTTAACTTTATTATCAGAATAGAGTATATAATATATATAACATAAAAACATGTGTTTATTGACTATTGATGTATAAGTAAGGCTTCTGGTCAACGATAGGCTATTAGCAGTTAAGTTTTTGAGCAGTCAAAATTATGCACATATTTTCCATTTCAGGGTGGGTCAGCACCCCTTAACCCCTGTGTTGTTCAAGGGCCAACTGTGCTTCCATTGCACCGTGCTTCTATCCTCAATCATGTTTGCATGTCTAGCTGCCTCATAAATGTAAGAATCTTGAGGGCCGGGGCCATCTTCATTTCATATCCCAGGTGTGTACCTCTGCCTTTGACCTTGATTGAAAGAGAGGATGGGGGTAGGGGCAGGGCCCACAGGAAGTAGGGTGAGTTCCAGCCAATGGCTTTTAATTCAGTTATGAAATAACAGACCATATCATCATCTGCTGGCAGGAATTTGGTATGAGGCTGAAAGAAGTCTTGGAATTATTAGAAAAGGAAATGGGCATGAAAGCTGATCAAAGGAAAGAATAGGGCTGTCCCAGGGTGACACAGCTCAGGCTGGAAACCATTTACTTGTTGCTGCATCAATAGAATTAGTGGTGTGATTTCCCCCAGCTGTGCTCAGCAACATGCAACTAGAAGCAGAAAGCATAATAGCTGGAGGGATCCAGAGTTGGGGTTTTGCTGGGTGGGTGCGTCGTAAATACAAAGAAACAGACTGGAAGGTTCTGGTGAGAGAGTAGTTCCTGTGCTTAACTGTGAGACCCAATCTAGGCAGGGAAGGGAGGAAGGCCAGAATGGAACTGACGGATGGAAGGGGGAAGACCAGAGGGCTGGATGATGTCAAGGAGCATATTTTAGAGGGATAAGGAGGTTTACTGGGACTGAATGAGTGAGAAAACTGGAATAAAAGGTTGAGATGGGAAAGTGGGATGTTGAGTTTAAGTCTTTGGAGATAATGTGGTCCCAGGTAATGATAAGGTCTGGAATGTGGCCTCAGAGTGGATGGCTGAAGGGGAATGAAGGTGGAGGGGGATGCTGTTGAGCAGGTCAAGGAACTGACAGCCTTGGGAGTTGACGGGCCATCCACAAGGAGAGCGGAGGAATCCTCCTTGTAGGGCTGAGAACTGGGCTATACTCCTGCGCTTTGCACCTAGAGCTTTCTGCTACTCTCTCTGTCCTTCCCCAGCAGATGGCTGCTTGCTGCAGGCAGGGGTGGAAATGGAAGGAATGAATGGATGAGAAATAAAGGATAACCCTTGGTAGAAGGTTCCAGGGATATATGTGCTTCTCCGAGGCCAAGGACTGGTTCAACCACGCTGCTGTTGCCAGCCCCTTGGTCTGCAACCTCATGTGCTCAGCCACAGGCCTGGTGACTTTTTATTGTTGATATTTGATGTTTCTTTGGGGCACCTTTGGACATCGTGAATTGAACAATAGAGATAAGACTGGATTACACTGGCTTTGATCTGCTCCAGGACAGGGTAGTCTGACTTTGTGGTTGCTGACATAAAGGAAATTCTCCAATCTAACACCATCCTTTGTTCCCGAGCTTCAAATTACCTGATTAAAAAACCCTGAGACTTGAAAGGTAGCTTTCAGGCCAATGATTTACTTCATGTAAAGTTTTAATGATTTAAAAAGTCTCATGCTCAGAATGTTTGATATTCAAAACATTCAGCCCTCAGTTAAAATGAATTACATTTTACTTAATAAGTGGAAAGGGTCACCTGAATCTCTCCCAGAGACCCAGAAACAATAACAAGAGTCAAAAAATACCCCTGTGACGTCCAAAGTGCCCCTCCCCGGAAGGTGAGACGGGACCCTCCCACCCAGAGTCCTTGCTACGGACAGTGGAAGTGGGAATGAAAACTGGGTACAGGTATGAGAGGATAGTGGGATGAGTAGGAACTGGAGAGAAAAGGAGAAGGGAGGCTCTAAAAATGACTCCCTGATTTCCAGATTTTAGGGACAGGGGTTTGTGGTTCTTTTGAACACAGAGCAGCCACAGGATTGGGGTGGAAGAGAATAAGGAGTTCAGTTCTTGCCTTGTTCCATTGAGATGATCTTTTCAGATCATCTACCAGCCAAGAGGAAGCAGGTTGGGAGTCTGGAGCTGTGGAGGGGACCAGGCGTACACATGTGGATTCAGGTGTCACTGGCGAATAGATGGCCTTTGCAACCAGAAGAGTGAACACAACTGTCCAGGACTAGGGGCAGAGTGGGAAGAGCAGAGCTGAGGGCTGAGGTGGACCCCAGGTGCCCTGGGCAGGGGTTGATGTGAGGGTGAGGGCTCCATACCCACTGCACACCTCCTTCCACTGTCTGTCTCTCTGCCTGCAAGGCCTGCCTTGTCCAGCATAACCGAGACTGGCCTGAGGTGGCACTTGTCTCTAGCCCGTCCCTATAACCCTGTTTTAGGATGTGCTCTCATTAGTGTGTCAGGTTCCCACTTGTTAACAAGTACCCCCACACACGTCCTCTCCCCTTGAGGGTACTTACATGCCTCTCTACTGGGCCACAGGCATCCCTTGCCCTCCCCCTACCCTTGGCCACTCTGCTAGATACCCTCACCTTAGCATTCTAATAACAAGCTTTGATTTTTTTGTTTTGTTTTTTAAAGATTTTATTTATTTATTCATGAGACATACAGAGAGAGGCAGAGACACAGGCACAGGGAGAAGCAGGCTCCATGCAGGGAGCCCGATGTGAGAGTCAATCCCGGGACCCCAGGATCATGCCCTGGGCCAAAGGCAGGCGGCCAACCGCTGAGCCAACCAGGCACCCCTAATAACAAGCTATGTATAGCACCTCACAATTTATAGAATACTTTTCACGTGCTTGGTGCTCTTTTAAAAAGATATTGCTTACACCAATCCTGTGAGTTAGGAAGCATTATCCTCATTTTATGTATGAAAGGACTCAGATGCATCCAAGGCCACACAGCGGTGGGGGATGGAAGTGGGTCTCAAAACGGGGTCCTCCGATGCCAGAATCCACACCCATTAACTGCACATAGCGCCATTTTCACACCAGATGAGCACAATTAGACGTAAAGGCATCAAATCCATTCAAGGAAAGCAGTCCCCTCACCCCACCCTCCGTTGCAGTGGGCCACCCCATTCCTGAGGTGATAGAGAAGCCAGGTCAAGATGCCACCTTCCCCAATGAGTGTACTAGAAAGACCACGAGCTTCCATTGGTGTGAAGGTCAAAAACAGGAAAAACCCAACAAAATAATCTTTTCATGGTTTATCACTTGTGGTAAAACTACAGAGAAAAACCAACAGTGATGAGTGTGAAATTCAGATGGTGGTTTCTCCGAGGGCCACCAGGGAGGCACACGTCAGGCTTCAGAGGAGCTGGTGACATTGTGCCACTCAGGCCAGGTGGTCGGTACCTGGGCTTGTGTGAATTCTTAAACCAGACATACAAGGATTATGTGTCTGTCTGTAAACCTACACCAAAGAGACAGCTATCGTGCCCCCCTAAGAAATCATATTGTATTCGGAGGAAGAGGAGGGCAGTGAGGAGAAGGAAGTTAAAAGAGGGCCAGAGTCTGGAGAACCTGGCAAAAAACATGGATAGGGGAGGAAGGAAAATAGAGGCTGGTCCCTAGAGCTTGGATTCTAGAACTGGACAGATCTGCATGTATCAACTTCGTCTCTTAGGAGCTGGGCAGGCTCATGGGGCAGATCTCATAGGGCCTCAATTTCCTCATCTGTGAAATGACAGAACAGGTCTGGTCTAAGGTCATAAGAAATAAGTGAGAAAATACGTAACCCCCAGAATGGTGCGAGCCGCCTGATTCCGTTGTCTCTTTGCTTTCTTACCACACCTCTCCCTCCCTCCCTGCAACCCCCTGCTTCCTCCAACCCCAGTGAGGCTAAAAGTGGCCTCACTGCTTTTCTCCAGGGTTATTTATAACCGGGGCCACCTGTGCGCGGCCTGACAAGGAGGCCTGCAGGCCCAGGCTTGGACGCTGGGCCTGCTCGGGTGTCACCACAGCCCTGCTGTTGCTGTGGCTGCAGGCGGTGGTTATAAATAGTTCACTTGGGGCGCCTCTTTCTTAAAGAGAAATGCTGTGCCTACCCACAGTCTCTTCTAATGCTGCAGGACGTTTCAGCCCCGGCCACGGTGTCTGCTGTCTGCCGACGGGAAAGTCTTCCTCAATTTATGGTTCATTCCCCATCCTTCTGAAGTGCTGGTTATGTTCAAAACTCTGCCAGAAAAGGTTTGTATTTGTTTTATGTGTGCCAGAATGAAAACTGGCTGGAGTTTTAGGTCTCCTGGTTGATAGTATCCATTCCAGAGAACGTCTCTTGTTTTTTTCCAGAGCTAAATAAGAACTGAAATCTTCACACAGCTCCCCGTACTTTTTGCCTGCTTTATAATCATTTCTCCTGGGCCTCGTTATTTCCCGAGTTCTGTTTCTCCCTAGTCACTAATGAACACTAATTCGAGCTCCCCACATTCCTTATTAATCCTCAATTTCCTCCCAAGCCCTTCCCGAGAACCCCACCCTGATGCTATGAAGCTTAATGACAAGTTGAGATCACAATCCTAGTAATCAGCCTGTTTTTTCAGGGGTTGCTCTCTGTACCTAACTTGCTGTGAGAGTATAACATTGTTAACCATTAAAAAAAAAAAAAAAAAAAAAGAGTAGACCTAGAAATACACAGAGCACTCAAATAAGTATTTTCTAAGTAAAGTGCAGTGTTGAAAAATGGCATTTCGGGAACATTCTGATTTTTCTTTGTTGGATGAAGACCTGTTTAACAACCTAGGTTTCTTACCCTTTTTTCCCCTGCCCCAGTTTTATTGAGATGTAAGAAATAAATGTATATATTTGAAGTGTACAATATGATTTAACATATGTGTACATTATGAAATGATTACCCCAATTAAATTGATTAACATATCTATCACCCCACATAGTCACCTTCTTTTGTGTGTGGTAGGAACACTTACCTACTCCCCTAGCAAATTCCAATTATCCAATACATTATCATTAACTGTAGGCACCATGCTGTGCATTAGAATCTATTCATCTGGTAACTGAAAATTTGCACCCTTTGACCAACATCTATCCATTTCTCACCCCTTGGTAACCGTCTTTCTATGAGTTCGACATTTTATTTGTTTTTTAGATTACACGTGTGAGATTGTACGGTATGTGTCTCTCCCTAGCTGGTTGTTTTACTTAGCATAATATTCTCCAGGTTCATCCATGTTATTGCAAATGGCAGGGTTTTCTTTTTTTAATGTCTGAATAATATTCCTCTGTGTGTGTGTGTGTTTCACATTTTTTTCTCCATTTATCCACTGGACACTCCGACTGTTTCCGTAGCTCGGCTATTGTGAGTAATGAATAGACGTAAGAGTGTAGATAATCTCTTTGGGATACTGATTTTGGATATGTACCCAGAAGTGGGAGGATCATATGGTAGTTCTACCTGCAAAAGAATGACACTGGACTGCTATCTTTCACTTCTCACAAATATTAAATTGGAGTGAATTAGAGACTAAATGTAACACTGGAAACTGAAAAACTCTCAGAGGAAAATGAGAAAAGCTCCTTGACATTGGTCTGGATGATAATTTTTTGGATATAAAATGAAAAGCATAGGCAACAAAAGCAAAAATAAGTAAGTGGGGCCACATCAAACTAAAAAGCTTCTGCTCAACAAAGAAAACCATCAACAAAATGAAAAGGCAACTTACAGAATGGGAAAAATATTTGCAAACCACGTATCTGATAAGGGGGTAATACCTGAAATATGTAAGGAACGTCTATAACTCAACAACAACAATAAAATCTGATTTTAAAATGGGCAAAGGCATGTATAAACATTTCTCCAAAGAAGACAACCAGATGGCCAACAGGTACATGAAAAGATGCTCAACATTGCTAAGCCTCAGAGAGATGCAAATCAAAACCACAATGAGAGAGCTCCCCATACCTGTTAGGATGGCTATTGTCAAAATGACAAGAGGCAGCAATATTGGCACGGATGTGAAGAAAAGGGAATTCTTGTGCACTGTGGATGGGAATGTAAGTTGGGGCAGCCATTATGGAAAGCAGCATAGAGTTTCCTCAAATAATTAAAAATAATTAATCTTTCATTGAAGAATTTTAGGTGTTTTAAAATATATATGTAAAAATACTACCTTCTTTCAGCTGGATCATAATTTTCCACTTTTCCTTCACCTGAACATTAATATTTAAGATCCAGTGTTTGATTTTTTAAGTTGTGTGTTTGAACCACGTTGATCAATATCTTTGCTTTGCTCACAGGTATTCCCTCAGGGCAATGTTGTCTGAAAATGGGTTCCTGCTAGGAGTTTATCTGTGACCCTTGTAATACATCAGTGGTCATACAAACGCATTTTGCTGTGTTTATGGTCACCAATGGCTTTAAACAAAGAGAAACATATTGTTTTAAACCCCTCACTCCTTGAGTTACCTTCTCCAAAGGCATGTAATCTGGTTGATGAATAGGTTTGTTGTTCTGTTTTTCAGATATTATCCTGTGATTATTATCCTATATTGTGAAAATGTTTAATATTTTTGTTTAAAGATACTATTCCTAATCGATGCTCATATCTTTTTATACATGTCTTTAAAACCTCTTAAAATTTCTTTGTGTTGATTTTACCCATAGGCAGCTTTTCAAGCCTTACAGCTAACTCTACAGCTGATGGCTCCTCTCCATGACATTGTGGCCTACCTTTTCAGTTTTGCTAAACTTGGAAATTGTCCAACATGTTTTGAATTTCCTCTAAGTGCTCACCTCCTGAAAGGTGACTGGGGAGGAATTGAAGGCATTGGTAAGTGTTTAGAGGTGACTCAGATCACCTTCAATATTCACTTCAAATTCTGTGAAGCTCTTTTCTTCCCCCAACTTCACTGAAGTATAATTGGCAAATAAAATTGTAAGCTTTTTAAAGTGTAAAATGTCATGAAATGATATACACATACATTGTGAAAAGATTTCCCTCCCCTCCATTTAGTTAATTAATATGAAGATCTTAAAACTCAGAAAGATAGAACTAAAATATTTTTTCATAAAGGACAGTGAGAAGAAGGGCAAAGGGAAAAAACCTCATGATATACTGTCTCTAAATAATTAACTCCATATTTACAGGTTAGAACACAAAGTAAAGCAAGCTAGGGGTGGGCAAGCCTAAAAAAAAGTAAAGCTTTTTTTACCCCATATCTACCAATTGGTTACTGGAAGCTGGACACTTTACTCTCTGGGTATCTCTCCATCTATAAAATGGAGGTGATAATACCTGTTTCATGGAGATGCTCTGTGGGTTAAAATGTCTCTAAAATTTCTATAAGAATGTGCATGCCCCTACTACACACTCATTTTCTTTCATTCCCTTTTTGGCCTATGTGAGCTAATATGGCAAGGTCAGAGCCAAGCATTTATTGTCAAGAATTTTTGCAGACAGTCCTCCATTAGCTAAGAGTAGCCTGATGGTCCTAAAGTAAGAATGACTGAAGCTTCAGTTTTATCTACCAAGTGTTAAACCATAAACCGTAACGAAGCACTAAATTCTAAGAAAAACGCACAAGGTAAAGACTGAAATGCTTAGTAAGCTGAGTTGGTCAAAAGTAGGGAAACTAATCTCATTATTTTAATAATTTGACTTGCAGCCAAATGATAACATTAGTCATTTAATTATTCATTAATCACAATATATTATAACAGAGTAGCCAAAGATTTTAAAGGATGAGAAGAGCCGATGGAATGAGATAATAATATGCCTATTTAAACCTAGCAGTCGGGATCCCTGGGTGGCGCAGGGGTTTAGCGCCTGCCTTTGACCCAGGGCGCGATCCTGGAGACCCGGGATCGAATCCCACGTCGGGCTCCCGGTGCATGGAGCCTGCTTCTCCCTCTGCCTGTGTCTCTGCCTCTCTCTCTCTCTGTGTGATTATCATAAATAAATAAAAATTAAAAAAAAATAAATGGTACTGCTAAAAAAAAATAATAAAATGCAGTCTTCAAGCAGGTTCCCCTCTGGCCAGTGCATAAAGATGTCTGTGGGAGACCCGCACTTGTTTGCTGGTAAATTTTCAGGGTGCTACTGAGCACTGAAGAAATCTGTAAATGTTCAGCTGGGAGACCTAGGGAAGGGAATGAGTGGCAGTCCCGGAGGAAGATGGTTCTCTGTCTCTGAGGAGGGGCATCCTGAAGAAGGCCTGGATTGGTGCGGACTTAGCAGAAAATGCAGAATTGTCCCAGACTACCGAGATCTCAAAACTACTAGCACATCCTCAGTGTAAGAATCAAGAGAGTAGAGAAGTTCCAAAGCACACTTAGAGCCTTTTCCCTGTCCCTGAGACCAGGAGACAAGTGTCACATGGAGATGAGATAGAAGCCAAGATAGAGTCAAAGGCAACTTTCCAAAGGAAGACCCCACATAGGAGCTCCTACAGCAGCTGGGAGGACAGCATGCAGGGACGGTGATCTGGGGATACTTGCCCTCACTTGAATCAATGAGAGAACTAGGAGGGATGGTCTGGGTAAGACAGGAAAGGACACGGCAAAGGTGATGGGCCACATGGCACATGGTGAGTCCAGAGAAGGGTGAACCACCTACCAGTGCGACACTGAGGAACAGTAGCAAGTGAGGATGAATTGTCGAGGACAATGATTTCCTTCCAGATGAAGGGAATCAGTTTCTTACTATTTCTATGCCTCTGAACCAGAAACCCTTGAAGTATGTGGGGCCCGGGCTTTCCAAGGTGTGCAATTAGAAACATGCACTTGTCCTGTTGCCAGTGAAAACATTTGTGCTCCAGGGAGAATGTGCAAAGTTCTGCATACTCTGCTGAAAATAGATAAAGAGCAAACTGAACTTAAAAAAAAAAAAAATTCCCACTCTACGATAATCATCTCTTAAAAAAAAAAAAAAAAAACAGCCTTGGTTCCTCAGTCGCTGGCCCGCTTCCCAGAAGGAGGCAAGAAGTAAGGTGAGCAGAGAAGATGGTCTCTTCCTATCCTCGCCCAGCTCCTCTCAGCTCTTGCCAAGCTGTTTGGAGTTCGACGGAATGACTTTTGTGGGCTTATATGCTTTAAAATATTCTTTAAGAGGACACTCCAGATTTCAGCTTTGGTCCTCCCACTTGACCGAGGAAGCAGCTCCTCGACACTGAGCACAAGCTCTATGGACCCTGCCAAATCCTCTCCTTCCTTGAAAGCCAGCAACTCCCTTTGGATCAGCAGAGGATGTAATCAGCCCGTGGGAGTTTACACTGTGATTTCCTGGTAAAGGTTTAGGAGGCCAATTAAAGCCCAGATACTATCCACTAAACTTAGGTTTTCAGGAACTCTTGAGACAAACTAGGCACAAAATGTACTGGCTTGTGAGTATTCACGTGGAGACAGGGCCATTGTGATTCCTCTCTCTCTCTCTCTCTCTCTCTCTCTCTCTTTCTCATTTCCCATATGGGACACTCCTGGGGAAAGGCTCATATGTTTCCCGACGTTTCCTGGCTGAGGGTCTACTTCCAACCCCACCACCACCACTGCCTTCCCTGCCCTCCCTGCCACCTTCCCTCCCACCCAGCAGCAGCCTGATGCCACTAAGAAAGGGAAACCTAAATAAGGATCCTAAAATCCATAAACAACAAAGAAAGGCGGGTCCTCACCTCCACATCTGTGTTTTGGTGATAATGTTTCTGCTACCTATCAGCACAGAACAATTTTGCTGGGAAGTGACGTAGTGTAAAGGGGCACACACAGCACACACATAAGCGATAATGGAAGTAATGAAAAGAGAAAAATTATCTGCAACCAGCCACTGTAACAAGAGAGATATTCTTATTTGTTTTTACTGCCTTCTAGCCCTTGTCCAAACACACTTTACATTTAACAGAGCTTTCATCGCAGGGTGTGGGCAACTTTATTTTCTTTTTTCATCGTCATTGCGGAGGATTCTAAACGTTCCCCAACTGGTTGCTGCTTAGCCTGACAAAATGCATCGCTTGCAGACCATCATGCTAGGCCTTGAACAAACAAGGCTCACTGACAACCCCTCCTCCCACCCACCCCTAAAATTCTTGTAGAATTCACCCTAACATGACTCCTCTTCTGGTGGAAGTTTCTTTTCAGTATAATATGACCATCAGATTTATAGAGAAGTCATAAAAATTTTGATGATTGGATCCAATTTTTCAGGGGCTGGACAAGTACCTAAAAAACACTTTTTTTCTTGTATGTAAAGCATCAGATGGATATGAAATCTGGACTGCTCATCTTTTCCTAAAGCCAAACGTATATATTACAATTATAAGCATCTCTTCTCAGTCCTGATTCTGCCCTGGTCAGGCTTTCATGGACAGCTTCCCCATTCCCTCAATTCCTCTGCCTTCCGTGCATGTGGGAAGATATCCAAAACCAGGCCAGAGAGGGGAGGAGGCTGCTCAAGTCTGGACAAGCTATTGAGAGAGAAACTCTGGAAGTGCCTCATAGCTCTCCCGTTTCTCTTCTGCCTTGGGCTACATATCAGGCCCAGCGATCAGTTTCCACAATCCTCTTCCCATAGCAGAGATGTAGAAAGCTATCACTGTCCTCAGTGGGAGTTGAGGAACATTTCAGATCAGCTGACATTCTATTTAGCCCTGGAAGGGTGGCCTCCCACCCCACTTCCCTACCAGTGCTCTCTAAGGACTCATCATTTTCTTGCTATCCTCTCCCATTCTGACTAGCTCCCCTCCTGGGCCAATAACGGAGACACTACAGCCATCTAGATGCAGGCCAGTTCCCTCAACTTGGCACTGAGTGCTGCAAAATGTCCCCAGTTTAAATTTCCATTCAAAACACATATAAGAAAACAACAACAACAACAACCACCACATATAAGTCTGTTATATCTGGCCCACTTTTGCAGTAAGGGTCCAAAAAATAAGTCTGTTTAGGATCTCTCATACCTACTCCTAAAATGATGAGAATCTCCTAGAAGACGGTGTGTGTATGTGTGCACGTGTGTGCACACACACAGGAGTGCATATTTCTTGCTTGCCTTGGATAGTCTTGAGTCTTCTTTAATCCATGAGCCAATGACAGAGAGGTTGATTTGTATGGCACGACTCTGAGGAATGAATGCTGGTTTGTCATCTATAATAACTTTAAGCCCCTAACAGATCTACTGAGACCTATATTTTCCCATTCGTTTGATTTTTTTTTTCAATCTAGAGGCTGTAGCCTTGTATAATTTAAAACTTTCATTCAACAGTATGTTCTTATTCTGCTGAAAAGCAAAGCAAATTTTTATCTTATTGAGGAAGGAAGAAGGAAGGAAGGAAAGATAAATCAGTCCTTGGCCACTAGAACGTAAGACTTTGCTGATCTTGCAAAACATATAATTAGTATACTCACAAACAAAAAGAAATACATTTAGGTAAAAAGTCAGCTGCAGGGGTGAAATGATGGCTCATTAGGTCACACTATCTGACTAAAATGTCATCTATCTTCCAGGATCTGAGCTTCAAGAGCTACAGAAAATGATTGACAGCCTCCAGAGCCCCCAAGACCCTACCGAGGTGTCCCAGGCACTCCTCCTTCGTAGGGAGGTTATATTTTTGCAGTTTGACGCTGCAGTGAGGCACCTTATCCGGTAAGGGCTGGAGAATGAATCCTTCCAGTTAATTGTATGGGGCAGGTGCCTCTGAGTGACCATCGTGGGAGGTCACTCTTGGCAGGATTAAATAACAAGTTTAAAATAGTCAGTGGCACAACCAGATCCAGAACACTGTGGCTACCAAATGTATCCTGCTGCACAGGCAGTCCATGTAGAATGTGTTCGTTTTGGATTATCATATTCTTGATTTTATTAAATGGGATTTAAATAGGTTAGTTTGCACAACAATTGCTGTTTTCAATGTTTTCAAGGTTGTTTAATTGGGAATCATATTTTTTATAAATCTGAAGATGATTCTAAGAGTTTTATTTTTTCTTTCCAGCCCTTAATTAGAAGAATTTTCACTGCACTTCACAATTTCACTGTGAAGCCAGTGGAATTGGCTGAGTTAAATTTATAAATTCAGATAAATAAATTGTGGGTATTAACTACTCTGCATACAAAAAAGAAGGTCTATTTAGTTCATTAATCATGACTGATGAGAAAATTAGTTTGGATTGAGAGTCACCCTGTTTCTAGGATAAATAATAAGTTTTGTATGGAAAGGGAAGAGGTCAGGCCTGAGGGTCTCTGCTTGTTCTTAAATTGTCAAAATCAATTAAGTTGCTTTGATTAATTCCCAGGGTAACTATTTAGCCAATGAGGAGGACCTCAGGAGGCTGTGCGCTTACCTGTGGGTTGTAACTGCATTCCACCATTAGCATGGGCATCTATAGAGAATGGAAACTGAACTATATTTTCTCTTTCTATTCCAGATTTTCTTTACTCTGAGCATCAGGGATCTCTGGATTCAAATCAATTCAGCAGAACAAAAAAATTAGACTAATTCATTTTCTTTTTATTGACAAGCAGCTTTCTGAGCTATAGATTAGTCAAGTGGGTAGGATATAAAGACTCTAATTGTCAGGAGGACCATTCATTAGCCCTCTGATTCTGAAACTCCCGAGTCAGGATTTGTAAAGAATTTACATAGGATGAAGAAATAGAACTGTACCCCAGAAATTCTTTTTGGATTCTGGGTATGCAGGATTCTCCCAGGGGGAACTAGTCTGCTTCCCCTAGGAATTGCTTTGAGGGGCTTTCTTTGTCCTGGCACAGTCTGCAGGAATGGAGGCGCTGTGTTCTATGTCTGGTTTCAGTATATTCAGTATATCTTTCAAAAGACTTTATTTATTTTTTTTTTAAAGATTCTATTTATTTATTCATGAGAGACACAAGGAGAGAGAGAGAGGCAGAGACACAGGCAGAGGGAGAAGCAGGCTCCATGCGCTGGAAACCTGACGTGGGATTTGATCCCGGGTCTCCAGGATCGTGCCCTGGGCCAAAGGCAGGCACTAAACCGCTGCGCCATCCAGGGATCCCTCAAAAGACTTTAGAGGGAACCACTCGGGACAGTATATCTCCATGAGTCCCTTATTCATCACATTTCCTCTAGCCTTTTTCCTCTGGGGCTCTTCAGAGTGTGTATGTATTTGGAATCACACAGTTAGTAAGTGGCAGACTAGAACTAGAACCTAGATGCATTTGACTCCCAAGCCTGAGAACTAGGATGGATGCCAGACAGCAGTATGGAGAGAAAAATAGACTCTGGAGAGAAGGCAGGAAAGAGAAGTGAAAAGATAAATGTCATCCCCCTTGATGATTTTAGTGCTAAACCTGCAAATAAGGAAAAGTCCTTAGATAATCAAGAGAAAGGAAGTAGGGGGAAGTTCCCTCATCCTTCCCCAAAGTTCACCAACTCTGAGCAAATATGACTGTTTACTCCAGGGAACTTTTTTTGCTTATGTTAACTGAAGGCTTCTCCAGAATTTGAAAAGGATGAACTGAACTTTTACTGGAATGAGAGCAGCATGCTTCTATATAGAAAGGGGTTCCCTTTTTTATGAGGAAGGATATAGCTCCAGGACATCAAGGTAGTGGCCCTGTAATCATTTAATATCTGGCTCCCACTATATGAGCCATAGATCGCTCTGGTTGCAGGATAGATGCATGTTTCTGGCTCTTCTTCTCCTCTTCTTCTTTTTAAGATTTTTATTTATTTATTTATTTATTTGACAGAGAGAGAGAGAGCACAAGCAGGGGGAACAGGAGAAGGAGGAGCGGGCTGCTCAGCAGGGAGCCCAATATGAGGCTCCAGCCCAGGACCCTGGGATCATGATCTGAGCTGAAGGCAGGCACTTAACCTACTGAGCCACCCAGGCACCCTAGATGCAGTTTCTAAGCATGACAGTTTCACTCTGTCCGTAAACCTGACCTCTACCAAGCTTCTGGTGGAAATTGGTATTGGCCTCCAAATAAAAAAATTAGACTAATTCATTTTCTTGGGCATTTCCACATTGCCCAGGGCCTGTCACCTGTAGGCATGTCCACCAACCTGCAGGGGTTCTTCACTAGCTGGTACAAGAAATGCCTGAGAAGTGAGCTTATCTTTAATTTCAGGTGAAGTAATCATTGTTTTGAAAGTAAATGGGTGGTACAGTGGTTCTAATCAATCTAACCTGTTTGGCAAACATCTGTCATAGACCCCTGCCTGATTTTTTTTTTTTTTTTTTTTTTTTTTTTTATGGCTGTGGGCTAAGGATGGCTTTTACATCTTTAATTGGTTGGGGAAAATTTTTCAAAAGAAGAGTAGCATTCTGTGACACCTGAAAGTTATAAGGAATTCAAATTTTAGTGTCCATAAATGAAGGTTTTTAGAACATAGTCATGCCCATTTATTATAGATTAGATTATCTTGGACTGCTTTCACACAGAATTGAGTGGCTGCAACAGAGACCATAAGATCCACAAAGCTGGAACTATTTACTATCTGACCCTTTAAGAAAAAGTTTGCCACCCCCAGATTTAACGGCTTGAATTCCTTTGTAATTCAGGAGTGGAGGGAGGCAAAACAAAACAAAAAGTCCCTTTTAAAGGAACTCCATGGAGCAGCCCTGGTGGCTCAGCGGTTTAGCGCTGCCTTCAGCCCAGGGCCTGATCCTGGAGACCTGGGATCAAGTCCCATGTCGGGCTCCCTGTGTGGAGCTTGCTTCTCCCTCTGCGTGTGTCTCTGTGTCTCTCATGAATAAATAAGTAAAATCTTTTTTAAAAAATTAAAAAAATAAAGGACCTCCATAGAACAGAATAAAACATATCGCATGAGAAATGCCACTAGTCTGAATGTATTCCTGATGTTCATTTGGAATGATTAGGGCAAAAAGGAGAAGCTTGAGGAGATACCCTGAAGGTACCGGTGATGTTTGCAACAAGCCCAAACCGGGAGTACAGAAAGGGATCTCTAAAGAAAGCCTCGCCAACTTCTCAGTCCTTAAATTTTCGTTGGTTCTCCCTTCATTTTTAAATTTATTTTTATGCTCGTCCAGCTTAAGTGTCTCCAAACACAGAGATATTAAAGTGTGCTGCAGGGTTATCTGGGGATTTCTGAGAGATACAGAGAAGACCTCCTGTGAGCTTGGGCCTGGCTTATGACCATAGTCCTGGTCTCCAGTGTCTAAGAAGTGAAGAGCCACAACTTTTGCCTGGCCTCTTCAGGGCTACCTTGCAGGAGTTTTTGTTCTTGTTTTGTTTTGTTGTTTTCTTTTTTATATCCTTGCATCCAGGAAAAACTTAGCATGTGCCCTATGAATTCCCTGCTCCCTGTGATTTGAAGCAGCTTGCCTGGGATCATACTATGGGTAGCTCTCTCACGCACAAGATGAGTGGTGTTGTAGGAAACCCTTGACTGTTCATTGACAATAAGGCAGCTGGAGGGTGGCAGAGCAGTTTAGAGAATTCCATGTATCTATTCTGGCATTTTAGTAGGCTGCTCAGACCTGACTTTACTGGGAGCTGGCGGTTGGCAGGTGCACCCTGACACAAGCAACAAGCCAGACTTTCATTTCCGTGAGTTTCCCTAATTCTTGAATGCTGCCAACAAGCTGTGCTGATGAGACCTCCCCTCGCAGAAGACACAGGACAGAGTTTACCAAACAAGGGTCCAAGTGAGTTGCGACAGGAACCCGTGACCTGATTTCGTATTTCAAAAGGCATGATGAAAAGGACACATTTGCCCAAAACCTTAGTATGTAAACAAAATGTCAAGTTTCTTTCTTTTTTTTTTTTTTTAACTGGAATTCTAAGAACCGAGATAAAGGAGAGAAGAAATTTACTTCGATTGACTTCCCACCATGTGCCAACTCTGTGGGACAGAAACCATTTTCTCCATTTTTTATAGAAGAGGAAATAAAGATTCAGAAAAGTTGCATAACTTGCTCAGGGTCACACAGCTTGTTGCAGCAGAACTTTCATCTTGTTTGTCAGACTCCAGAGCTCTGTTTCTTCCTTTATATCATGTTTCTTCATCTCTTCCTACAGCACCGAGCTTGGGCTGGAGGCTGATGTGGCGTCCAGTTAAAGTCAGGAGAATACTTCATGGATGTTTGGTAGAAAAAAAATCTTCCAAAATATGGGGTCTATGGAGAGGGAGGAAATAAAGAGGATCTGGTGCTAAAAATATTGGGTGTTATCTTGAGGCCCCTTTTTTCACATAGCATTAGAAACAGTTCTATTGCTAGGAGGGGGACGAGTCCTGCAAAGGACAGTGAGCTAGATGAGGAATTGACTAAAGTGGGGAAAAGAAGAACCAATGATTTGGTCAGTAGTGGTGCCCGTAGTTCGAGTCTGGTCTCTCTAGAGAGTATATCATATTTTCTGATTCTGTAGCTTAGACTAGCTGCCACATTTACATCTGAATGTATTATATTTCTGAATAGTCTCCAAGCATCCATAAGTTAATAGACATAGGATGCACACGAAGCTGTATCTGGGGCTCTAAACCTCTGCCAGGAATTGTGTGTGTCTGTGGCACTTTAGTTACAAAGTTCCATACAAACTTGCCAGGATGGAGAGCACGTCTGTGTTCTGTGTTCTTTTATGTGATCGTCAGTCAGGTATAGCCACAAGAAGAGGACAAAAAAGACTCAGGAAAAACAAAGTTTATTATATTCACAGGTCCTAGAAACAGGATGTATGGCATGACTCACGGAGCCACATGGGAAAGCATCTGTGTGGGTCAGGAACAAGGAGAGTGCTGAGGCCAGAGCCTGGAAAGGCAAGGGAGGGCAGGGTGAACAGTGTAAGATCTGCTGGGTTGAATAATTCCAGTTGGCTTTGGGCTGTAGAGGTAGTCTCTTGCTGTCTGTTGACTAGTCCTGGGATGAATAAAGCAGAGGAATTGCCTCCATAGACCCAAGGGTCAGATAGAAGAGGTATGACTTTGGATTGGTTGGTTTGCATATCAAAGCCATGCTTCCTGCTGAGTCCTTTGCTATCTCTAAGAACTGGCTGGCCCCAGGAAGGGCGGTCTCTTGCTTAGACAGAAAGGTTTTTTAAAAAGATGTCAAAACATCCATAATAAACAAAACAAATTTTAAAAATATAAGCACTACAGTCAAAGATTGAACAAGTCGGATGAGAACAAAGCTAGACCCAGAGGCTGAGAGAAAGAGAAATCATTCTATGGATTGATGGGAGAGAAGAGCAGGAAGGATATGAAAGGAACCAACCAGGGAGAGGTTGGATGGGATACTGGGCTTCTGTGCTCCTAATTTGGGCTGAAAATAAACGTTTCTGTTAGAATATTCTGCTTTTTTGGTACCATTGTTTTAAGAAGATCCATACAATCTATACAAAGGTATGAGCATAGAAAGTACCATGGGAGTTTAGAGGATGGTCAGAAGCAGCTGGATAATGAACTCTGCCTCCCTGGGCTCATACTGGGCTGGGAGGTCAAACCCATTGCTGTAGTTTGGACAGTTCCCGCACGTTGCTTTGTATATAATAGGTGCTTGATGCATCACTGTCACAGGGGTCAAGTGAATGATGGGTCCCTAGCAGGGCCCACCGAGAATCATTAGAAAACATGTGAATGATGTGAAGAACAGGATAAATGTTCTCATTGAAGCAACTCCAGTCCCCATCCTTGAACTCTCCGGATAAATCAATTATTTTATCTAGTCTCTCAGTATAAAATAACATTCAACGATCTCTTGTTAATTCTCATCAAAATGTGAAAGGTGGTGTGATTTTTGCCCTAGTACAATGGTTTGATATAAAAATACAGAGCTCCCTTTATCTGTCTTTGAACTGAAGTTTATAAGCCCCTTCTGCTGATGGCTGAAAGATAACTTTCGAATTCCATGTCATTCAGCCAAACATAGAGCTTCAAAGTGGTCAGTTTCAGGTTTAAAATT
Source organism: Vulpes vulpes (assembly GCF_048418805.1). NCBI lineage: Eukaryota > Metazoa > Chordata > Mammalia > Carnivora > Canidae > Vulpes > Vulpes vulpes. The sequence continues at coordinate 194,879,047 of NC_132780.1, forward strand.
AATTAATTAAAGATTAATTAATCCCTGGCTCCCTTTGTTTTAGTTATCTCCTATTCACCCTGTTGGTAAGGGAAGGATTCTGCTCTAGGGTTATGGGGATGGTCAAACACATGACATCGGATACTGGATAGGTGAGATCAATGGCAGTTTACTAGTCACATATACTCACAGCCCAGAGAAGTGGACAGTGCAAGCAACGCAGGGCCTCAGAGGAGTTACACTTGGGAACGGAGTGAACAGCCAGGAACCATGGAGACAGGCTTTGTAGTATCAAGACAGTGTGATGTCCCCTCATTTCTGCAGGAGAATGTGATTGGTTCATTTGAATGCTTTTGTGGTCTGGCAGGGAACAGAAACCACTACTCAGGTATAGCGGGGATTATACTTGGTCCCTTTGATAAGGAAGGTCATTGGACTAGAAGACCTTATCCGTGGGAACAGAGTGGAGAGGGGAACTTGTAATTAAGTCATTCAGGGCCCTCCTGATTTTACCAGATAATATTGGACCTTAATTTTAGTCTTTACAGCACACTTTTCTTCTCCTTCATTCCTCTCAGAGAGATGATGTAAGTTCCTGGGGGTCCTTATAAATCATCCTAGCAATTGAGGAGGAGCGATTACCTCACCTATCCATTGTGGTTTATCTGGTCCAACCCCAGATCTCTTCTTACTGGCCTGATGCCCAGCACCCCATACAGACACTCTCTTGTGGAGGCGTAAGCACTCCCTGAGTCCTTCCCCAATGCTCTAATTACCTGCTAGTCTCTGGGAGCCTGCCTCATTTCCCTCGGTGCTAGTATGTCCCTCAGTTACATCTAATCTCCTTTTTTTTTTTTTTTTTTTTTTGGTGTCTGCTTTATGCAAGACTTGGCCTAAGCCCATGGAAAATGCAGGCATAAGGTCCCCTCTGTTTCAGGATAGCCTCTCCTCAGTGTATCCCATGTCAGCATCTTTTCTTCGGTATCCACTAGATCTACGTTCTAGAAACAGTCTTTCCTTGCTTACTAAACTCTTATTTCCTTTTGGGCAAAAAAAAAAAAGGTCATTGTAATTTATCATGCATACTTCCTTCTCTACGACTTATAGTATTAATTTCATGCACTAGTCTTCAGGATTTTTGGTTCTTGATACGAAAAACCAAGTTTTGGTCAAAACAAAACAAAAAGCTTCCTCTGTCAAACCCCAAAATTTTCTTATTTAGCTTAAAATTTGGTTTTACATATCAAGAATTGCCTCTGCTATTAGTCTTAAAATAATCAATTCAACAAATAATCCATATCTTTGTTCTAGAGCTACAGCGGAACTGCCCAATATAGTAGCCCTATGTGACTATTTAATTCAAAACCTTAATTAAGATTGACTTAGTTGACATAAAATTTAAAATTCAACTCCTCAGTCACAGTAGCCACATTTCAAGTGCTCAACAGCCACATGTGGCTAGTGGTTACCATAGAAGACAGTCAAACTTAGAACATTTCCACATTGCATAAAGTTCTATTGGACAGTGCTAGTCTAGAGTATATCTACTTTTCCCTTGACGGCTGTGACTTGTGAGTAAAGGGCGATGTGTAAAGAAAGAGGGGTGAGGGATGAGGTCATTGAGAAAGAAACCTATGTATATCTCAAAATGTTATCCTGCTGCAGTAACTTTGAAGAAAATTTTGAGCTTTAGAAGCATAAATAACTGCTTTTCTTTCCCTCCGTGTTTTGGTAGAAGAACATTTTTGGCAGCTGGAAATGCTTCTGCCTACCAGTCTGTCACAGATGGCATGTATCACGGATTGCCACCTCTGAGCAATTCTCTCGTGAAGAGCATTTTTGCTTCACAGCTCAGCCTGCCCCAGCCGCTAGATCCACAGAGCCTCCAGGTATGTTGAGAGGTATTTTTATACCTATAAATGGTGTGTTGTACATCGAGGATTTGGGTACTTTGTTTCCATTTGGTTTAAATTTTGTAGGGGCTCTCCATGCTCTAGTGCTCTTTAGCCTTGCTTGGCTACCCTTCATTGACACGGGAGAGCAGCCTGGGCTCTGTTATTCATAGTCAGAGTCTTCTGCCTCCAAACTACTCAACAGGAAAATTGAAACCATAGCTCACAGCTGGTGGCAAAACCAACAGTTGATCTTTTCTATTTGATAAATAATAATGACAGCAACTATACTACATAAATTAAGGCCAGCATATGAGTTTTGAAGAACCAGGATTACAACAGGCGTTATCAAATGTTATCCTGGCAACTATTATTGCTCCTGGGTACCAACAGTATTACCCACCTTCCATAACTAAAAGCTTAAGGTTCTGGCAGGCCAGACATCAGACTGCTGGGCAGTCATGGCAGCACTAGATCATAAATTCTATTGATTATCTATGGCCGTATAACAAATTACCCCAAAATTTAGCAGATTAAAACAATAAATGTTCATCATCTCATATAGTTTCTGAGGCTCAGGAATCTGGGAAGAGTATATTGTGTAGTCCTGGCTAGTCGTGTAGATCTCTCATTAGTCTCCAGTCAAGGTACTGGCCCAGGTTGTAGTCATCTCAAGGAGATGAATCTGCTTCCAAGCCCACTCACAGGGCTGTTGGTTGGCATCAGAATATCCACTTCTGAGCTCATTCATGTGAGCTTCTCCACAGGGCTTCCTCACAACGTGACAGATGGATTCCTCCAGGGCAAACAATTCAAGAGACAACAAAAGACAGAACCCAAGGTGGAAGTCATAGTCTTTTTATTACCCAATTTCAGAAGTGACATCCCAACATTTTTGCCATATTTTATTTTTTCATTTTTTAAGATTTTACTTATTTATTCATGAGAGACAGAGAGAGAGAGGCAGAGGGAGAAGCAGGCCCCATACAGGGAACCTGACGTGGGACTCGATCCCACGTCTTCAGGACCAGGCCCTGGGCTGAAAGCGGCGCTAAACCACTGAGCCACTCAGGCAGCCCATATTTTGCCATATTTTATTCACTAGAGGTGGGTTACTAATTTTTGTCCACACTCAAGGGGAGAAGACTTAAATTCCACCTCTTAATGGAAAGAGTATCAAAGAAGTTAAGGACATATATTTAAAACCACCTTATAAACCCAGGTCTTCCGACTTCAATAGCTCCAGCTTAGTGTTTTTACGTTACAAAGCTAAGCCAAATAATACCAATATCAACCCCTTGTAAGTCCCACACTCTTACCTTCCCTAGCAATAAGACAGTTACTCTTATCCCAAGACTTGACCCTCATTTAGTCCCAGAAGACAGGAATTGGGCCTATCCCTACTGCCTTTGCATGTTGCCTCAGATTAGGTAGATGCAAGTGTCCTGGCTTCCTGCTACCTGAACCAACTCCAACTCTAGGAATTGTTTGAAATCAGTACCAAGTCTGCAAGAGTAGAATGGGGTCAGATGGACAGGCCTACCATGTCCAGGGCTGCATGTGGTGCCATAAGTAGTAGGGGATGGCTTAGCTATTGGACAGTGATATGGAGAAAGCAGAGGCCCACATGTTAATATCGTGGCATTGGCTTTGAGTTGTTACCTACAACTGGAGTACAACGGTGATGAAGGAAAGCATTTTAAAATTCTTAATATTGAGAACATTTGAGTGAGTTTAGTTTTGTTGATCATAAGTGTGTCCCACTGTTATAGAAACTTCCTGGAACTTCCAAACATTGGTGCTGACCAGTAAACTGAAATCTTAAGTACCCTTGTATGTTTAGCCAGATCCTGAAGAAAAAAGAAAGAAAAAAATTATTACTCTCTCTTCTATATCATCAGAGATTTTCTATCAAGAACTATGTCTACATAGTAAATAAATCATCTCATGGTGTTTTGGAGTACAGACACAGAAATCCTGTTCATATAAGATGTTTATTATTTATGGACACAGTATAGCATTATTGTGTTTCTTATTTGGTTCTTTTAGGCATCTATGCTATTCCCTTGGAGAGCATTTCTGGAAGATGGAGGACTGTTTCCGGTTATGAGTAACAGCCCAGATACCCTAGAATACAATATGCAGGTAGGATAGGTCTTCCCACTTGTCACTGAACTGAATGAAGACTGCAAAACAGGCGTCATTGGGTCCATAGGTCAGTGGTAAATAATTTATGAGATAAGCAGAGGTGTTTGATTATGAAGCTGTAAACCCAGTGCTACAAGGTGAGTCATGCTTTCTTATGACGGAAGAGAATCATGCTCTTACCAAGTATGGGCCTCTTTCGTGGCGTCAGCTGCAATTTCCATGGCCAGTAATGATCTGGGAAGATGGCAATCCATCTCCAATCACTCTCTGAGCCTCTTAGAGAAACACCTAGGCTGGAAGCTCGGGGCGGGGGTGGGGGGGGTGCGGGCGGTGTGACCAGGACCCTGGCCTGCCTGTGAACAGTGGTAGGAAGAGAACCCATTAAGCACAATTCATAAGGAGAATTTCTTTGGATTATTTGTTTCCCCTGATTCCCTAAGCAAGTATCATTGTGTTCTCATTTTTAAAAATAGAAAATATAGAAAAGTATTAAGAACAACATGAAAATTAGTCATAAATTTGCTTCAAAATAATATGGAAGTGGGAAGTGATAGACATAGGTGCAGGACTGGCTATAGGTTGATGGTTCTTGGGGCTAGGTGATGGGAACTATGCCGTTTGCTTTTGCTTATGTTCAATATTAAGTCAGTTTGGATTTTTAAAAATATTTTATTTATTTATTCATGACAGACACACAGAGGCAGAGATATAGGCAGAGGGAGAAGCAGGCTCCCTGCCAGAAGCCTGATGCAGGACTTGATCCCAGGACCCTGGGATCACGACCTGAGCCAAAGGCACATGCTCAACCACTGAGCCACCCAGGTGTTCTTACATCTGTACTTTTAAAGAAAAATTGATATCATACTATACATTTACCATGTACAGCTGCCACTGTAAAGTGCTGGGAGACTTGACTTCCATACAAAGCCAAAAGTCTAAGATGTTCAAGGAGGACTTTGAGCTAGAAATTGTTGCTCTGATTTTTATGGATTTTCTAATAGTTGAGAAGGCAGGGCTTGTAAACATAATTATCCATGGTTTTCTCCCCAAAATCATGTAAAAGGGATACAAAGAAATCTTCAAAATGAGTGTGTTGTTCATTTTTGTTTTTAGCTGTGCCTCTGTAGGCTGAGTGACCGTGACCTCAAGGTGGCTCATGGAGAGCTGGTGGGCATGCAACTGCTTTTGGAAGATGTACTTCTGAGCAGCTATCATATGATCCTGGAGGATCCCTCCAGACAGCAAGCCACACTGGACAAAAACACTCAGGTACTCTTGGTGAACAGGCCACATAACCAGCCAATGCTGTACTGTACTAAAGGCCCTTCCTATCTGGGAGATGGACCAGAGAGCCCCCTCTGTCCAACAGCCTTTCCCAGTGAGTCCCAGGACTATGCGAAGGCTGCTTCGGAGCAGCAATGGAGCAGGAGTCACCTGTGATCCATGGCACATTCATTTCTTTTCATTTTAAAAATAGAACAAAGGTGGGAGGGCCATTGAAACCAAATGGAGCAAATCATCTAACTAGCTGGATTTCCTTAGGAGTCACACACATTTAAAGTTGGAAGACACATTTAGAAGTGGAGTCGGAAGGACTGGAGAGGTATGAGAGAGGACCCTGGGTGAACATCTCCAGCCTGGGCTCTCGTCCTCATCACTCAGCTAGCCTATGGACCCCCAAGCAAGCATTCCCTCCTCTGGACTTGTCCCTCTGAAGCTCTAAGGTACCAAGAGCCCCTAGCCCACCTGGTATCATAACTGGAAACAGTTCTGCTCATATCTAGGAACCAGACACTTGTCTGGACACAGAATAAGCTAGCTGGTGCCCCTCTCTGAAGAGCCTCCTCTTCCAAGCCAGACTTTTTGGAGAGATCTGCAGCAGCCACTTCTGATTCCTTACCTTTAATCTTCTCCTCAGAAACTACAATTTGTCACCACTGAGACCACTCTCATCAAGAGCACCATGGTCCTTGTCACAAAATCCCCTGGATACTTTTCAGTCCCCTCCAACCTGACCCCTTGTCAGCATTTGACACAATGTGTCCTTGCAGCCTCCCTGCTCCTGGCTCCCAAAGTACAGCTCCCTCCTAGTTTTCCTCTGGCATTGGTAGCAGGCCTTCTCCGACTTCCCACAGACTCTCCTCCGCCTCCTGCCCCCCCCCTTCCTCTCCCAGTCCCCAATGTGTTATCTTTTAGGCTCTGTCCCACTACTTCTACAACCAGGTCTGCATTTTTACTTCCACAACGTTAGCCACTTGTGTCTTTGCAGACCCCTTCCTCCATTTAAAAAAAAAATCATTAAATCATTATAGTCTACAACTGTGTTAATATAAAAAATTAATATCATATGTTAAAATATTTTTATTCAAACTCAATACCCTTTCTTTTCTGAGTTTAAAAGAATTAAAACACTTTGTTGGACCTAGGCACTGTGCATTTTGTGTCTAGTCAATAAGTTTCCCCCGAATACTATTAACACAACTCTTGGCTATGACTGAGATCTTTTCAGAGCGCTTTGGTAGTTACTTGTTTCTCTTCTCTTCACAATGATTCCATGAAGTAGGTACTTTCATTATTCTCATTTTACAGATAATACTGAAGCTCAGAAAGGTTAAGTGGTGTGCTCAAAATCACATACCTAGTAAGGAGAGAAACCCAGATTCCAATTTAATAACCTGGCCCTGGAGCTCCCTTCTACTCTTATTTGCTATGTTTGTTCCACTTCTCAGCCTCTCCCTAGGCAAACTCACCTGCTTTTATAACTTTGATGACTTTACACATGATGACTCATGTGATGACCATCTACGTGTCTTGTCCAAATATAAATCTTCTCAGATTCATGCATTAAACATCCTTGTCCCCTCCCAGAGACCTTGTGTCCCAAACTGGGCTTATTTCACTGCCCAAAATTTGCTCCTTTTTCCATATTCCCTGTCAGTTAACTACCACCTGTCCAGTTGTCCAAGCCAGAAAATCTGGACACTCATCTTTGATCCCTCTCTATCATACCCCACAATCAGACACTAAGTTCGACTATCCTATTAATTTAATATCTCTCAGGTTTGTCCACTTCCCCATCTTCCATTACCAACCCTCAATCAGCATCATCTCCTGATGTTAGGCTATGAGCATGACCTCTGATTGGACTCCCTATATTCACTCTTGCCTTCTTCCAGTATATTCACCAGGGTAATATTTTTAAATGCAAAACCTGATTATGTCACTTCCCTCTTATAACCCTTCAGTGACTTCCAAATGTCCTGAGAATACAATCCAAGTGTCCTGACCCACTGATATCTCTATCCTCAACTTCTTTCATTTTATCAAATGCACCATGCTGCCTCTCTCCTCAGTAACTTTGTGCAAGCCAGTCCCTCTAACAGAAAACCTCCTTCTCCTAACTCTCCACTTCATCATCTGATTAACTCCTATTTATCCTTCAGGTTTCAACTGCCAAATCACTCTTTCAGAAGCTTTTTCAGATTTTCCACCTTTGAGCTGATGCCCCTCTGTGCCAGTTAGGGTGCACTTGCTCTAAGTAACAGGTTGTCCTACTGGTCATGACTTAAACTAGGAAGGGTACTGATCTTTTAAAACAAGTCTAGGAGGAGGCAGTTCAGGTTGGTGCAGTCACTCAGGTCGGTGTAGGCCCCCACTCTGCCATCTTGGGTATGTTGCCACATGTGTCCTTCATCCTTGTAAGATGAAAACAGGAGCCAAAAGCTTTCTCGTTAAAGGGCTTTATCTTTTTACCAAGGAAGAAAATCCTTTCCAGAGCCTTCTAATAGATTTTCCTTGTGTTCTACTGGCTGAAATTGAGTCATGAGTCTACTTCAGGCAAATTAGTGGAAAATGAAGTGTGTTTGGATGTGCCATCTAAGTTCCACAACAGAATTACATGTTTCACTCAGAGGGAGCATTTGCAAAATAAGCACTGGCACCAAATAGTACCAAGATCAAGAAGCATGCTGGGCCCTTTGGGCTCTTGATTTACTATTTCCTGGTCCTGTTTTTTTTTTTTAAAGATTTTATTTATTTATTTATTTATTTATTTATTAATGAGACAGAGAGAGAGAGAGAGAAGCAGAGGGAGAGAGGGGTGCAGGCAGATGGAGAAGCAGGCTCCATGCAGGGAGCCTGATGTGGGACTCGATCCCGGGTCTCCAGGATCACGCCCTGGGCTGAAGGCAGGTGCTAAACCTGCATCTTATAACCATTCAGATTTACTATTTCCGGGTCTCCAGGATCACGCCCTGGGCTGAAAGTAGGTGCTAAACCTGCCTCTTATAACCCTTCAGATTTACTATTTATTTTAACTGAGCCACCCATGGATTCCCCCTCCTGGCCCTGTTTTTTGATGGATTGCCAGCCTTCCCTGACATCCCCACTATCCGCCTCCTTCGTTCTTTATCCTGTCTCCTGTTCCTTCTTCCGTTCTCTGAACTTCTCTTTTTATGAATATATTAACAAGGTAAGTTTGCCTTAAAGTTATTATTTATTTTAATTAGTTTTATTTCACAATTTGTTTTTAAATATTCATAGGCAACAGAAAGCACTGGAATTTATCTATTTCTTCTAGGAAGTTCAATTTATTTGTTTATAATTGTTAATAATTGTCTCATGATTCCCTGTATTTCTGTGGTATCAGTTGTACCTTTTCTTTCATTTCTGATTTTATTTCTTTAAGCTCTCTCTTTTTATCTTGGTGAGTCTAGCTAAAGGTTTGTTAATTTTGTTTATCCTTTCAAAAAAACAGCTGTTCATTAATTTTTAAAATTATCTTTTTAGTCTCTATTTCATCTATTTCTGCTCTGATCTGTATTATTTCCTTCCTTTTACTAACTGGGCTTTGAGTCCCTTAAAGCCCATGTTTCTTACTGATTTTTCTGTCTAAATAATCTATCAGTTGATGTAAATGGGGTGTTAAAGTCCCCTACTATTATTATATTGCTGTGAGTTTCTCTCTTTAGGTCTCTTAATATTTGTCTTATATTTTTTGGTGCTCCCACATTGGCTGCATATATACCTAGAAATTTTTTATCTTCTTGAGGTTAATCCCTTATCGTTATGTAGTGCCCCTCTTTGTCTTTTATTATAGTCTTTGTTTTAAAATCTACTTTGTCTAGTATGAATATACCTACACCAGCTTTATTTTCATTTCCAATTGCATGGAATGTCTTTTTTCCATCTCTTCACTGAAAGTGTGTGTCCTTACCTATGCCTTGCTTTTCTATCCATTCAGCAACTCTATGCTTTTTTTTATTAGAAAATTTAGTCTGTTTGCATTTATTTTAATCATTGATAGGTAAGTACTTACTGCCATTTTGTTAATTGTTTAGTGACTGTTTTTGTAGTTCCTTTCTGTTCCTTCCTTCTTCTCTTTCTTCCCTTCTGGCTTGATGACTATCTTTAATGTTCTGTTTAGATTCCTATCACATTTTCTTTTGTGTATTTAATACAAGTTTTTGCTATGTAGTTACTATAAGATTCACATACATCATACTGTGTATATAACTGTCTCTTTTAAGTTGATGGCAACTCATATTTGAACATTTTCCAAACTCTACATTTTAACTGCCACATCCCTTCATGTTTTATGTTTTTGATGTCACATTTTATATCTTTTTATTTTCCGTATCTCTTAACTAATTATTGTAGTTTTAGTTAATTTTACTTTTGTCTTTTAATCTTCATAGTAGCTTTATAAATTAACCCATTACCTTTACTATATATTTACCTTTCCCAGTGAGATTTTTATTTTTGTATGTTTTTGCTGGTTAATAATGCCATTTCATTTCTGCTATAAGACATCCCTTTAACATTTCTTATAAGGCCAGTTTAGGAGTGCTAAACTCCTTTAGCTTTTGTCTAGAAAGCTCTATCTCTTCTTCAATTCTGAATGTTAATCCTCAGGTAGAGTATTCTTGGTTCAAAGAATTTTCCTTTCAGTACTTTGAATATCTCATGTCACTCTCTTCTGGCCTGCAAAATTTCTGCTGAGAAATCTGTTGATTATAGTGTTTTCCTTATATGTAACAATTGTTTTTCTCTTGCTACTCTTAAGATTCTCTCTTTAAATGTTGACACTTTAATTATAATGTGTCTTGGTGTGGCTGTCTTTGAATTCATCTTATTTGGAACTCTCTGGGATTCCTGAATCTAGATATCTGTTTCCTTTCTTAGGTTAAGAAGGTTTTCAATTATTATTTCTTAAAATAAGTTTTCTGCCTGTTTCTCTTTCTTTTCTCTTTATGGGACCCCTATAATCTGAGTGTTATTCTATTTGATGTTGTTTCACAGGTCCCTTAAGTTATCTTCATTTTTTAAAATTCCTTTTACCTTTTGCTGCTCTATCTGGATGAATTCCATTGCTTTGCATTCCAGCTTGCTGACCCATTCATCTGCTTCATCCAGTCTGCTCTTTAAGCTTTCTAGGATATTTTTCAGTTCACCTATTATATTCTTCAGCTTTGTGGACTTGTGTTTGATACTTCATTATATTTCCTATCTCTTCATTGAAGTCCATTCCTCTTGCAAGTTTGTGAGCACCTTTATGACCATTACCCTAAATTCTTTATCAGGTGGATTACTTACCTAAATAGCATTATGTCTTTCTCTGGGTCTCTCAGTCTTGAAATGCCCTTATGTCACAGAAACTTCTTGTTCAAACTTGTCCTAGCTCTTAGTTGTTTTTGAACCTTTATGATTGTCTAATCAGCCTGATTTATTATTGATACATGATTGAAGATATACCAAAGCTTGTCAGTGTTCCAAAGGGAGAAATGTCATTTAGCACCAAGCTTCAGGCTGATCTGAAGCCAGACCCTCAGGCAGCAGCTTTTAAAATCTGCATATATATTGGGGTGCCTACGTGGCTCAGTTGGTTAAGCATCTGCCTTTGACTCAGGTCATGATCCCGGGGTCTTGGGATCAAGCCCCAAGTAGGATTCTCTGTTCAGTGGGAAGTCTGCTTCTCTCTCTCTCTCTCTCTCTCTCTCTCTCTCCTCCCCACCCCCACCAACTCATGCTCTCTCTCTCTTTCTCAAACAAATAAAATCATTTAAAAATACATGCTAATATAGTGTTGTGCAGCCACAATCATAATCCCTGCTAGCCTCCAGACCAAAGGATCTGAAGGTATCCTCTGGGTGACAGTTGCAAAATTTGGGACTCTAGATAAGTGTATAAGCTCCTTTCTGGGAGAACTTATTGAGCTGTATTAAGGCATATGAGGTGCACAAGGATGGTGTCTTCCTGCTTATGTTCCTTAGGAGCACCTCCGTAGCCTCTAGATGTAGGGAAAACCTGAAGCCTGCTCCTCACTCAAGCTGAAGCTCCAGGCTAAGTAAATAGGCTTTTTTCACAGGGAGAAAGAGTTGTGCTTCAGTCTACTGTCTGCAGTACCCTGGAATAGTGGCCTGTCAAGTACTGTCTTTCTGATTGATACATTCCCTTGGAGCTCAGAAATGTCAGCCCCCTTGACCACCAGGTCCAGTCAGTCGAGGAGCATCCGCTGTGCGGATTGCATTATCCACTGACTTTAACTAGACAGCTGGAGAATGTAAGGGGTGGGGCACACTCTCAGCTTCAGAAAGACAGCAGGAAAACGTCTTGACTGCTTGTCCCCAGGGCTTCAGGAATGTGACAGGAGAGTGCCTTGTCTGTGTGCATATCCTGGCTTTAGGCTGAGAGCAGAAAAATGCTGGGACTGCTCACATTCGCTAGCCCCAACCAGCGAGTGCAAGAATGTTGCAGCTACTTGTGTTCACCAGCTTTGCTAAGGAGTGGGAGAATGCTGCTGCTACTGCTTGCTCTTGCCTGCCCCAGCTAAGCATCTGGGAGGTGTTGCAACTGGTCCCCGTTCTGACTTTCAGCAAGGCAACCAGACGGTGCCATAACCAACTGCCCCTGCTTGTCTTAGTAAGATGGTGGTGGGAGGGTTTTGAATCTGAACTCGCCCCCTGTGCTAGCAGAGTATGTAGAGTGCAATATTGGCATCTGCCAGTGGCATCCTCCATTTCCGGGGAGAGCTCATCTGCCCCTACCCCTCCATTTGCTTTTAGATTAGCCACTGAATCTCCTGCACATATAGTCTAGTTATGTTTTTGCTGGGTCTTCAGGTGACACTGCACACATATCCTTTAAAAGGGGCATCTTGGGCCTTTTTGAGCAGAGGGGTCTACATTGCTTGTAGGCTGCCCACCCCCCTACCCCTTCATCATGCTCGGCCTTGGTTGAATGTTTTTGGCTACTGCATAAGATTTTATTTGATGAAAAGTTTCCGAGGATAAAACAAATCTGGAAATCTTGGGTTAGCTGCTTAGTGAGGTGGTAAGCTACTTGAGGAGTTGTCAGCTGTGTGCAGGAGCTTTCGGCTCTCTCCTGGGTCTTGCTTGCCAACTCTGCTTTGGACTAACCCTCTTTCTGCAGCCATGCCTTTCTTTAGATATGTTAATAGCCCTGATCAAGGATCCAGTTACACTAGGTGGTGGTTCTTCCTGTTTTGAGCCCAGAAACCTGAATATCTGAGGTGCTGTTACCTGAATGTTCTCTGAGGCCCTTCTTGCCAGAACATCATGATCCAGGTCTGCCGTCTTCATCTGCAAAGCGATGCTCCTTTCCCTGTGCCTGAGACACCGCCATCAGGGAACAGGCCTGGATGCAGGTCCCCATTTTGTCTGTCACTCTGGGTGACCCCTGTCCTCACACCTCTGGCTGCAAGAGAGGGGGACCTGAAAACGTTGTTCCCTCCGTATCCTCCAGGGCTCATAGCAGCCCCTCAACAAACATTTAAGGAAAAGATAAACGAGTAAACAAATCATAATTCTAAAGGAAAATTGCCTATTGAATGATAAGTTCAAATTAAGAGACATATAAGCTTTTTTTTTAAGATTTCATTTATTTATTCATGAGAGACACAGAGAGAGAGAGGCAGAGACATAGAGAGAGAAGCAGGCTCCATGCAGGGAGTCCGATGCGGGACTCGATCCCAAAACTCTGGGATCACACCCTGGGCTGAAGGCAGGCACCAAACCACTGAGCCATCCAGGGATTCCCCAAGACATATAAACTTATAAAGGCTGGGAGGAGAAATAGGAGATGAGATAAACTTACATTTCCATTTCCTCATCCATAAAACAAGTAAAATCCCTAATAAAGGTTATGTTACAGCTCTACTGTGATGGGGAATTAAATCTCAAAGGGCACTTTCCAGAATGCAGAGGCTAACCATGAAAGGCTCAGTTTTTCAAAGACAGATACGATGTTAATGCCCAAGTAAGAGTTTTTTAGATAAGTGGTTCAAGACTCAAGTAGAAAGCTGAAATGGAGACATTTCCCTCTTTTCTGTATCCTGTGTATTTAAGAAGGATGCTTACCCTCTCTAAGCTCTCAGTGTGCTGCAAGCCCATGAACCATTCCTCCTGGGGAGACTGGGCATTCTCTAAAATGTTCGTTCTGCATGGGCTACATGTAAAAGGTTATCCTATATTGATCTATGATTAGTAAAGAAGGATTTCTGTAATACTTTCAGCGAGATTTGTCCAGAGTGCCAGAATTCAGAAGTCAGTTCCCAAGCAGCCCCAAAGCCTCCATGCTACCGAGGGACCCATGCAATGCAGTGACATCCCTTGCCTTCCTGAGATCATTTCTGGTGTTGTGGAAGCAGCTGGAAGTGCTAAAGGAGCAGTGGGGCCGACTCAAACTGCAAGGCCAGGACAGCAATTCTCTGTCCTTTCACAAACAGTTTTCAGAACTCTACGGGTGAGTGTTGCTGCTGAGGTGCAAATTTTTGTGAATGAGTGGAATCTGAGGCTTGGCAAATTCCTGCCTCTTACTCTGAGGGTGAGATTTAGTCCATAATCCTGGTACATGCAGCCCCACTGAGTGTAGAGGAAGCTGGGCAATGTGTCTCTATAACCAGTGCTTTTCAGGGAAAGCTGGGTTCTACTGGCTGCAGGGACAGTGCTGGGTTCCACTAAGCAACACTGGTAACATTTACTCTAGGTAAAGAGTTTTACCTAGAGTTCTGTCTCTGGGAACTTGTGCTTCTCAAGTGTCCTCATGGTGCTGACTCTTAAGCTTTTTTAGTTCATAGCATCCCAGGGAGCACTGGGTATGGAGATGCTACTGCTACGAACTCCTCCCCATTTTCTGCCCCATTAGACCCAAGTGTTGAGTCTCTGAAGGCGTCATGCCTTGCAGCCAGAGGTATAATAAGGTGCAACATGAGGTCCTAGATTTGCAGGATGGGGAGGTGTTTTCACAGCTTCAGGCTCTAGCTGGGATGCCTTAAGTGGCAAGAAAAACATGTTGCTTCTTCCATGTGTCTGTTATCAAACAAGCATTCACTAAGCATCCACTCACCATCCTTGGACACAAGAAGTTTCTTACTGGGCACAAGAAGTTTCTCTTTGGTGGCATAGCCCAAACAGTCTATCGTATAGGTTATTATAGTCAGCTTTCCTCGTAACTAGGGAATGAGAAAACCTGTCAATTATTTTGAAGAATAAAGGCTGAAATTAAATGTACCCAATGGGAAAGGCTAAGGGATTTAATATTGACTAAGGGAGTGGCAACTGTCGAGGTGAGGGTCTATAATGGGTTGGGAGGTTTATACATGATTACAGGAAACAGAACATGAATGAACATAATTGTCAGAGAATCTGAAAAAGAAAAAAGGTACATCTGTTTGCTAATTCCTGTCTCTCTTCTTTAATAGAACAGACATTCTCTACCCCAGCATGAAGGCTATCGCTAGGCGGATGGGGAAAGAAGATGAATTTGAAGATATTATAATAAGTAGTCAGTCTTTTCTTCCCCCCAAAGGAGCTTCAGAAATTGAAATAAAAACTCAGCAGGTATGCAGGAGCTGTTTTGAATCTAACTTTGAAAATTTCCTTTATGGCATAAGCATGTAAAACTACAGATCTACCCAGGTGGCATTTTTTTTTTTCTAAAACATTAAGTGTAGATTGAAGGTATGTAAATCATTGAACAGGCTTGGAGGGAACCAAGTATTCAAAGGCATCTGGGACTTTGATTAAGCAAATAACTACTCCTAATATCTCCATTTTGTAAGTCTAGATCTCCATATTTTTATTAAGATAAATAATTAATTTATTTATAATTAATAATTAAGATAGACTAAAATTAAGATAATTAATTAAGATTAATTAAGATAGACTAATTAAGATAGACTAATTAATTAAGATAGACTAATTAATTAAGATAGACTAAAAAAAAAAGACTATGATAGAGAACATAGTAGCATCTTAAACTTAAAATCTAGCACACAATTATCCACCCCTCCCAACACACACACCTAGGAAAATGGAAGGCTTAAAATAGCTCCTGTGATTGGTTTTCTGAGAATAAGACAACATGATTTATACACTAGTCCATTTGATGTGCTAGATGATCTGTCAGGAATCGAGCAGTAACTTACCCCCCAACCCTCCACAACACACACACACACCCTCCAGTCCCAAGCCCATTGCTTACCCTTCTGAACCCTGGTTCTGTCTAGTACCTGTGGTCCTCTGACAGGGAGAAATGTGGGCTCTACAAGCATAATGGGTAAAGGAAGGGGTCACAGCTATTGGGACAGTTTTCTCCTGGTCATGTTTGGAATTTTAAATCTTCTCATGAAATCCTCCTTGATATCTAAATTGAGTTTCAGCCCCAAGGGTTTCTCTTGTAACAATAGTTCATAAAATTACTGGTCACGTTTAGAGGCCCCCCAAAATACATGAGGTCATCTCAGACATTGAGCACTTTGCATTTTGGAACCACTTGGTAGAAAAATGATTGTATTTATCAATCGGGCTGTGGGCCAGGAAGAAAAGATGTTGGTCTCCAAAGAGGTGTATCTATCCTCACAGAAGCACTTGGAAACCCAAGAAAGGAACCCTTCCTTCTTCCTTGGGAGAGAATAGCTGAAGGACAGGACCTAGCCCCAGACCATTCTGCAGGAATTTGACTTAGGAGCCCAGATTACAAACTGAATGTAGAAAGTGACTCTCAAACTTCTTACTCTAGCTTCAGAAACTTCTGGAAAATCTTGAAATTCACATGATCCAAGAAGTATTAAGAAAAGTTAACAGAGAGATAGCACTGGTTGTATCAGAAAAGTCTAAGGAGCGGTGTACTCTCCCTACAGGTAAAGTGTGTTTATTTTATTACTTTACAAAATAAGCATTTATTGGTTTTTTCCCTGATTATGAAAGTAATCCATGTATCATTTCCATGGCTAAAAAAAAGTACCACAATGTCCAGAAAATAATACAAAAATTAGTTTTTAACACCTTGGCCCAGAGAGAATATTAACACTTTGATGTATTTCTTTCCACTTAAAGTCTTTTAAATAGAAAACATTTGTTAAGTTCAGTCTCAATTCTGCTGATTAACTCATAAGTGAAATAAAGTTGAAATGGGTAAAACACATATGCTTTTCTTATTTGTAATATATCTAGTGTACGTATATATGCAATACATGTATATGACATATATGTCAACATCTTACAAATACATGTATTTGGGGTAGGAAGTCAATCACAATTATTTCCTTTCATCTGAAGTCTAAAGTCAGGATCACTTCATGGACATGTGATCATTGCACTCACATGGGACTCAGGAGTACTTGGGGCTTACTGCCCTATGGGTACCATCTTGAAATACTTAATTTTAACTTAAAATTTGTGTTTTGCAAGTGGGATTCATTAAGTCAATGGAGCATGCACCAAGAACTCGGAGCCTTTGCCTTATACATAGTCCAACTTCTTACTGCCTCCCCACCATGCCAGGAGGGGTTCTTTGCTGCCTACTCCTCTGCTCTCTGGCACCCGAGGCATCCCTAACCTCCCCCTCAGCATCCCCATGCAGCAAATGCTGCTGCCCTCTGCTTCAGTGGGAGCCCAAGCAGGAGGAAGATCAGGATATGTGTACCTGGTAGTATTTCAAGGACTCTAGTCTGGCAACATCATGGTACATCTGATGGGTGGATTCAATGGGAGCAAGCCTATTGCCTATCCTTTGATTTATACAGAGGTTACAATACCCTTGGGGTTGCCTGTCCACAGTGGGCCCCTAGGAAGGAACGATGCCTGGCTCAACTTCTCTGCCCCTCGCCAGGACATATGGGGCCACCATCCAGCACCTGCACATATACTCATGCTTCCGATCACAGGGTGGAGCCCCTGGATGCCTGTGAGGGTCGCACTTGCCTTGTGAGCATTCCCATGCCTGGGGAGTGCAACATTAAAAACAAATAAAAATACCATGACAGGTCAAGAGAGAGATCGCAGAAGAAATAAAACACTGTATTTTAGTACCTATAGTAGTACTTTTTCCCCCCTGCTTTTTGGATAAGAAGCCCTGCATTTTAATTTTGCACAGGATGCCATTGATTATATAACTGATCCTGTCTAAACTACAATGTCTACTCCTAATCCCACTAATTCTATAGGAAAGTCCACAGCCTTTAAACTATGGAGAAGTTGTTTGATTAGCAAACTAAATTAGGTTTTCCTTTTGAGACAAATTCCACAGACATTGTATTGTGAATTAATAATCTATGTCCTCATGTAAGACATTGTCGCTTTTATCAGTACTTTGAGTAACTGAATTCTGCACAAAGGACTTTGGCAAAAGGCCATGCAGTGAGAGGGCAAGCCACTTCTCAGCTGGGGTTGTCACCAGAGAGCTAAATGTCACCAGAGAGCTGAGTGAGGTTGAGCTTCAATTACAGAACATTTAACAAGACACAGAGCATCTGTTGTTTGTGCTGTGTTTGCTGCATCCAGGCGGCTCCCTTCGAGGCTTGGGAGAAAATCCACAAGCACGCAGCAGGTGCAACCATCTGCATGTTTCAGGCTGTGGTTTTAATGAGACACCCGGATGGGGGGGCAAGGGAGGAAGCATTTTTGCTTTGCAGTTCGGCTGTGTGCTGCCTTGTGCACAGTGCTTCTCGGTGGTGCTTGGAAAGAGCCTTCAGTAAAAGGCTGGTAGGAGTCAGGCAGAGGAGAGGGGTAGAGTTATTTTTAATGGTCGTAAGGTTGATATTATCAAAATTTACTTTGGTTACAGTGTACTGGCCAATTCTAAACTCTTGTTCAGAGTCTATACTCATGACTTTTAAAACAAATACCAATAGTGAAGGTGTTGTGTTACTGTTGGTTTTGTTTTTGGTCTGTTAGGAATAACCCAATGTGGGTGTCCTCCGGTAGTGAGTTGCCCCAGGGCAAGTGATGGAGTCCCCACTGTGTACCAGGGGTACTTTGATAGACATTTCTTCAGTGTAGTCTTCCTGAGACCCCTGTGGACCAGGAACCTTCAAAGAAGGCAATAAAGCCTTGGAATCCCCACCCACCTACTGTTCATCTCAGCAAGAAGCAACCATAGTGGACGGGGCTTCCAACAGAGACCACTTCATGCAGAGACCACCATTTGTGGTCAAGGTTAGCTTTGGGCTAGGAGTTTCTACAGAAGAAGCTGGGAATGGAGAGTATTGAAACCCAGGGGACATCTCAGGCTCTTGTCCTTCCCTCGGGGTCTCCTCTCTCCCTGTCTGACATCTCTGGTGTCTACATTTGTTACCAGCCAGAAAGAAACGCTCCAATCCTTCTCTATCTTCTCCCTCCTTCCCACTTTGTCTTGGGGCTTAATCTTCTTGAATAACTTCTGAAAGAGTTTCCAGTTTATCAGTGAGCATCTGAAAATGTGGCAGCCACACCGGGTCCAGTGCTAGTTTGTGGTAGCTGAACTAGTGCTCCCCTGAGAACTTTAAAAAGTAGCTCCAGACATCCTTGTTAAGCCTCTGGGCTTGGCTTAGCAGAGAGATGGGTTCCGCTGATTGAAAAAGGCTCTGCTGTTCCCCACATTTGACATTTTGGCATTGAAGTCCTTCTTAATTGATTTTCTCAACTTCTCTGAGCATTTATAAGGTCAGCAATCTCCAAAGTGGAGTGCATATATCCCAAGGGTGTGGGGAGAAAATGTTAGAACTTCTAAATAGATTAAATCCATATGTAAGAAGTCACATGTCACACTCCACACTGAGGTGTCCTCAAGTGACTACTTGCAGGCAATCCACAAGCAAGCACTAAGAAATAGTGAAGACACTTCTAATCCTGGTACATGTTTATCATCAGCCACGTTATGAGGTTAAAGAGATAACCACATCTGATAAGAAGTCAGAGAAAAAATTTTATTTTTTTTAAAGATTTTATTTATTCATGAGAGGCAGAGACACAGGCAGAGGGAGAAGCAGGCTCCACGCAGGAAGCCCGATGTGGGACTCGATCCCAGGACTCCAGGATCACGCCCTGGGCTGAAAGCAGGCACTAAACTGCTGAGCCACCCAGGGATTCCCAGACAAAAAATTTTAAACGGTCGAGAAAGCTCTTAGGAATGTGGATTGAGATCCATTCTCATTGTTGATGAGCTTCACCCTAGGTATGTCATGCTATACGGTATTAGCCAGTGATAGTACCGTAGGTAATTAGAAATACATAAATACACACATGTTAACAGTGAGCAATGTCTCGCTTGAAGGAAGCGCATTCCGAACCCTTAAGACAGCCTGGTCAAGGCCAGCCTTCCCAGCGGTGTGCCCCAGAACACCAGTTTCTCAACATGTTAGTGCAGTCGTTCTCTCAATCACCCTACAATAACAGGCTCACAGGCTTACCTGAAGCTTTCCATTCCCTTGGTAACACAAGCCGGCAAAATACTAATCACAGTCTTCGGGTTACCTATGTTTACCCAGCATCACTGGTCATTGTTTGCTCCAAACCTGTTCATGCCAGTTTTGCTTGTCATTGTGGTTCGAGTACAGTGGAACCACATTGTATTAATTATTGTGGAAATCAAAGAAATGGGAGTACAAAAAAAGAGATCTGTTCTATAAAACCAAGTCGAAATGGATAAGCTGTGGTACATCCAGTCAATGGAATCGTAGTTCATGCTAAGAAGAAATGAGCTATCAAACCATGAAAAGACATGGATAAAAATGTCAGAAGGCGACCTGAAAAGACTACATGATCCCGACTATATGGCATTTGAGAAAACACAGAACTACATGATCCCGACTATATGGCATTTGAGAAAACACAGAACTATGGAGACAGTAAAAAGGTCAATGATTGCCAAGGGTCTAGACAGGAGAGAAGGATAAATGGGCAGAATACAGAGGATTTTCAAGGCAGTGAAACTATTCTGTATGATAATATAATAGTGGGTAGATGCCAATTATACATTTGTCAAACCCATAGTTTCACCAACAGTGAACCATAGTGTAAACTATGGACTCTGGGTGATGATGACATGGGAGTGTATGCTCATCAGTTCTTACAGACATACCACACTGATGTGGGATGTTGATAGTTGGGGAGGCTGTGTGTTGGGGGGTGGGGGGCAGGAAATAGATGGGCACCCTCTGTACTCTCTGCTCAATTTTTCTATGAACCTCAAACTGCCCTAAAAAATGATATGTTGAGAATGTTTCATGGTCTCTTAATTTTCTCTCCATAAAAAAGAAAGAAACAAGCAAACCAACAGACAGCACACTAGAAAACCACACAATGTGTTATGGTTTATAGAAGAAAGATAGTACAGAACTCCAATGAGTGGGTGCATACAAAGAAAAGGCCTAAGTTCTGTGTTAGAAAATTGGCAAATGTTTGCATATTTGTTTATATATATTTTTTAATTTAAGTAAAATGTTTAAGATACTGCAAGTCATTTTTTTAAACATTCTCCGGTTTAACAGACTTCTTTCAATCAATCAACACTCTTAGTCTTGATTTTTCACTGTATAAAAGGATTTGTATTGCATTTTACAGGGGTTGGTGGTGGGGGTGGGGGTTATTTGTTTGTTTGTTTGGTTGGTTTTTGTCAAAATAAGTTTGGGAAACTTGTGGTTTCTTTGCTCCAGACCTTCTCAGAGCCTTTACTATCATAGTGTGTACTTATAAAGCTCCAGACGAGAGAGTATAAAATGTTCTTTATTTTTAACTTTTTTTAAATTTAAATTCAAGTTAGTTAACATATGGTGTATTATTAGGTTCAGGGTAGAGTTTAGTGATTCACCAGTTGCGTATAACATCCAGTGCTCATTACATCAAATGCCCTCCTTAATGCCCATCACCCAGTTACCCTAACCCCTGGCCCCTTGAAATGTTCTTTAAATTTGTTTGACCACAGAACCCTTTTCGCCCTTTGCAAATACCTATCATCAACTCAAGGGACTAGTGTTCTAGGGAGCAGTTTGAGAAATACAGTACAAAATACATACATACATATGCTTGAAGCAGCAAGGTTTTAACCTACCCACCTTCTTGGAGACCCCTGGCTGGTCGGGAGAATGTTGGTTGGCAGTTGTGTGCTTCAAGTTTCAGTTCTTCTTGGGTCAGGACCCAGGAACCACTTAGGTGTGGAAGCTGGTGCTTGTGTTAGAGAAGTGAAATGCTACCTTTTCTAGAGACAGGCTTGACTGGAGGGTAGGGGAAGTGTTCATAGAGGGAGAGAGGGGAAGTGGTTTGGCCACCAGGAAGTCAAAGTTTCCTTCAGTCAAAGGACCTGGGAACACAGTGAGAGGAAAGAACAAAACCCTAATTTAACCTCCAGTGTGCTGTCTCCTTCCCACCTCCATGCTGCTGTCAAAACCTGCTTCATCTTAAAGAAGCCTTGACCACACTCACACTGAGAGTGAGACACATTTGGAGACCACCAACTCCACTTGGCCAGGAATTACTTCTCTTGGATGAATTCTACTCTCCCTGGCTTCCCCTGACTCCTGCCTACAGAAGTACTTGCAGGTCTGAACTTGAACTAATGAGGGAAGATTTCCCAGCACTTTGGTAAAATACTTCCCCTTCAGCTGAGCCCAGAGCTAAACCCCAGACCAGCTCCGTGGGCATTTGCCAGGTGATCGCCCCCAAACCAGAAGTATGTGGCTTTTCTGTGAGCCAGAAACCTGAAGTTAAACTACCCTGGAAAAAGTATCCAGTTTCTTGTCTGAAGAATTTCTGAAATATGCATAAGCTCTATTTTGCCAAAGCTTAGACTTCTAAACGTCTTAAACATCTTAAGAGTGGCACTGAGGTGGACACTTGACGGGATGAGCACTGGGTGTTTTTCTGTATGTTGGTAAATTGAACACCAATAAAAATTAATTAAAAAAATAAAAATAAAAATAAAAAAAAAGATTCTAAAAAAAAAAAAAAAGAAGTGTGAACTTCTAGGCACATTAACTCTTCTGCGTTTTCCACTCCAACTATACCAAGACAATGGTGTTGGGTCTACTCACCTTTATTATCCCAAAGGAAAAACAAAGGCAGATGTATATGTTTATGATGGAAAATAGCCAATTGTAGAAGAATTCTGGAACCCCATTTTCAAAATCAGGACCACCCAATAAATAACATAATTTGTAACATAAATAACATAAATACCAGGGGCTCCTGCTCTGTCGTATCCACATTTCTGAGAGGATTGTGCCGGATGCTTCCTCTAGCATCCACCAAGTTTCCTGTCAGAAAAATGAAAGTACGAATAGGAAATCACGTCTGAAATGAGAAACAGCTGGGGACAGGGAGTGGCCCTGTGTGTACTCTTGCTGATGGCCAGCAACTCCACAACAGAAAAGGGAGTGGGGCGGGGCTTGGCTTCTACCTCGGAGTCCATAGGTCTCTCTTTGTTCCAAGACTCCCCTGGGGCCATGCACAAGAAAGTAGGCCCTACCCAACATAAGTAAACATACACGTGTGCTTTTGCTCTTCCATATGGAAGTTAAGGAGTGTTGACATTTCCACAGCTCGAGCACTGTCATAATATTTTTAAGTTTGATTTTCTTAACAGCGAATACATTCACCTGGTTCAAAAATCAAAACAATACAAAGAATGTATGTATTTAGAGGTCTAGTTACCACCACTGACCTCCTTTTGCCACCCATGTGACCATTTTTATTAGTTTTAATATATACTGTCAGTGCTTCTTTATGCATACGCTAAATCATTCTCTCATTCAGTATCTATTTACTGAGCACCTCGTATGTGCTAGACTACTATATTTTAGGCATTGTTTGGGAGAAACATCCTTACTTTCATGGAGCAAAACTCCTTACTCTTGTGGAGTTTATCATCTAGAAGGGGATAGACAGATAATAAGCAATAAACATAAGAAATAAAATAATGGAGAAAATAAGGAGGATGGTGGTGGTGGTGGAGGTTTGAAGGGTCCATCTTGCAATTTTAAATAGAGTAATCAGGATGGACTTCACAGAGAAAGTGATACATTGAGCAAAGCTTGAAGGCCATGAGGGAGTTAGCTATGTGGGTGTCTGGGCAGACAGATAAACAGACAAAAGAACAGCCTATACAGAAGAACAGCCCGTACAGAGGACCTAAGCAGAGCGTGCCTACCATTTTATGGAACAGAAAGACTCAAGTGTGGTGGGAGTGGAGAGAGTGAGGGAAAGCAGTAGGAAATGAAACCAGAGAGGAAGAATGAAAAGATGACGGATCATGCAGAGCCTACTCTTAGTGTTTACTCTGAATGTAATGGGGAGGCTGTGCCAGATTTTGAGTGACATGATCTGACGTATTTTATTTTATTATTTTATTTCATTTCATTTTTTTAAAGATTATTCATTTGAGAGGGGAGAGGGGGAGGGGGAGAGGGAGAGAGAGAATCTCAAACAGACCTCCTGCTAAGCATGGAGCCCAATGTGGGACTTAATCTCATGACCCCAAGATCATGACCTGAGCCAAAATCAAGGAGTCGGACACTTAACCGATTGAACCACCCAGGTGCCCCTGACCTGATATATCTTAATGGAATTTCTCTGGCTGCTGTGTTGACGATGGGTTATAAAGGAAAAAAGGTAGGAGAAAGGAGAGGCTGCTTTGAAGCCTCTTGTAATAATCCAAGCAAGAGGAGATGGTGGCTCAAACAAGTTTGGGAGAAGTAGAAATGCCAAGTGGTCAGATTCAGGGCATATTATCGAACTAGCCAGTAATGGATTGTGTATCAAGTGTGGGAGAAAGAGAAGAGTCCATGATAACTCCCAAGACTTTTGACCTGAGAAACTAGGAAAGTAGAATTGCCATCAACTGAGATAGCAAGTTATGGAGGGAAGATCAAGAATTTATTTATACCCAAATGACCTTTGAAATGCCTTTTAAACATCCAGGAAGAGATGCCAAGTGAGTATTGGATCTAAATGTGAAGGTTGTCAGCTTATGGATGATATTTAGTCATGAGGCTAGATGAAATGGCCAAGGGAGTGAATGTAGATAGGAAAAAGGGAAGCGAACCCAGGGCTGAGTCCTAGGACACTCTAATGTTAAGAGCTGCAGGTAGGGAGGGGAAAGGAAAACCAGCAAAAGGGACCTAGTAGGAACAAACAGTGAGGTAGGAGAAAACTAGGACAGAGTGGTATCCCACTGTCTAGTGAGGAAAGTTTCTCAAGCAGGAGGAATGTGACAAATTATGTGACATGCTTCTGGTAGTTGAGTAAAATGAATATTTTGAGTCCTGTTGAGGTCATTGATATTTATGACAAATCAGTTTCAGAGAAGCAGTGGGGGTAAAAGCTAGAGGAGTAGGCTTAAGAAAGATTTTGAGAAAAGTCACCAACAGTAAAGACAGGCCTTTCTTTCTTTCTGTGAGTTTTTCCAAAAAAAAAAAAAAAAAAAAAAGCAAAGAAATGAAGCATTAGCTGACAGAGGACATGGAGTCAAGAGAAGAATTTTTATGAGGTGGAAGAAACAATGTGTGCTATTGTGAATGACCCAGGAAAGAGGGGAGAAGTGATACTGGAAAATGCTGAATTTCTGGAGCAATAATCTTGAATAAGCTTGAAATCCCCTCCTTTATTATATTTATCACATCTTTCTTATAAAAGATAACATTTCATATTCACCGTTCTTCACCTTGCATTTTTCATGTAACAATCTACAGTTATTTTCATATCAATGCGTGGAGAAGTTTCTCTCTTTTCTATAGCTGCATGCTATTCCACTGAAAGGATATGCCACAGAATCCAGAATGAGACACTTAAAACAATATGGTTATTTCTTTACCTGCTTGGATTTATTTTTGTTTTTGTAACACAAAAAATAAATGATTTGATCTAAAAAGAAAAAGAAAAAAGGATATACCATAGTTCCTGTGTTGCTTCCAAGCTACTGCTGTCCTAAGCAATACTACTTTGAATAATTATGTATATGCCTCATCTCATGTGTCAACCTGTTGCCCTTCAATCCATAATCTGTCAGCTCTCAACATTCCTAGTCTGTGACGGTAAATATAATAGCTCTCCATTTATTTAGTTGTATTAGACCAAGATAATTGTTCAGATATATGTAGGAACTTAATGAAAAGGGATGTCATGTTGGACCAACAATAACATTTGATTCAGGACTTAACAAATATTGTTCACTGGGCTTCAGAGGTTCTTTTCCAAATCTTTTCATCAGGAATCTTGTTAGAGATCTTCCTTATTCCTATGTTCTGGAGGATTCTGTGTCCTCAACCACCTTCCCCTCCTCCCCCTGACTCACCCATTAGTTTGTGTGTATTTGGAAATAACAGCTTTTTGCGTCCAGTGATACATCTCAGACAGTAGCCATTAATTATTGTTCAATGTTTCATGATATTTGCATTGGTGTGTTTCTCCTCCTAGACCTTTGGAAGCACCATGTCATGAAAGAAAACTTTTCAGTTAGCAGACCACAAATAGTTGAGAAATTTATACAGAGATTAATGGAAAACTACCAGGATGGTGGACTAGAGGTATGTATTGAAAGTCAAGTCATTTTAGAGTGTTTTTTTTGTAACAGAAACCCAAACAAGGAAGACTTCCCCCTTAAGACATTTCCTAATGCTTCCTTTACTCCCTTAGAATAAAGATATAAATTCTGAGGCTTAACTCAAAGTAGTAATCACTTGCTATCATTTTAATTTTGGAAAAAGATTGATTTCTAATAAAGTATGGGAGAGAAATTAATATCAGATTAATTAATATCTGGTGGTTAATATCAGATTTGGCCAATTTTTTAAAGTAACCTTGGAGTTTGTTGATGAACAAGTTTTTTTTAGCAACATTTCCTGTGTTGATTATTTTATTTTATTATTTTATTATTGAGAGAGAAGGAGAGTGCGTGCACATGTGTAGAGTGGGGGGGAGGGGCAGAGGGAGAGGGAGAGAATCTCAAGCAGACTCCTTGCCCAGTGCAGAGCCCCCCATGCAGGGCTCTATCTCACAACCCCGAGATCATGACCTGAGCGGGAATCAAGAGTGAGACGCTTAACTGACTGTGCCTCCCAGGCACTGCCTGTGTTGATTTTTTTAATATAGAAAATTTGGAAGAGAGAAACTCTAATAGCCTATAATTCCACTACCTAGGAAACATTGTTTTTAATGTACAATACAAAAAAAAAAAACTATCAGAAAGGTAACATTTCTACTCCTTCACTCTACTATCCCAGCTATTCCTCCACAAAGGAAGCCAGTATCAACAGTTTTTGTGTGTGTGTATATATATATTTAAATCCATAACAGCTCTACATAATATATAACAATAATATGTATTTAATACATACAATACGCATACACACGGTTCTTAGAATTTTCAACTGTTGATTATTTCTAAACAGTGCTGAAAAGGCAAAATAAGAGAGTATATGTGCTATTTGGCCATAGCAGAGCTTTAGGATCATTAACAAATGAAGCATAAGTACATTAGGTAGCTATGAATCCAGTTGCCTTTGAAATTCAATCATTTTTTTAAAACCTGATTTAGCAAAACATGCTTAATTTTTAAAAAATTATTTCCCTCAAAGTTATATTTTTCTAAGCTCTTCAAATATTCCCCATAATTTCATAATAAACACTTCAGTTTTTAATTACAAGATAGAGAATTCTCTAGCTTGGTTGAGGACACATTTTTTTTCTCGTAGCTTGATGATTTACATATCTTGCATTTAAGTTTTCAATTATACTCAAATATGGTCCTTGTGTATTCTGATGAGGGGTGAAGTGGTTCCTTGTGGTCCCTGTAGCTCAGAGGTTCTCAACCAGAGGTACAGAGGTGATTAGGGTGGGACATGCTTAGAAACAGGTTTGAAGCAAAAAAAATTTGTGGCTGTCCTTAAAGAAGGAAGGATATTCTGTCCTGTGCTTCATCATGGATGAACCTTGAAGACCTTCTTCACTGTGAAAAAAGCCAGTCACAAAAGCATAAATGCTGCATGATTCCACTTCTATGAAGTACCTACTATAGTCAAATTCATAGACACAGAAAGTAGAACGGTGGTTATTAGAAGCTGGGGGAAGAGGAACAAGAGTTGGTGTTTAGTAGGAACAAGAGTTTCAGTATTGCAAGATGAAAAGGATTCTAGGGATTGAACAACAGTGTGAATGTACTTAATGCTACTGAACTTTACACTTAAAGATGTTTAAACTGTGGCACCTGGCTGACTCTGTTAGTAGATCAAGAGCTGACTCTTGATCTTGGGGTCAAGAGTTTGAGCCCCACCTTGAGTGTTGAGATTACTTTAAAAAATCAGTTTAAATGGCAAATGTTATGGTATGTATATTTTACCACAAAACAAACAAAAAAAGTTTTTTTGAGTTTGAGATCTTGAGTTTGTGGCTCAAGATCTGCTCAACCCATATGTATGTAACTTTACTCCGATGTTGAAGATGGGATTGTCTAGGAAAGAAATGTGGATATCAGGGCAAACCCGTATTGGGTATAACTGAAACCCAAGGTGCACTGAAGAGGTTGGTATCTGCCTGCCCGTGTCTTGGAAGGAGAGGACTCCAGGATGTTAGATCTCTCCAAACTCTATGCCTGGACTTCTAGCTTCTTCTGGATCATCTGCAATGACAGGGAACTCACTCTCTTCCAAACCCACCCCCCTCCCCAGCCATTCCTGGCAGCTCTTGTTTCAAGGAGATCTTCCTGAATTGGATTTGGCCTCCCCACCACCTCCATCATGGATCCTAGTTCTGTCCCTGGGACACCACAGATCATGATTGTGGTGACCCCTCACAACAAGCCTTTAGGTATCTAAAGGCAGGTCAGTCAGAGGAGATCAATTAGCACCATTGCTAGCATGTGTGAGGCCTTGGTAAAACTACAATGAAGGGCCTGCCCTAGTAGCACAAACGCAAAAGGGCGCTCCCCTGGGTGGTGGGCTACAAATCGTTACTCCTTCCTCCAGATGGGTGCAGCCCCAGCCCGGGCCATAGACTGGGAAAGGGAGCAGGCGCTGTGCTCCTCCCTTACCTGGGTACCTCTGTGCAGAGCACAGATTGCA
This sequence comes from Vulpes vulpes, assembly GCF_048418805.1. NCBI lineage: Eukaryota > Metazoa > Chordata > Mammalia > Carnivora > Canidae > Vulpes > Vulpes vulpes. The sequence goes on from NC_132780.1 coordinate 194,907,394, forward strand.
CAAGCAAACATCCAGGACCTGAGCCCAGCCTTCTCTTCTTTAGACTAAGTTACCTTCATTTCCTTCAATCACTTTGTATGAGCAGCCCTACCATTCTGCTCAGTCCCCTCTAAACTCAAGACTGTCTGACGAGCAGAAAGCCTATGTGTCCTGTGTGCTGTGCTTTGATGAATGCCCATGAGTATGCTGGGTACTGGCAGCCACTACACTGATGACTCGTTAGGCTAACAGTCACCTGAAGCCCACACATTGCCTTCGGGCATCCTGCTGCTGCCATATTAGTAGCCTTGTTCTTATTCAATTTGACCCATTCTAAACTCCTTGAAATCCTTAAAAATCTGGATATTTTACATCCAGCACACTCTCTCTCCCTCCCAAGTTCATGAGTTCGTCAGCCTGTCCTTGGTATCCTCATTCAAATCGTTACTAACAGTGTATGCCACGACAGGCCCCAGCCCTGTGCTCCCCACTCTGGGTCCCCTTCAGGCTGACCACACTCTCTGGGCACAGGCTGTCAGTGGCCAGCAGCCCATCCAGTTGTACCGTCACCCAGCCTATGTTCTCCATTGTTCCACAAGGACATCAGGAGAAACCTGTCCAGATATCCTGCTGAAATCCAGGTACACTGTGCTGCATTTCCTGAGGAAAAGGCTCATCTAACCTGAGTTTTCTGGAATCCATATTGGCCTCTACTGATCTTTGATTCCTTCTCCAAATTCTAGAAAACCAATCTTTGCAATAAGTTCTACCATCTTGCCCAAATTTTATACCAAACACACTGACCTAAACTTAGAAACTGACCTTTATTGCAAATCAGAACTATAATCTATTGTGTGGATTCCAGAACCATTTCCATTCATATGCCAACACTCATGCACTCATTGAGCAAGTGTTTGTAGATTCTTATTTTTTTTTTCTAGGCACTTTATTAGATTAAAGGCAAAAGGCACAGTTCTTGCCCTCAAAATGCTTATGGAATCAGATGACCCAGAAGTGTCAGGAAAAGGCACTTCACATTACATGCTTTGAAAGAGGCATACACAGGAGATACAACCACCTAGGGTGTAGGGCAGAAATAGTCAGGGAAGACTTCTTGGAGGAAGTGTTGTTTGGGCCAAGTCTTAAAGCAAATAGGAGTTAGACAGATGAAGAAGGGCTGGGGAAGAAAGGCAGAGAAATCTAAGAAGGAAATATAGCAGAGCTCAGAGGAGGACATTGAAAAGATAGACAGGGCCAGGAACCGAATGGCCTGAAGGCAATCCCTAAGAAGTCTGATTTCATCCCAGAGTCAGTGGGACGTCACCGAAGCATTTTATCAGCAGAGGTGGGTTTTTTTAGAAACATCATCAAAACCCCTTTTGTGTGCCTGATATTAGGCCAATTATGAGGGGCTCCAAGATGAAACACACCAAGGAGGTGCAATTTGCTCCCAGCAGAGCCAGATTTTGCCATAACAAGGCCTAGCACCTTCCATGCTTCACCCTAGGCTGGCTCTCCAGAATATTCTGGTGATTTTCCAGCCAGTGCCATTCATCACAGTTCAGGCTTAACTGTTGGTGAAGGAATCAGCCCACTGGAGGTCATGGTCTTCCCTCTGTGGTTTTTATGAACCCAGGGGCCTGCCTTGAGGGGGAAGCTGACAGATGAACCCACCATGCTGCATTTTGACACGGAGTTGACATTTAGTGACCTAGGAAGGCAAGGGTAGGTTGCAGAACAGCTTTTAAGAAACACAATAACAAAAGACAATTTCTCTGGCCTCTAGAGATGCTCAAGGGGAGTCCTGGCCATTCCTACACTCTGGTATAATACAGACTCACCCAGAGGTGCCTCACCTTTACTGGGTAAAGTATGACGCTGGCTAAGAAGGGATGGCAGAAGGCCATTGATGTCCAAGTCTGCATTTCTGTTTGTTTGGGATCTTATATCTGCCATGGTGGCTGTGGTGACATTAGTTTGAGAAGCGTTTGCCTTGCTAAAAAACCATTGGAGGCCTTAATGGAATGCTTAGATCCAGAGACTGCTGTCCGGGGCATCTGGGTAGCTCAGCGGGTTAAGCATCTGCTTGGGCTCAGGTCCTGAGCTCAGAGTCCTGGGATCGAACCCTGCATTGAGCTCCCTGCTCAGCAGGGAGTCTGCTTCTCCCTCTCCTGATCCTCTTCCCCACTTGTGCTCTGTCTCTCTTAAATAAATAAATAAATAAATAAATAAATAAATAAATAAATAAAATCTTTAAAGAGAGAGAGAGACTGCTGTCCAGGACAGTGAGGAGTGAGTCCCTGTGGCTGATTCCAGGCACTGAACCCAGCCCACCTGGAAGGGGTCACCAGCCACATTTTGATGGCCTTGGATGTGGTCTCATGACTTCTCAATGTTTCAGGCTTTCATCATATTCAGTCTGGGAAGTGTTTCCTTTGTCATAACTAAATTTGCATCGCCTCGACCCTGTCACCATAAAGAAGTCAAGAACCAGGGGATGGAATCTTGGTTCCCCTTGCCTTGATGTCAGAAGCTAAATCTGGCTGTCCTCCTGCTCCCTTTCCAGAGCGGGGTGGCTTGTCCTTACTCCCACGCCCCTTATGGGACCCCTAGAGGAAGCCCCAGAGAATGAGAGAAGGATGCCGAGTGCCCTCCCCTGACTGCCTGGCTCCTGTTCACTAAATTCCCCATGAGCAGACGAGTTCATCTACGGTTTCCAATCTGTATCTCTTCAGTGCCCCCTGCCAAGCTGCTGTGGGTGATGATCTCTACAAAAGCTTTCCTATCTTTTCATCAGGATATACATTTTATTTATATGTCCATTCTTATATAAAATTATCCTAATCATGTATACATGTTCTGATTATATTAGAAAATAGAAATACGACGTATTAGAAAACATACTCATTAGCTTACCCCCATTGATAACGCCTATTATTATTTTGGCATATTTCCTCCAAACTTCATAATTTTCTTTGTTCATTAACTTTCAAAAACCAAATTAAATTAATACTTGTTTTCACTCGAGTACATGTTACCAACATGTTTCCTTGTCAATGAACATACGTCCACAGCATAATTTTTGGTGGCTCTCTAGTATCCCATTGTGCAGACAAGTGAGAAAGATTCAACCTGTTTCCCTTTATGAGGCACTTTTGGTCTTTTCCATTGCTCTTTTTCTTGGGAAGGCTACTGTAAAGAACATCTGCTCACATATGTTTTTTGTGTGTCACTTTAATTATCCCTAAAGATAAAGTTCTAGAAGAGGAATTCCTGGGCCAAAGGGCATGAACATTTTAAAATCTTTTCATAGAAACAGCTAGTCTGCCCCCCAAAATGCCACACTATTTTCCCCTGCCATCGGCAGCGTTGAGTGAGCCACTTTCCTCACTCCATGAGTACTGAGTTTTATCACTTTTGGCCATCTCTGCTAGTTTGCCTCAATAACTCGCCTTGGCAAAGCCTGACTGGGCTTTCTCTGGAAGTCAGTAGGGGCGCTGAGGTTGTACCAAGAGCACGGTGTACTGGGCTTCACTGGGACAATCAAGTCAGAGACACAAGACCCACCCCAGGCCAAAAGCTTCTGTTGCACCCTGCCAGGGAGCATGGAGCCCTCCTGACCCTGGAAGTGTCACAGAGGAAGCTCATGTAAGCATGCAGGCTGGGTCTGGGCCCCATAAGACACCCAGATACCCACACTGACACACTCACTGATACACACAAAGGAACACACATAGACGCAGGGATATGTACAGATGGTCACAGATAGAGACACACCCAGAGAGCCATAGATACACATATACATACACATAATGGATACAGACACAGACGCAAACATATCCACAAATGCACAGAGATGTGCTCACTGATGTGGACACATAGACGCACACACACAAGCATTAGGACATGCAGGTCCCAATCAGGTAGATCTGTCCTATCTCCAACATATGGGCTCCCATTTCTCTTGAGAGCCTTGGGGGGGTGAACTTTTTCCCCTCTTCCATAATGGCTACCTCTTCAAAAGAATGCCCAGTCTCTTAGAGAAAGGGAAGGAATGGGACTAGAGAGTAGCAGTAAGGCCCTTCAACCAGAGCAAGAGGGGTCCCTGCCAGATGCTCATTCTTCAGAGGGCTCCTCTGGCTCTCCTCTAGCCCCACTCTTCCTCAAAGGGTGAGACATACCCACAGCCAAGGCGACATGCCCACTCAGATCTCTGGCCTTCTTTCTAGACCACGCTTTAGGAATTCCTGGGATTCCTCCCTGAAAATTCCCCAGATCCTGCTCCCCACAGGGAGAGTGGACCTTACTGCCAGTGTGCATACCCTGGCCTCAGGAGTGGTCAAGGGCAGCTGTGTAGGGCTGTAGATAGCCGGAGTGTCTGTTTACATACATGTGAGGGCCCTCCACGGTGTGATGTGAGGCCAGAGGTGGGAAGACAAGGGGATCATACCGTAACCTAGAGGTCGGTGACCAGCTCTCTCCAAGTCACCACATTTCAGCAAAGAACTCAGAGCAGCCCAAGAATGAGAAATTTAAGCCTGGCCTTCCGTGAGGCTATCCTGCTAGAGCTGCTGTGAATAATGCCCCTTCCTTTTCAGATCACTTTCAGGAAAGATCACCTTGAGGCCTGCCTCCTCTCCTTGGGTTGTGATGTGATGGCAAGAGAACGCAGCAACTTCGAGAGCTATTCCATGTGTTATGAGCATGTGTTGGAGCATGCTAGGCAGAAGCTCTGCCAGAAAGAGCAAGTATGTCCCCAGGGAGACAAGAAGTGTGATGGGAGAGGCCCAGGAGTCACTCCAAAGAGGAGACTAGAACAGAGGGTGGGGGAGGTGTTTTGTGAAAGATTGGAGGGTAAATGGAACTCCCTAAATGTCTCTTCTCATTGGTTCATTTTTTGGGGGGGGGGCTCTGGTAGTCTCAGTTGCAGGGATGATGGCCCAGTAACACTGGGTTGTGTGCTTTGGAGGTATCTAGTGGGAAATATAAAGTTAGTGACAAAGGGGCTGTGTCGTGCCCCCCCCCCCCCCAGGGAAGATGCGTAGCTGACCTTCTAACCTCAGCAAACATAAAGCACTTCGCGCACTTCCTGGTCTAGCAGAGAAGCCAGGATCCTTGAGTAAACTCTATCTTCAAGATGCACATCATGAGTCTCACTGAGATTTCCTTAAAATGAGTCCCACTGGTGGGATCCAGGAGTCACTTCTCCTGTTCTAGACTGCATACCTTTAAAATGGTTTGCATCAGAGGTTCAGTGTAATATTACTTTTTACCTAAGAAAAGTGCAAAAGTCTGAAAAAAAAGTCAAATGAAGCGTTCAAATATCAAATGAGTCTTGGCTTCACCCCCAGTTTGGCTTCTCCCTGTAGCCAAGTCTTTGGCACAGTGTGGATATCTGGGAGTTAATGCTGTCTTCTTCTGATCTCACATTAGGCGTCCTACAGTCCAGTGGGTCAATAAGCACGGTCAGGCTCCACATGGAGCCCAACGATCTAAAAACGAAGCTCCATTAACACAGATAGGAGATGTGGGGAGCATGTTGTACTGAACTGAGCCATGGTTGGGAGAATAAATGTTTGAGTTTGGTTGTGCCCTGTTTTCTCCTCTTCAGGAATTAGATATCATACGAAGAGGTTCAGATCCACCTGAAGACGGTGCTGGTCAGGTAGGTCAGTTCTTACCAAAACGTTTCTCTTTTCCATCTCACAAATCCACAATCTCAGCAGTGGCCAGCCAGGGGACTTCCTAGTGTTTGTGTGTGTGTGTGTGTGTGTGCCCTCATCAAGAGTGACCCGTAGAGGTCTCTTCAATGAAGATCCACTGCAGAAACACGTAGCGTGTGTTTTTACTTTTTAAGCAATAAGGGCTTTCTTTTTCTTAGTTTTTTGGTGGTTTTATTTTTTATTGATTTGATTTTTCTTTTTGTTGCTACTTTTCGGTTGGGGTTGGAGGCTTTGTTTTTCTTTTGAGGCCAGTTTAAGTGAATTCCAAAGATAAAAGTATTTAGGCTGAGGTGTCAAAGAAGGCCAGTTTGGAAATGGAGGCGAAGACAGCTGAAGCGTTTTTTCCAATTAAAAAGTGCTTCGGGGTCTCTTCTGGGGTCATTCATTCAGCAACTATTCATTGGCCACCTACCACGTGTCTGGCACTGTTCCGAGATCTTAAACCAACCTTGGATTCTTCCGCTCATATTTGTACAACAGGATGTTTACCTCTTTCATTAGATTCAAGGTAGAAGAGCAAACTTGACACTGATATACCAAGAACTGTTCTGTAGTGGCAGTTTGGATTTCTTGAGTTATTTTCCATTAAAACAATATTTCTGCTGTTAGGTTGCAGAGCTCAGTCATAATATGATCATGGAAATCACGGCTCTGAGAGCTCGACTCACAGATTTGGAAGAGGAGAATCTGAATCTCAAACAGCAGATTAGAAAAGAAGTCCAGGAGGAATATGAAGCATTAGTCCAAGCTTTGTTTGTGACATGTCTACACATAAAAGTAAGTGACCTGTGTTGGACGTCTGGGCAGTCCTGTGGGAGCCAAGTGTGGGTGACCTCCACAGACGCTGCGCACAGAGCGATCGATGACAGAGTGGGCTGTGTGGTAACAAGAGCCTGTGCAGCCCGAGAGCTCTTTGGCTCTAAGCGTTCACTGCAGAGAGGGGCAGCAATGGGTGGTCATGATTTTGTCATGATAGACACTGAATTTTAGACAACTTAGGTATTTGCTGTTTTCCTCACCCTGCTGCCAGTGGCCATTGTTGCCATCTGATTGCTGTGAAAGGGAAGGTGGGGGCTGTCTCCTCCGAAACCCCAACGACTGATGTCACTGTTTTGCCTATTGAGTACAACCATCTGAACGGGAGAGCGCAGTGCCCTAAGCCAGGCCAGACCCCAGGGTTGGTAGCAATAGCACATCCTGAAAGCTCACTAGGAAGATTGAGAATTTATTTTTTTTTTAATTTTTTTTTTATTATTTATTTATGATAGTGAGAGAGAGAGAGAGAGAGGCAGAGACACAGGCAGAGGGGGAAGCAGGCTCCATGCACTGGGAGCCTGATGTGGGATTCGATCCCGGGTCTCCAGGATCGCGCCCTGGGCCAAAGGCAGGCGCCAAACCGCTGCGCCACCCAGGGATCCCAGGAAGATTGAGAATTTGAATTAGCTTTCAGAGATTTTTTTTTTCAACCTACCAAATGCCTGCCAGCCTCTCTCTCACATCGAGCGTCAGGGAGCTGCTGACCTGTTGGTGACAGTCCATCCAGAAGAGGAGTGGTGGGGTGTCCATGTGTCCACAGCACTGTGGAAGCCTGCCACTTTCTTATGGTATCTGAGCAGCTGTAAGATGGAGGCCCCATGCCTAAAATGGGCCATCACAGAGCCTGGTCCAGCTGCCCCACAAATGTGAATTCCAGTACAAACCTGCTCCCTCTCCTGCTATTGGGTGTTGCCCAGAGCCAGCCCCAAATGAGTCCTTACTTCATGGTCTCTCCTGGGGCATTCCAGGTGGTCCCTGAAGTTGTTACGTGAGGAGCTTTCACCAGTGCTCTGCCCTGGCCTGGTCATTTCAGAGAGGATTAGAGGTTCCTTCTTACTTATGAGGAGGCCACAAAAATGCAAGTGCTTACAAATATTAAAGAATCAAAACCAAAATGCGTTGGGCCTGGTACTACAGGAAAAGGTTGAATAGACAGTGAAGTCTGGAATTTGCTAAGTCATCTTTCGGGTATGAAACTATTAAACATTTTCTTAAGTTTTTTTTTTTTAATACCAGAATTCCTAGACAGAAAATAGATTCTCTGCTTCTCTCAGGCTAAACTAGTTCCACAGGCCCCCCAAAGCTGAGAATCCATGTTCTACTCTAGGATCCCAAATAGATGGTGAAGCTTTTTGCCCAGCTGGGCAGCATGCTCCTGCTTTCCTCTCCAGGGAAGTGGTCCAGAGATGAGAGGACACCCAACTCTCACCCCTCAGCCGAGGAGGCAGTGTCTGTGGTTGTACTTAGCAACAATCAAGCCCTTTTACCACAAGCCATTATCCACAAGCCATTCAGAACAGGCTGTTTCATAATGAGATTTCTGCTGGAACCTAAATGGGAAGGTAGCCAGCCTGATTCCTTCCTCTACTTTATTTATTTTTAATGTAGTTCCTCATTAGTGGCTCATCTATAGTGTTTTATCTGGTCAGATTCCGCTGAGTCAACCTGATAGCAAAAATCCTTAGGTTCAAATTCTCGAGCAACCTTTTGCCAGAGGAGGGGTGATTCAGTTTTCCACCTGTGACCTTCCACTTTTCTTTTTTTAAGGTTTATTTTATATATATATATATGTATATATATATATATATAGAGAGAGAGAGAGAGAGAGAGAGATTTTATTTATTTATTCATGAGAATACAGAGAGAGAGGCAGAGACACAGGCAGAGGGAGAAGCAGGCTCCATGCAGGGAACCCGATGTGGGACTCCATCCCGGGTCTCCAGGATCAGGCCCTGAGCTGAAGGCAGCGCTAAACCGCTGTGCCACCCGGGCTGCCCACCTTCCACTTTTCTATCCACTCAGCTTACCCGGCATCTGACAACTGGGGCTCTAAGATGTGTAGGGTCCACATGAGGAGGCCCTGCGGATTGAAGGCAATGCTAAAGGGGCTGCTACTGAGACTTCCAGATAATACCTGATGGAATAATTGGGTGGGTGATTTTTTCATGTGAAATCATTTCTGAAAGTTGGGTTTTAGAAGGCAAAATGACTCTTCCTCCACTGCCCTTCCTGAACTTGAGTCTGCAATTTGCAGGAAAAGTTGGATGAGAATCAGATTAATTTAATCCAGAAAGTATATGAGCTCATCGGCGAAGTAAGAACAGAAGGGATTGACAACCTGAGGAGCCTCAAGAAAAAATGGGGCTCTGCTCGACCTGATGAAGGAACGAAAGAAAACCCAGCCAAAGTACGTGATTTCATTTAGCAATGGGAAGCCAGCATTTCATCCCAGCATCTGACCCCAGCTCACTCTCTATGCATTCCAGTCTGGCTTCCCCAAGAAAGCATTGCACCAGGCATTAAAAAAGGCACAACTGTGTCGTCCTCGGTTCTGAGGTTAGGATTTGTGCCCTTTCCTCCTGAGAAGAGCGTTGGGGGCAGCCTTTTCTGAAAGGAAGCCTCTCTCAGCAGGAGCAGCTGCAGGCCTTGGAGCAGGACAACAGCAGCCTGGCTGTGCTGGCGTGCAAAGTGAGGAGCCTGGGCCGCTGGAGGCTGGCGGCGCAGCAGGCTCGCTTCCAGGCCCAGCTGAGCAGGGCAGAGAAGGTGAGGCCCTGCCCGGCGAGGTGGGTGGCAGGCTGGCTTCCTTGGCTGCAGCTGCTGTACTGGTGTCCTGGCAGCGGTGGCAAAGCCAACCATCTGAAAGGATCTGCAGGCGGGGAGTCTTCATGGGAAGTGGCTGTGTCAGAGCCTCCAGAGAAGTAGGAAAGAGCCAGAAGCAAATGGCAAAGAAGCAAATGGGAGAACAGATCAGAGAATTTAGCTCCAGAGCAGGGGAAAGATGGAGGGGGAGACTTTACCAAGAGCTGAGGCAGCTTCATAAAAATATACTGCAAATCTCTGAGTTTCAAACATTATCTGACGAAAATGGGAAAACAAATCAAAAACCTACTTCAAGGCAAATTGAAACCAAAGCACATAATACTAGTGGTTTGGGCACTTGCACTTGTGTTTCTGAAAGTCCTTATTTACTCTGACCTGTCACACGAAGACACAGAGGAAGTGACCAGGGGAGCTCCTTTCTACCAGAAGGAAGTTTTAAAGACGATGGATAGTGAAGTGGTTTAGAGACTCTGAAGAGACTAAAACTATGGAAAGGAAACTTATTTCCTATCTTACTGTGTTTGGGATGTTCACAGGAAGCGATGCAAAGGAAGAAAGAGTGTTTGAGCATCAAGCTAATGGCAGAACAAGAAGCGGTTTTATTTCGTCAACAGTTACTGGCTCTGAGGCAGGCCTTGGCCAGGGCTCAGGCCGACAACGTGAGGATGCGCAAGCAGCAGGATAACCAGGTATGAGTCCTAGAACCCCTCTTCCTCCCGCTCTCTGAACTCGCTCTGCAAAGCTGAATGTGGCACTGGAAGCAGCACCAGGCTGCCTGGGACCAGTCACCAGGGCTCCACAGCGTGAGGCTAGGCACATGGCACAGTCAGACAACCATGGCCCACTTCCTCCTTTCTGGCCCAGGAACCAAGGAAAGAGGCCAAGAGGCTTTTGTTTTTATTTGCATTTGGCTAAGGCAAGGAAGCACTACCCATACTAAAGATCATTCTTTGGCGTGTAGTGTGTATGTGTGTGTTTCTCTGAGAATCTTATTACCCAGAGGTCATCTTGGGGTGTAGGTCTCTGCCCTTAACACAGTCTTTCCATCTCCAAGCATACTTTCCATCAACAGCAACCATGTGCACGTGGAGTGTGGCCCAGCCATCAATCAACCTTTTTCCCCCAAACAGGATCTTGGGTCCTTTCCTGATGACCCAAACTAAGCCTTAATTTCAGAAGTTACTGCTGCTCAGTAGGGGCTGGCACCAAAACAAAGGTGTTTCCAAGTCTAAGCTCTTAGTAGCTGTGCCAACTCCCTGAGCATGAATGAAGCAGAAAGACCCTAGGTCGAGAGAGAGAGAGAAGAGCCAAGTTTAAATAAAAGCCTGAGAGGGACGCCTGGGTGGTTCAGTGGTTGAGCCTCTGCCTTCGGCTCAGGGCTTGATCCGGGGGTCCTGGGATCGAGTCCTGCATCGGGCTCCCCACAGGGAACCTGTTTCTCCCTCGGCCTGTGTCTCTGCCTCTCTCTGCATGCCTCTCATGAATAAATAAAAAAAAAAGTCTTAAAAAATAGAATAAATAAGAGCCCAGAAAAGCTGGGCATATTTAAAACATAACATATAATTTGTTCCTTTTAGACCCTACACCCTCCATGACCGTGCACCAAGTGAATGATGGTGTTGTAATTATGCAAACTGTAACATCGCCATGCAAATATCATTAGTATTAGTATCATAATTGGGGATGGACCCTCTGATACTGACGGTGCTACTGATTAGAAAAGTTTCAGAACGGAACCAGATTATTACTACCCTTTTCCATCTTTAACCATCTAGAACCTGGCTTCCCCAAAGCTATTTTGGAACTTAAAACAGAGGCAAGATTAGAACCTCCCTTCTCTATTCCTTGCGTGCATTACGTCACGCCTCCTCCCCAGGCTAACCCTCCCCTGCTAGCTCATGATAAATGCTCAGTGACACTGCAAATGTAGTCTGTGGTAGGTATAACCATGTGGTCAATAAGCGACATAACATACGTATTATCATCACCTTTTGGGCATTGAAAGGCCAGATTGTTCGACCCGGTATTGCTGGGCAGTAGCATTACCACTTGGCTTTCGTTATTTGTTTCAGGTGTTCTCCCACTGACTATTGCCTCCGGGCTTACAGTAAATGCCAAGCTGGCCTACATCCTGGTAGTCCTGCTGCCTGCCAGCCCAGGACAGAGCTGCTGGGCTCCATGACCCTGAGCCCAGGAATACTCCACAGAGTTGTGCCCCTGGGCCCTATGGAGGTTATTACGTCGGGCAACTTCTCCTTCCCTTTGCTGAGAGCAGACTGTGTGCCTTCTCTGTTTCCTTTGGCCTTTTCCCCACAGGCACAACTGCTGAGAGAGCTGCAACACAGAGTGGCCCAGGAAGCTCGCCACCGGCAACAGATGGATCTAATGAAAACCTCCAGCATGGAGAAGCTCTTGGAAGATGTGGAGCAAAAGAAACAGCACCTGCAGCTCCTTACTGAAGCAGCTGAGAGGGCTTCCAAACTGGGCCAGCTTCAGCAGAAGAGAATTCAGAGAGAACTCCGACAGGTAACTCCAGAGGCAGGTGGTAGCCATTCAAAAGCCAATCGGGGTGCAGCAGCCAGAGCTGGGGCCTTCTTCTGGAATTCTCCATGCCCCTGGTGTCCTCCACCTTTGTCATTTCTGGGCCCACCAGGATAATGGAAATACTGCCCACGCTGGGTGATGCTCGGGCTGCTTATAGTAAGAGAGGATGGATGGCTTCGCTGCCTCAAGGCCCAGAATCTTGGCACCTTTATAACCCACATGAAAAACATGTTTCCACTTGGCCATAATTTTTGAACCAGGGATCCTTTAGAAAATTCCAACAGTAATCTGGAAAAGCAGCACGTATCATGGAAGCTATTATAAGAGGATTTTATTCAAGGTGTTTCTGGAACTTCAGAGACAAAAAGGAAAGGTAAAAGTGATTTCCAGACACAATACATTTCTTAAATACACCCCTACAGAAAAGAAAAGAGAGAGAGAAAAGAAAAAAAAAAAAGAAAAGAGCAAGAAATAATAGATGTAGATGTGGATTAATGCAAGTTCCAACAAAGGAGACCATCGAATGTAATCCAATACAAAAGGCCAAAGAAGTAGCATCTCAGAGCAGGTACCTCTCGTGCATTCACTGAAGGAATAAATCAATTAATTCATCAGAGATATTAGGAAACAGAAGTTGGGAAGTTAAATTATTGGCCAAGTGTTTCACATGCTCAAGGAGGAGATCAATTAGGAGAAATCTACAAAAATAAATGGCAAAAACAAAAAAAGGACAAAAACTGAGGCAATGCTAGAGGAAATATTTTTGAAGAAATGGAGAGGAAAAACAAATAGCTTTAGAATAAAAGAAAATTAGGATTTCACATTCATTTTATGAAAACTAAGCTAAAATGTGACATGGATCCTTAAGAAAAATTAAGTGTCACATATTTATCTTTCAAATTACGCTTTCCCAAAAACCAGCACAAAAATAAAGTGTTGGGGGCCCTTGGGTGACTCCATTGGTGGAGCGTCCAACTGGATCTCAGCTCAGGTCTTGATCTCAGGGTCATGAGTTTGAGCCCTGCATTATTTATTAAATAAATAAATAGGATGTTAGTTTCTCAAAGTCCTCTCTAGTTAACAGCTAATTTTTGTCTAATGGTAGAGATTCTGAAAGTAGACAAAACAAGTATTTTGAGGCTTCTCTCAACAAATACATGTTTTTAGTATATGTATGTAAAAACAATCATCGGCTGTTTCTACACTACCTCTCCACCTCTGCAGGCAGCTCCAATGCCCCTGGGCTTACTGGCCCACTGCCCACCAATTAACAATCTACCCTCAGCCCCCAAGAGCCCCTACTACCCACAGTGACTTCTTCAGTCCAGCTCCAACCTCCAATTCCAACCAAGGTAAGATTTTGACCATCTGACCTTGGAGAGCATAATTGTCCTTGCTTACGTCCTGCTCCTGGGGAGACCATTTAGAGCAGAGGCCCTAGAGTCAGGCTTTCTGATTCACTCCGTGGGGCCCTTCACAGCATGCCTTTAGGCTAGATGTGGTCTCTCTGTCTTCAGTCTCCCGGTTGGTGCAATGGAGAACAATATACTCGTTTCACGGGATTTTTTTAGAAAGATGAAATCAGGTAATTCAAATGAGGCACTTAGAACCAAAACCGATATACAGCTCTTCATAAATATTGGCTGCATGTCTTCTAGCTGAGAGTATGAAGGTGGATAATTTTGGAAAGAGATTGACCTGGATTCAAATCCTGACTATGCCTCTAACTGATTGTAGGATCTTGGGTAAATCACTGCACCTACCTCTGTGAAGAGGGGTGGGGTCGTTTTTAAGCCCTAACACAACACAAGGTCCTTACTAAGCACATTTCTTTCCTTTACCACTATTTTTCAAACTGGTTTAGCCCCAGCCTGGCTCAGGGAATCTTGATATGTTTTTCCTGGTTCCTGCCCATAGGGGTTGAAGGGCCTACACCAATCCCTGTAGTACAAACAGGGACCTTGGGCCTAATTTGTATTAGGAAGTTTTTCTAATCTTCTACTGAAAGTTAAACTACAGTTGATAGCATCTGCACACACAAGAAACTGCCCCTTAACATTTGTAAGACGAGCCTGTGGTTACCCCTCCAAGGGTTCACAGGCCTTCTTGTTGAGTCTATGCAGACAAGAGTGGGATTTAAAACACATGTGGCTGAATTCTTGACATTAGCACGTGGATTAGTTTGCTAGAGCTGCTGTAACAAATTACCTCAAACTGGATGGCTTAACACAACAGAAATGTATTCCCTCACAGTTCGGGAGGCCGGAAACCTGAAATCAGGATGTCACCTCCTCCTGGGGGCTCTGAGGAAGAGTCTGTTCTGTGCCTCTCTCCTAGCTCGTAGTGGCTGCCTGTAGGCCTTGACAATCCTTGGCTTGTAACTATGTCACTCGAACCTCTGCCTTCCTTATCTGATGGCCCTTTCCCCATGTGTCCCTCTGTGTGTCTGAGCCCTTTCCTCTTCTTATAAAGGCCTCAGTCACTGTATGTAAGGCCCACCCTTAATCCAGTATGACTTCATCATAACTTAATTACACCTGCAAAGACCATTTCCAAGTAAGATCACATTTTGAGGTTCTAGGTGGACATGAGTATATTTTTTTTTGGGGGGGGGGACATTATTCAATCCACTATACTATTATTGCTCTTTTATACTTTAAAATTTTATAATACAATTATAATTACATTACTTTTATACTTTTAGGTAATTTTTATAATTACTTGCTATGACCTACATAAACTTACACTTATATACATAAAAATAAATTTCAAAAGAAAGAATATCTGTGATTTATGCAGATGAGGTGTACTTTGGACCCAGCTACTCCCTGGCTGGGGACCAGCTGTGCTAGCCGAGGGCCACACAAGTAAACACAGAGACCACCTCTTGGTAGGGGCCTCCTCTAAGGCCTGGGGAATGGTGCTCAGGACATCCTTGAAGATGATGAGCTGAACAAACAGAGATCAGGTCTTCCCCCTGCATGAAACTATGCGGAGGCTCCCCCCTTCCCTGTGGTAGTTTGGTGGCTTTGACCTACAAGGTCCTCTGTGAACTGGGCCCTTCTCCATTTCCTCCTCTCCCCTTCCCTCTGGTGAAATAAACATAAAAGAAAAAAATGTTGTGAGTAAACTCCTGGCTATAATAAGGCAAATAAGGGGTTCCCAGTCCAGGGCCGCCTCCGCTCCTCTTTGGGTACGTTCCTGGCCTTCTTGGAGCTGTCGTTAGAAGCCTGACCAGGACGGTATGAGGACTTGCATTCCTGGGGCAGCCTGGACCCACACTCTCCAAAGAACCCCAGGAATTAAAGTATGCACCAAAAAGCATCTCTGCTTCCTAAGCACTTTTCCCCCCAGACGAGAAGCCGGCTGGCCCAGGAGCGCAGTGTGAAGCTGGATGCCTTCCAGCGCCTAGAAGAGCTCCAAAGTCAGCTTAATGACGCTGAGCCATCGTCCGTCCAGATGAGCTCACCAGGCGGTAAGCAGGTCCCCTACTCTGAATTGAGGAGGATTGTGGGGACTAGCCATAACCACCCCGTGGCTGCTGAGTTATTGGTTATTGAGCTCCCTGATGTCTGTTGAGTGAATGAATGATACATGAATGAATCACACTTAATTCTGATTTGCAGTCACGACCTTCTACCCTAGTTCACCTCAGAGTACTGACATCCTAAACTAAAAAGTTTTGGTCATAAAAACTGGTCTCAAGTATGTAATACACCACTTAAAGAACATTGGGCAATTCACTATATTTTGTCTTGATGCCTCAGGACATCAGTGACCACGTTTCTCAGATGTTACTTAGAAAGGATATTATGATGCTTGGGTGCTGGGGGCGGGAGGCGTCCTATGGGAATGGCACCGAAACACGCCTCTGGGCAAGCAGCACAGAGCAGAGGCCAAACCCAGGATGTCTCTAAACTAGCTGCCTCCCCTATAAGTTGAGGATGAAATAAATTCTAAGTTCTCTTCTAGATCTGACTATCAAAAATATCATCAATTATCAATAATCACAACTGACTTATCGTTAAAATCAGCCAAGCCTCTGCTGTCCCATTTTGGTAAAGCCTGGTGGTTAAGTGTGTGAGCTTTGGGGATCCCTGGGTGGCGCAGCGGTTTGGCGCCTGCCTTTGGCCCAGGGCGCGATCCTGGAGACCCGGGATCGAATCCCACGTCGGGCTCCCGGTGCTTGGAGCCTGCTTCTCCCTCTGCCTGTGTCTCTGCCTCTCTCTCTCTCTTTCTGTGACTATCATAAATTAAAATAAATAAATAAATAAAAAGTTTTAAAAAAAGTGTGTGAGCTTTGGTTCAAATCCTGGCTCTGTCACTGCAAGCTGTGCGACCTTCGACAGGTTAATTTAGCCTCTCTGTAAAATGGGAATACCCACTTCAAAAGGGTATTCTGAGGATTAAATGAAATGATGCACATCTGCCACATAGTATAAAAACACCAAATATTTGTGCAAATGTTGGTTACTACACTTTCATGCATGTGTGTCCTTTATGTTTGCTTTTGGCTCTGTGCCAGTTGAAGATAGGAGAAAACACAGCCTCTCGGAAACAGAAAGATCAGTGTCAAAGGTCAAGCAGACAAAGATGGAATTACTTTGGGTTTACTAAGAACAGGCCTGGGGGGACACCTGGGTGACTCAGTCAGCTTAACGTTCAACTCTTGATCTCGGCTCAGGTCCTGATCTCAGGGTCCTGGGATCAAGCCCCATGTCGGGCACCACCCTCAGCATGGAGTCTGCTCGAGATTCTATCCCTCACCCTCTGCTCCTCACCCGACCCATTCTCTCTCTCTCTCTCATCTCTCTCTTTTTCTCAAATAAGTAAATAAAATCTTAAAAAAAAAAAAGAAAAAAGAAAAAGAAAGACCAGGGCTGGGCTCAACTGTAAAACCCAGGCTCTTCTTCCTGCCTCTGGGCCTGCTGCCTGGGACCTGACAGCAGGGCTGAGGTTCCTCGCCTCAGCTGCCCTGTCCGAAGAGAAAAAATATCAAAAATATCCAAGGGCCCTATTTTGGCCACTGACCCTGAGCAGTTCAGTACCTTGTACTCTACTTTCCACACTCCCTGGGATTTTTCTGTCTCTCCCTCTTCCCTCTGCCTCCAGTCCAGCCAAGCATCTTTTTAAATAAGTAAGTTCTACCCAAGGGGGGGGCTCGAACTCACCACCCTGAGATCAAGAGTCACATGCTCTACCAAATGAGCCAGCCAAGCATCTTTTTAATCTCTTTCTGGGTTAATTTGTCCTTTCAAACTGCCATCCATGTCCTCCAACAACTGCACATTTTAGGAAGGAGAAGCAGAGTGAGGCACCAGACAGGTAGCGGGGTGGAACCCTAATACCCAGGACTGGGGATGTGGCAGGAGTGGAGGAAAAGCCTCTTTCCCTGGAAGCAGAGCTAGTTCTTCTGAAAGCCCAGCCCCCATCTGTCTCCCTCTGGGTGACAGGATGAGATTGATGGAGGACTCCCTATGCATGGATTCATTAGAGGGGAAGGACTGGGTCACACCTGTCTATTAGTACCCAGCCTCCAAGGGGATAGCCAGGTACCACCCTAGAGTTGGAAAAGGCCAAAGTCAGCCATTCCCCCTCCCCTCTCAGTTGTCCAGCTGAAAGCATGAGGTGCCCGAGGTCTCTCCTTTCTGTAGGAGTGGAAGCAGCAGCCACCCCTCTCCTCATCTCAGAAGCATCAAAGGCAAAGGCAGGGTTAAGGGGCGAGCTCTCTTTACTCGGCATTAGCATGGATTCCCCTTAGGATCTTGCAGCTCCTGAGACACTAGAACATGTTCTTGTGCGGTTATGCTTAAAATACTTAAGGGGGGAAAAAATGAAATCACTTGGCTGACAAAACTGGGAAATGTTCAGGGGTAGACTGGCTTAAGTTCGCTTGATCTGGGTTTGATGTTTATCACCAGGACTAATTCTCTCTCTCTCTCTCTCTCTCTCCATCTCTGGGCTCTAAGAATGCCGGGAGCAGAGAGGAAGTGGAGGTCCTTGGGAAGCAAGATGATTGCCACTGCTATGGCTGCTACCCTCTGTTCCAGCTCTTGGGTGGGAGTCATTGCGGGGATGGGGCAGTTAAAAAGAATCAGCCTCAGACTCGGCAAGTTTGAACAAATCACAAAAGCCAGAGACTATGATGCTCAGGGGTCTTAGAACCAGCTCACATGTGCCTCCCCTTGAGCAGAGGATGGGGTCGGTTCACTCTCTCCTCTTCCCAGTAACTATTTAAAATCTTCCTGGTCCCTTCAGACCTTTGGATTCTGTCCTCCTCCCCAGCCAACACTTTACCTCCAGTTTCACAGAACAGTTAAAAGCCATCAGATCGGACCCCCACCCCCACCCCGCTCTATTTTTTGACCCCAGCCCACCTGCACTAGCTACTCAGCTGCTTCTCTGTCCCTCCTGATAAGATGGAAAAGGTGCTCCTTTTCTTCCCAGGGGCCAATCCCAATGCATGGGATCCCATTTGATCCTACTTTTTCAGGGTCCTTGAACTAATCTTTAACTGTTTTCTCTTTACATACTTATATTTCCCACTTATATCTACCCTTCTAATTTTGTTACCATTATTTATTGAGAATATATGTACCAGGATCATAAAATCCACCATAAAATAAAATTAACATCTATCCAGTTGCTTGAGCCAGCAATCTGGGAGCTCTTCTTTGCCACCCTACAAATCCAGTTAATTACCAAGTCTGATTAATTTGAATATCTTTGTCCACTCCTACCCACCATAGTCCGTGTCACCCATTATATCCTTCTCTTTCACTTGGTTATGTGATCCTCAGGCTAAAGATTCCATCCAGATTTTGACATCTTCACTCAGAATTGATGAAGCTGGATAAGATGATCATTTTAAGCTCTAAAGTTTTATGAATTAAATCTAAGACTGTACACTACAACCAGAGATATAATTTAACATTTTTTGGCATTATAGGCCTTACACCTCGGGCTCAGTACTCCCTACGTTCTGCTCCCACGTCATCCAGATACTCCCAGCAACACCTTTTAAAGACTAATCTTATGAGCAGTAAAATACCAAGAAGGATTCAAAGGCCAGACACTGTAAGTAATGATAGATTTAATTATATATGTGAAATAATGAAAAAATGTAAATATGAAATTATGGTTTTAGGTTCACTTCAAAATTACATTAAAAATTATGTATCAGGCTCTTATCTAGATACTTGGATCTAGATAATAAAATTCTGGATTTGTCACAAAGGCAATTTGTTTGTGAATTATTGCTGAACCAATGTGTTTGTGGGAAGAAGGATGGTCTGGGGTTTCCCACTCTGCCATCTTGCTGATGCTACTCCTCAATAATAGAATTCTGAGGTCGAAACAATTCGGCAGAAAAGCACTTACTCAATTACACTAAATAAATGAATGTGAAAGTGAGTATCCACATCTTGCTGTGTTCTGTCTCTGAATTTCTTCTTTTTCTCCCATCATCTACAATAATTAACTAACAGCACCAGATCTCTCATCTGAGTTCCCTGGCAGAGCAGAAGTTGCAGAATTCTTTTTAAAAAACATGTAAGAAATCTACCCACCAAAGAAATTCTTGGAACTCAGATTAGGTCAAGGTATAGCACATATTTAAAAAATTGTTTTCAATATTTCAGCTTTTAGTTTAGGTAAAACATTTACAAGCTCTTCCACTGCCTTCTCTGTGCTACTTTGATAAGTATTACCCATTGTTTTTCAGAATCTCTTCTAGAAGTTCATGTCAACACATTTAAGAATTCCTGCCTCTTGCTTTGAGAAAACTTAAAAGGAAAATATTTAATCATATTGCCAGAGAAACTATGCCAATTCTTGGTCTCTTTTGAGGGTGTAATTCTGCAGCCGATAGTCTAGTTATTGGACCAAAAAAAATGTCGCAGTATTTCTGAACATGCAGTTAAGGAATCATACACAGAAAGGGAAGAAACAGGTCAGGAACATCCATTTGAGGTTCTTCACCAAGTAGGACCACATTATTAATACCTGCCATTTGCTTGACTCACCAATCCCTGTGCAGTCACCTTTCACCAAAAGGTGAAATTCTAGTACATGTCTGTTTGTTTCTGCTAAAGCCTTTTCCAAAAGGAAGCAATATTCAGTTGGTGTGTATGGGACCACAAGGGCTTTTAAGATTCACTTAAAAGCAAATGTTGCTCTTATGGGGCTGGCTGGTAGTCACAACTCATGGTTGAGAAGGCTGCCTAAGTAGCTAAGTGCATTTGAGGAGCTCCACTGTATTCAAAAGATTTAGAAGGGTAACAGTCTAAACAAACTCTAATAAATAAGGGGATATTTTGTGGGCCCATTGGATTGTGTATAAAAACCCCAAGCAAAAAGCCTAAGGTCCAGGAAAGGCACAAAAGAATTGGAGCCTCTTCAAATCTATCTAAGCTCTGACTTCTTAAGAAAGGCCTATAAGACAAATCAGATAAATACAGATTGAAGAGGAATTTATACGTGGCTGGAATGTAAGACCACCAAAGAAACAAAACACTGCACTGACACAAATGATAAAATATTAAGGAATTTTTAGATTACTCCACATATGGGATATCTTTTTTCCTTAGATGAAAATGGCTTTCTGTTGAAAGATTTAATTTGTGACCAGTTCCCTTTATGACAAGTGGCAAATACAAGAAGGCACACTAAATGGCCTAACCCAGACTGTGCCAAAGATCTTGGTCTTATGAGTAACAGTGACTTTTAATGATATCTCCAATATCTATTTAATTTTTATATTGCAGGTACCCACCAAGCACCAAAAAAGGACGGACAGCATCTTTCTACCTAATGTAGCAGAAAATGTTCAACGTTCAGCTTTTCAAGTCCACACAGCTCCATCCATAATCCCACAAGGACCTGACTGGTAATCATATGTCCTTTTCCACATTTTATTTCTTTGAGCATTTGAATGAATAAAAATGATTCTAACCTCCATTAAAGTTTAGCTAATTTTTATTAGTAGTACTATGAAGATAGTGTGGAAGGACTGAGATGATTATATCCTTGAATGTCCCAAGTGAAGTAGAGTTTGGCCCTAGGTTTTAAGACCTAAATGTTGATTTGCACTTCTACAACCTAAGCCTTGCCTTTGGTCAACCAACAACCTCTCACTATGGATTCCCAATTACTGATGAGGTGTGTGAGCCAGGAGAGAGGGCATTGCTGCTAAGCAGTATTTATTAGTAAGTGAAAAACCAGAACAGATTAATCGAAGTAAACTTCAGAGCACTTATTTCTATTTGTTTCACTTAAGAACATCATCCTCTCTTGGGGCTCCTAGGTGTTCAGTTGGTTATGTGTCTGTCTTTGGCTCAAGTCATGATCCCAGGGTCCTGGGAATCAAGCACCACATCAGGCTCCCCTCTGCTCCCCCTGCTTGTGCTCTCTCTCTGTCTAATCAATAAATAAAACCTTAAAAAGAGAAAGAACATTTTCCTCTCCTAATAGTTTTTTAAAATTCTTCCCACAAATATTGACTTTTATAAAGTCCTAATCCAATTTTTTTGTTCAGACAAGAAAATGTATCCTGGGTAAAGGAATAAATAGGTAGATGAATGGAACAGAACAGACCAGAGAAACATTTTCATACATAAATTTGTATACGATATATGTAGCTTTTCAAATTAAGGATAAGGTTGAGTCTATTTGAAGTAGAATAAATTATTACCTTACACTATACACAATGAGTTCTGAACAGATTCAAGATCTATATGCACATACACATGCACGTAGACATACACACAAACTTATTTCTTAAATACAACATGAAAAACAAAAGCCGAGATAAGACTGATGACTTTGATATCAAAGCCGAAAATTCAGCCTGACAAGGTATAGTGCCCGTTATTAATTTATGCCTCTCAGCTCTAAACTCATCCTTGTCAGCTGTGATATGATTAATATAGACCCTGTACATATTTCTTCTTTGCCAATTGCAAGATTTTAAGCTTTGTCAGTAGAGAGTACTGGAGAGACGCTGGAGAAGGAGGAGGGGTTCCTTTTCCAGGTTCTGGGGGTGCTCCTCTCAGCAGGCTCCTGCAGTGTATAGGGCTTCTGCAGCACCAGGTTTCTGTGCATGCACGCACAGAAGTGCATGCAGCCTCAGGGGGAGGGTCACTGGCATGGCACCTTTTGTGAAGGGCTTTCTCCTTCTGCTTCTCCTTTTGTGAGGGCTGCTTCACAGCCTCAGTGAACTTCTTTGCATCCAGTGAGCCTTGGTCACACCCTGTCCAATGAAGTCACACCCTTTCCAATGGATGTCAGCTCTGGAAGGCAGTGGCTGCTCACTAAATCTGCTATCCCTAGATTCTTCAGAGCTCTCTTTATTGCTTACCAGCCAATCCTCCCATTACTTCAATCCCTTGGTATAGTTAATAATATTAAACTTTCTCACAGTTTGATTACTGTGTTGTTTCTATCTCTTAATTGGGCCATGAGATACAGAACTGATGCCAGTAGTGGAGTGGTCCTAGGGGACAGACTCACAAAGATGGGGTTTGAGGATTTGTTTGGTTGCACTGTTGGGCTTGAATACAGTGCTGAGCTCCTCAACAATTAGAAATGGAATACTAGTGATCCTTTGGCATGACAATTAACCAAACTATTACCCATGTGATGATGATTGTGATGAAGTACCTACTGAAGCATGTGCCTTGGGAGCCTAAATTGCTACTACACTGACTCTAATGGCAATAATGATGATCATAAATACTGGGATGTGGGGTGGACTTTCTTGGATGCACTTTAGGACTAACAGAAGAAAATGACAAACTCTGGACCTTTAATTCTCAGCTCAGATCATGGTCTGAAAACCAGAGAACTTCCACAAGTAACCTTGAAAAAAGTCTCTTATTTCTTGTAGTATAGACTTGGCACATAGAGATCGTTGGTGATTAATGTGTCCCTCCAAATGAAATTGTATAGGCGGCCAACGAGAATATCACTTGATCTATATAACCGGAAAAACTCTGGTAGCCAAAATTTGGCTCGAGTCAGCAGAGAGGAGAGTCATAATCTCTCACTGGGATTCCATACCTGAGTCAATTCACAGACCAGGGCCCCTTGACCTCATGAGAGGCTGGATCCCTTTGAGGAAGGACCCTGCGCTTACGCCACTACTGCAGGTATAAATCATAAATCTTCTTCCAAACATTTTCCTAAGAGATCTGTAATCATTTGCTAGAGTTACTGTTCATCAGAGAAAAAGAAATATCCAGACCATTTGGAGAAGAATAGGCACTACCTCTAAATTAATTATAATTCCAGGATCCCTGGGTGGTGCAGCGGTTTGGCGCCTGCCTTTGACCCAGGGCGCGATCCTGGAGACTCGGGATCGAATCCCACGTCAGGCTCCCGGTGCATGGAGCCTGCTTCTCCCTCTGCCTATGTCTCTGCCTCTCTCTCTCTCTCACTGTGTGCCTATCATAAATAAATTAAATTAAATTTAAAAAAATTAATTATAATTCCTAGGAACCCAAAGGGGCCCCTGGCTGGCTCAGTCAGTAGAGCCAGATCATGGGACTCATGATCTCAGGGTCATTAGTTCAAGCCCCACATTGGGCATGAAGCCTTCCTAAAAAATAAAACTGTAACTCCTGGGAACCCAAAATACGCTCTAGCTCACCAATCAAAATGCAGGCATACAGTGAGGTAATAGAAGGAGTCTCAGGTTCAAATTACAGTGGACCCAGTTGATCCACGGACTCACCATGTGGTTATTTCCATAGTTCTTGACTGTATAATTGGAATAGACAACAATTAACAACTGAAAAGACTCCTGTATTGGCTTTCTAACCCATGAGTTAAAGCTCATTATTGTAGGAAGAGATAATTGCAGACCCCTGGAACTTCCCCTTTCAGGAAAGTAAACTGGAAGCAATATTATGTCCCTGGAGAAACTGCAGAGATTAATGCCACCATCAAAACTTAAAGGAAACAAGGGTGATGATGCCTATCACATCACCACTTAAATCACCACTTTGGCCCGTGCAGAAAACAGGTGGATCTTGGAAAATGACTAGGGACTATCAGGTTCACATCTTAATGAGATAGTGATCCCAATTGCAGCTGGCATCTCAGATGTAGTATCTTTACTGGAGCAAATGAATATCCTCCTGGCATTTGTTATGCAGTTGTTCACCTAATTTATGCCTTTCGATCCATAACAAATTGTAAGGACCATGAAGAGCAGTTTGCTTTTACCTGGTAGGGCAGCAGTGTACTGTCGAAGTCTCACTTTAAGGCTCTGTCCATTCTACTCTCTGCCATGATATAGTCTGTAGAGACCTTGATCATCATGATATTCTACAAAAATCACATTGGTCCACAATGTTGATAACATAATGCTGATTGGATATGAGTAGGAGGTAGTAAATACGTGCCTTAGTAACACATATGAGAACTAGAAGGTAAAAGACAAATTCCACAAAAATGTAGGGCCATTATCCCCAATGATGTTTCTGGGGGTTCAGTGCTTTGGATACATGTTAAATATCTCCTCTAAGGAGGAAGGTTGCTTCAGCTCATACTATATACCATGAAAAAAGGCATGATGCTCAGTAGGCTTTTTTGGATTTGAAGGCAACGTGTGCCATATTGAGTTTGTTGATTCAACCCACCCACCCAGTTACCTATAAGATACCAACTTCGGGTGTGGACTAGAGCAAGAGAAAGCTCTGTCATGAATTTGAGTTACAATATAGCTGCTCTAGTGGGTCCTATGTTCCAATAGAACCCGTGATAGTAAAAGTATCCTGGTGCGTATGGAGCCTTTGTCAAGCAGAAACACAGGGCAAAACCCCAGGATTTTGGAGCAAATCTATGCCCCCTTTTGAAGATAACTATTCTCCTTTTGTGCCTTGTAGAGACTGATTACCCAACCATGGGATGGGTGGTGAACAGGTAGCCTGGTTCGGGTGTAGGAGAATCTACCCAGTTATAAACGTGAGCATACACGGCAGCAATCTATCATCAGTGGAGACAGTCTACAGTCAACTTGCCTGAGCAGTTCTGAAAAGTATCGATAGCTTCCATGAACATGTGGCTCAGACTTCCAACACCAACTCCTGTTGTGTCCTCTTAATCAATACTCTGGCCTGGGGTGTTTCTAACAACTAGCTAGCCAAGAAATAAAAAATTATAGACAAGTCTGTAGGATTTATTGGATCCACCCAGAAGTGGACAGCTGCAACAACATGCTCCATTTAGGAGCGAACCTAAATAAAAGGGGCACAAGGGATCCCTGGGTGGCACAGCGGTTTGGCGCCTGCCTTTGGCCCGGGGCGCGATCCTGGAGACCCAGGATCGAGTCCCACATCAGGCTCCCGGTGCATGGAGCCTGCTTCTTCCTCCGCCTGCGTCTCTGCCTCTCTCTCTCTCTCTGTGACTATCATAAATAAATAAAAGTTAAAAAAAAAGGGGGGGGGGCACAAGATCTTCCCCATGAGAATAAGTAGTACATTTGGTTGTCCGCTGTGTCTGAGCTGACATATGGCCAGAAGTACAAATCCACACTAATTCTCGAGTAGTTGCTAATGGTTTAGGTTGGATAGTCAGGGACTTGGGAGAAATAGTAAAGGCCCATGACAAGTAAATGTGGAGAAAGGTGTGTGGATGGATCTCAGAATGGGAACACACTGTGAAGATTTCCGCATCTCACGTCACCATAGGGCATCTACAGGAAAAGAGGGCTCTTATTAATCAGGTGGATAAGATAATGTACTTGATGGGTGTCAGTGTCATTCCCCAGCCAAGCCGGTGCTTGCTCAATGAACAGCGTGATCATGGTGGCAGGGCTAGAGGCTACACATGGGCTCAACAAGATGGATGTCCCCTCACCAAGGCGGGTGTGCACTACTAACAACTGTCTAAGCTGTCAAGAGCCGGAACCTATACTGAGGCTGCAATATGGTGTCAATCTCATGGGTAATAGCCATCCATGTGATGGCAATTTGACTACATTGGGCCTGTTCCATCATAGAGAACAGAGATTCACTTTCGTAGAACACACACATTCCGGATATGGTCTACAGTTTCTCCCAGCACTACATGATGCACATGCTCACAGAATGCCTTATCCAGTCATGGCATTTCCTGTAGCACTGCTTCTAATTAAGGAATCCATCTCACAGTAAAGGAAATGTTGGGGTGAACTCATACCTGTGAAATTAGCCCCCAACACCAGAAGTGGCTGGTTTGATTGAAAGGTGGAATAATTCACCGGAAACTCAGTTGTAAACTGTTGCAAGATACCACCTTGAAAGGATAGGTACCTCACAGGAGGTGGCATAGGAATCCAGGAATCAAGGGGTAGAAGTGGGAGTGACTCCTCATGATTATACTTCTCATCTCAGCAACGTCACACTGATTTGGAGGTGCTCTGGAGGGCTTAGTTCCCAAGGTTTGTTTCAACCAAGGACACAATGATGGGTCTATTGACACAAGATCTAAGATGAGACTGCCACTTGGCCATCTTGGGATTTGTAAACCACTAAACCAATAGGCAGCAAAAGGTGTTACCCCACCAGCTGAATGATCAATCCTGATTGCCCAGGGGAGACTGTATTGCTGGTACACAATGGAGGCAAGGACCATATCTGGACCACGTGGTTCTCTGGGTGCCCGAGTATTTCCATACCCAATGGTAAAGGTTAGCGAAAAACCACACAACTGAAACAGGTAGAGCAGTGGAAGACTCAGATCTCTTGGTAGTAATATTTGAGTCACTACCAAGAAAAGAACTGACCACTTGAGGTTCTCAGCAAGGGCAAAATAAATATTAAGTAGTGGAAGGTCACTAAAATGACAGAAACATGTTGCCGGCTCCACCATTACCATGACGAGGAAGTTCAACCATACGGATGAATGCTGCGTCGCTGGGTGGCATGCTGTTTTTGTCAGTAGACAGTTCTGAAGGAACTTCTTTTCCTGGTTCTGGGCAAAACTCTAGCAGTGCACATAGCTTAGCAGTGGGGCTGCCACTGGTGTGGTATTTCCTGGGCATGGCTTACCCTGCACCGCCCTGGAGGACTTCACAGGTTACCACTGGTCTATCATTTCCCCAGGCACAGCTGCCTGGCAGTGGATTTGCAGCTACCACAAACTTCATCCAGAGAGCCAAGGTTGTAACCCCTCTATTTCTGGAACTCAGCTTGAGGGAGAACAGATAGTGGCCCACTTCTTATATTTGCTATTGCCGGTACTCTTTAGAATTCTTTACCGCTTTGTATGTTTCTTAAAATATTACAGATAGTATGTCCATTCACTCCAATCTGCTCTAGGTCAGACTTCCCCTGTTCATGTTATGTGGCTTCTATCTCCTGACTGTACTCTGGTGATAGACACCATAATCAAAGACTTGAAAAAAAAATATTGAAGAAAATCCATTGACCATAGATGAGCACCCAACACATTTTAAGATAAAAAAAAATCCTACAACTGTGAAGACAGTAGAAAAAGACAATTCACAAAATACAAATTAAGTACAGTAACCAAGTAAATTAAATTAAAACTTCACTTCGCCAGTATCAGACAGACAGGATATAGCAAACTCTTAGGGACCCTGGCTAGTGGAAATTGGAAGGCAATCTGTTAAAATGTCCAAAATGGGGCTGGAACTAGAGGGTATTATGCTAAGCAAAATAAGTCAGTCAGAGAAAGACAATTATCATATGATCTCACACATACGTGGAAGAAACAAAACAGGATCATAGGAGAAGGGAGGTAAAAATAAAACAAGACAAAATCAGAGAGGGAGGCAAACCATAAGAGACTCTTAATCATAGGTCACTGGAGGGGAGGTGGGTGGGGAGACGGATTAACTGGGGGATGGGCATTAAGGTGGGGATGTGATGTAATGAGCCTGGGGTGTTACATAAGACTGATGAATCAATTACCCTTACTTCTGAAACCCAATAATACATTGTTAATTGAATTTAAATGTTTAAAAAAGAATGAGTTAAACAAAAAGGACAAAGTATAAATCCTATGATGCGGATTTCCACTTCTCCATATTTACTTCAGGGAGACATTCACACATAAACAATGGGGCAGGTGCAAAGATACTCTCTGCAAGTGTTAGTAAAAACTAAAAATTGCAAACCTATCCTTCCATAGATAGTTACAATATTCATACTACATACACCTTCAGAGAAATTTAAAAATTTGGATAGCTACATACACTCCCTTGGAAAAATCTCCAAGAAGTAGTGAGTGAAAAGTTGCAGGCTGATGTTAAAACAAAAATCCAAATTAATGTATTTTCTAAGGGCACATATAGTCTATAAAAAATTTGGGGGGGAGGGGAGAGTTTAACACCAGACCAGTTCCAGTAATTACCTCTGCAAAGTGGAGGAACAAGCAAAGGAAAGGGATTGAGGGATGATCAAAGCAGACATACTTCTCTTAAATAGTTTAAAAAAAAATTAAGAATACTTATGTATATATTCCTTGAATTAAAAACTAAGACTTTGGGACGCTTGGGTGGCTCAGCGGTTGAGCGTCTGCCTTCGGCCCAGGGCGTGATCCTGGAGACCCAGGATCGAGTCCTGCATCGGGCTCCCTGCATGGGGCCTGCTTCTCCCTCTGCTTCTGCCTGTGTCTCTGCCTCTCTCTGTGTCTCTCATGAAGAAGTAGGTAAAATCTTTAAAAACAAAACAAAAAACTAAGACTTTAAAATCTACATCTTGATCTTTTTCTTCTGGCCAAGATGAAGTAAGAGACAGCATTTACTGTCAAACTGAAAAGCTGGACAGCACACATGAAACAGTGGGTTTCAATACACTGGAGTTTGGGCAAAGGACAGCAGCGATTCTTAAAAGAGAAAACTAGGACCCAGCCTACTGCCTCAGAGCCATGACGCAAGGAGAAGACACCAAGACGGAACCCGGTGGACTTCCTGAGTTGAGGAGATGGGGCTGAGGGGCAAGGCAGTTGAAGGCAGCTGCAGTTCCGAGGGCAGTTCCCAGCAGACTAGGGTGGAAAGCCAGAGAGGATCCACAGGTCTGCAGGGTGCGGTCTCAGCAACTTCCTGATCAGCATATGCCCGAGGTAACTACCCAAGGCTGGGAAGGTTTCTGGGAAACCATACCTAGAAGCCCACACAAGGCTAGGAGCAGAGCCTTCCCCGCAGCCTGACTAGAAAGCCTCCTAATCCAGGGGCACCAGGTACTCTAAAGGGTCTTCTGACTCACAACAGGGGAACTATCAGCCCAATACATGCTGCTCCGCTCTCACCTAACAAAGTTTAAACCTAAAAAGGATCAAACTATTTTCTACATCCCAGAACAAAAATAACCAGCACGTATCAGGTTATAATTCACATCTTGCATGCAAGGAAACAGGAAAAGTAGGACACCAGAATGATCAAAAAAAAAAAAAAAATCAAACTGACCCAGTATTAGAGTTAGCAGACATAGGCATTAGAAAACTCACGGTATTCTCAAAAACTAAAGAATGAATATGTAGGCATGAAAGATCTAAAAACACCCAAAAAGAACTTCTAGAAATGAAGACATCTGACATGAAAAACTGGGTAAGACTACAGTAGATTAAACTGTAGCACTAGTGAACAAGTAATCGGACATGAAACAGAAAAAGATCAAAAAACTAAATAGCGCATGGATGAGCTGTGATCAACTTCCAGTAGCCCCTGTGTAATCAGGATCCCCAACAGAGAAGGGAAAGGAACAACAGCTGAAAAACGTCCACATCTGATGAAAAGCTATACCCAAGAAACCCAACAAACCCCAAGCTCAAGAAACGATAGCACATCATAATCAAGTTGTTCAAACCTGCGACAGAGAAACATCTTAAAAAAGCAACAAAGGAAAACCGAGCTCTGCAGAGGGGAGAGGACGACAGGACAGCTTTCCCCGGGAAGGCCACGCAAGGCAGAGGCTCACGTACTGCCGTCCACAAAGCTGAAAGCGCCTTTTCTAAGGCTCTGCTCTCCGCTGACGAACGCGGATCTCAGTCGCGGCCTGCTGGTGGTGGAGAGCAATAAAAACTCAGTAGACCACCGATCCCCAAGCAGACGGACCAGGTGAATTCGCTAACATTAAATTTCATAATCAAAATGCAAAAACACTTCAGTTAATAAAGAAGAACAGATTGATTCAATAAACATGTAGATTTATTTTAAATCAGTTTGGTACATGATACAGATTGGTTTTGCAGTTTTTAATGAACTGAAATAGAAATTTCTAAATACAGCAGTGTCCGCCTGTGCAACGAAGGTCTGTAAGGTAAAATAAGGTGTTTTGATAGAACTACATCCACATGAACATATCGAGAAAAATCTGAAAAGGTTTCTTAATATACCTTCTGGATTAAAAAAAAATCATTAATGGCTCAAGATACCAAAGGAAGGTGAGGGGGGGAGGCTGTGAGTTCTGTTGTAAGAGCTCTTCTTGCAGAATCTAACTGGTTTCATATTATGGTTTTGTTGCCAGAGCAGTATTCAAAATTACAGAAGACGAGAGGCTTCGTCAGCTACGTTTTCACAGAAATTGCTGTATGTGTTGACATTAACGTGTGACAAGGTATTCACATCTAGGTAAATGATATTTGTACCACTGTAGCTAAATTTTGCCACTTTGGGAGAAAAGAAATTCTGTATATTTTCAAATGAATCTTGGATCTTACAGCACTCACTAAAAACTAACCATGGCACCATAATAAAAATTTTTGTGAGGTTCCTAGAACTAATCTCAGAATATTACTAATGAAAACACAAGAATGTGAGGTAAACCCACCTTTTTCCCAAAAACCTTTGAAGCCAGAGATTTTAAACAATTAAGGCACTTGAAAACATTTGGTGTATGTACAAATGTGCAAGTGAAACAAACTTAAACTGTACCAGCAAGTAACAAAGAAACAGTAAATCTTCATTTTAAGAACCTTGAATATAATCATATCTAAATGCAAGGAATTTGGGTTTATGAAATGGACCAAAGCAACCTGTCATTTCCTACTACAAAATATTGAAAACCAAGTGCTAAACTCAGCCCCTATAGGCTAAAAAAGCTAAAAAAAAGAAAAAAAAAAAAAACCTTTAATGACCTAGAAAAGCAAAGCTTTTTTTAAAACTAATGTAAACCTCTGAACTAATCCAATATGTCAAAAGCAGGGGAGCAGCATCCTCTAAAACTGAAAAAACTAGTGCTTCCTAAGAAAACTAAAAAAACCTAAAGTATGCATGCTTATTATACTATAGGAACTGAAACTAATAAGAAAGGATGGGAGAGAAAGAGAAAAAAAAAAAAAAAAAAAGAGAGAGAAAGCACAATCTGTCAATCCAGGGCAATCATTGTTAAAAATCTACAGTGATCCAAATCAACTAACATTCCTTAGATTTTCTGAAATTATACTGGTCACATTTCTGGTCTCAAAACTTAAAATGATTGTCTCATTAAAGAATTAATAAATGACCCTAAAACAACTTATTTCCTTCTTGCCTCAAAAAAAGTTACTTTTCAAGGAAGCTTGGTGAAAATTCTCTCAAGGTACAACAGTGTTAGGATACTGCCTAAAGTACCAAGGGAAATAGAAATCAGTCAACTTTATTTTTATACTTTTTAACAGCCTAAGAAAAATGCTGGGAAGTTCACTATATGAAGGCTTTCAACTTTGTAGAACATCCTTTAGCTTAACTTGCTTAGGTCTGAAATAAAATAGTAAAATTTCAATTAAATACTAACAGTACGGTACCTAAAAGCAGGTCTACTACAGCTCGTCAACAGTTACATCATCAAACCAACCTTCACCTTTCCTCCTGTGAAAGAATAAATCACAAACATCTGAGGTCACAGTCTACCTTTCTGTCTTTTTAAGGCACTGTTCTTTATTTTCTGTGATTTAAGGTGCTTTACAAGTATGAACGATAACCTGCTATTCTTTAATGGTCTGTATCCTTTCCACTCGTTTAACTCTGGAATGTAATTCCCTGTGTGGCATCTTATTTCTAATGTAGAAAAAATAACTGTTATCAAGCACAAAATTTTACTCTAAGGATACAGTTTACTCTAAGGATACTAAATGTATAGATTTATTCCACTTTTGAAAGGACAGCCAAAATCCACCCGATTGATGCTCATTTGGCACATTCTTCTCAATTCTGGTCACTAAACTACATCCTGAGATAGGATGAAAGTAATGCAGCTTTCAGGCTTTAAAAGGACTAAATTTAAACTGCCAAAAGAGTCATGAGGTTGTCTGCGTAGGACAATGTTTTCCATCACTTACAGAGTTACATTTGGTATGTCAAGAAGAAAGAACATAATCCCACAGCAGCAGCCATTTAAAATAAAAAAGAAGACAGCCACAAGGATTCATGCAGAATATTTTAAATATTCCTGTTGAGCAAAATGACTTAAGTGATTTTTCCTCAAGGACGATGCTCCAAAGTATCCTATATGCATCCTTTGAAAATGTAAAGATCCTGGAATAGCGTCTTCCATGTGGGACATCTTGAAAGATAATATTTTGGTTTCAGTGAGTCACACACCAGTCCTTGTTAATTTAATGGGTCTGTTTACAGAGTGTGGTAGTTTCGTTCTTTCGATTTGCAGAATTTATAGAGAAAGAAGATTACAGCCTGCACACCCAACACGAGGACAATTCCTCCAATGAAACTGGCTGCATCGAAGGTAGACTTCCGCCCAGGTTGTGAAGTTGGACTTAAAGTAGTATTAGTTGTACCTGTTTAAATTAGGAAGAAAAAATAACAATACTTAATAAGTCCCATAATCCTCTATCCATAATTTCAAGACCCACCCTAAACCTCTACTTTGACTTTCCCATGAGTTAAATTTTATAAAGTATTTGCTCTTGGAGTCAGATCTTTAGAACTAGAATTTATCCTATTTATTCCATCCAGTGATATCAGGTGGTCAAACCTGCCATACAAATTCAAACACGAAACTGACAGAAATAGATTCTCTTGGTAAACTATGGCCTGAAAAGTTACAAAGCACTTTAAAAATTTGCAATTTCTGGGATCCCTGGGTGGCGCAGCGGTTTAGCGCCTGCCTTTGGCCCAGGGCGCGATCCTGGAGACCTGGGATCGAATCCCACGTCGGGCTCCCGGTGCATGGAGCCTGCTTCTCCCTCTGCCTATGTCTCTGCCTCTCTCTCGCTCTCTCTGTGACTATCATAAATAAATAAAAATTAAAAAAAAAAAATTGCAATTTCTTCAGATAACATATTGTTGTTACAGTAAATATTAATATTTGTGTTGAAAAATCATACAACTTTTAAATTTTACTAAATATACATGGTGAGCAAAAATTTGGTTGCAATTTTTCAAACTACAAAAATATATCTTCAGTATCTGCAACTTATAGTTTCAACAAACAAAAGAACTTGTTGTTAAAGGTATCGTAAATCTTACTATGTAAATTTTATAAGCATTACCAAACACTATGGGAAAAAACCTACAAAAGGTTGAATGCTCTTTTCAGGAAGTAAAATGTTTCAAGAGGAAACAGAACAAATTTTTTTTTTTTTAGGGCGTAAAAGGTTTCAAGTAGACCACCGTTCATTTTAATAAAAAGCAATTTATTTTAAGTGATTTTTTTTTAATTATTATTTTTTTATTTTTTATTTATTTATGATAGTCACAGAGGGAGAGAGAGAGAGGCAGAGACACAGGCGGAGGAAGAAGCAGGCTCCATGCCCCGGGAGCCCGACGTGGGATTCGATCCCGGGTCTCCAGGATCGCGCCCCGGGCCAAAGGCAGGCGCCAAACCGCTGCACCACCCAGGGATCCCCGATTTTTTTTTTTTAAATAGAGTATCAAACACTGGTTCTGGTGGCTGTATAATAAGCTGGCCAGCTTTAAAATTAATTACAACTGTTCTGTATTTCTTCCTGTGAAGACAAAATAGTTTCCCTGAAACCAAGAAACGTAGCACAAGAATAAGCCAAACGAATGGGGCGGGGGATAAATGCCAGTATTTTAAATAGGGATGGGGGGAAGGATTCATAACCTGTGTATCTGCAATGTCCTGTGGCATCACCTAAATATGAGCTAGTTTACAACACATCAAATCATTAATTAGTAAACTGTTACCTCTCACACTTTTAAAAGTTAGAAAGGGGGGCAGCCCACGTGGCTCAGCTGTTTAGTGCCGCCTTTAGCCCTGGAGACCTGGGATCAAGTACCACGTCAGGCTCCCTGCATGGAGCCTGCTTCTCCCGCTGCCTGTGTCTCTACCTCTCTCTCTCTCTCTCTCTCTGTGTCTTTCATGAATAAATAAATGAATAAAATCTTTAAAAAAAAAAAAAAAGAGAGTTAGAAAGGGATGTAAAGGGGATCCCTGGGTGGCTCAGTGGTTTAGCGCCTGCCTTTGGCCCAGGGCCTGATCCTGGAGTCCCGAGATCGAGTCCCACATCAGGCTCCCTGCATGGAGCCTGCTTCTGCCTCTATCATGAATAAATAAAATCTTAAAAAAAAAAAAAAGGCATGTAAAGAAATGGTGAGAAATATTGCAGAGGTGCACATTTGGCACTGATCTTGGCTTTTTAGACCTCTCAGTGAAAAGGATGACTGTATTATCTTCACTCCAACTGCCACCATCTAACACAACACACAACTAATTCCTAATAGTAATCAGTATTTAATTTGTAATTTATAAGACAGATCTCACCTACAAATTGTACTAAAAAAGTTTTGGAAGAACACTCTCTCTGAACTCTAATGTATCACGCCAATGTGGCTGGCTACACATTAAAAAATGAGAAAAGGACTCACAGAAAATGTACCCTTACTGCTTTAACAGCCTCCTATCTCAGTCCTCCAAATTGAAGAGATGAGTTTTAGTTCACAACCATTATGAATAAAACTGTTGGCAAAAACAGTAAAAGGCAATGCTGTATATACAACTCCTACCTTACTATTAGTTTTTAAAAAAAAAATCCTCAAATACCTGATGTAGTAGCTGTGGTGGTAGCTGTAGAAGAGGAAGGCTGAGTTGTGGTTTTAGCTGGAATGTAAACAAAACTTATTAAAAACTTAAATTTCCATACTTCCCAGTATCTAGCAATTAGTCTTTTTAAAATAAGGCTACCAACTTCAACGTGTTTTCCATCTTTTA
The DNA here is from genome assembly GCF_048418805.1 of Vulpes vulpes. NCBI lineage: Eukaryota > Metazoa > Chordata > Mammalia > Carnivora > Canidae > Vulpes > Vulpes vulpes. The sequence goes on from NC_132780.1 coordinate 194,942,393, forward strand.
GAGAATAAAGGCCACATTTCAGGTAATGGTTCACCAACCTATCTCCACAGCCAGAATACTAGCCTTTAAATTAAGCTTTTGAAAACATTAAGCAATCACGAAATTTTATCTATGTTAACATCTGGATAAAGTTTGTAAAAGAACAAACAGGAGAAGAATTAGTGTTTAGGTGAGGGGAACTATCATTTTTTTAATGCTTCTATGACAAAAACTATTAACTTAAAAGGTCATGGTAAGAAATAAGTGTGGCTCAGTATTTCCCAGGTAGGTATCAAGGTTGGCGTGGCTTCTTCATTTCAAGGGGCTGGCAAACTTTTCTTAAAGGGGCAGACAGTGTGTAATTTAAGCTTTGTGCGCTGCATAGTATAAAGCAGCCAAGGACAACATGCAAATCAACAGGCATGGTTCTGTTCCAATAAAATTTATTTTAAGAACAGATCCCCTCGGGCCACAGATTCCCCCAATTTAAATTACCTGATGATGCCTGTAGAGAAAATGAACTCTCATGAGAAGAATTAATTTGAATGTAAACAAATTTAGGAACCAGAGCACTGTATTATTAACAGACTTCTCTCAGTACAGATACCACTAACAGATTCTAATAAATGAGAACGACTCTGCTAGGATATTCTCATACATGTTTGTATCCTTTCCTCTCATGAGCACTGCTGTACACATTTTACCTACTTACTTACTCTTGGATGGACAATTAGGTCATCTCTCATTTCTCCATACTATAAACACCTAGCAGGGAAATATCTGATTTCATCTCTGATAGGGCTGATTCTTATACAGAATTCCTAGATTAAAGGATATGGTTATTTTCAGACTTTTAATCCCTTAAAAGTTTTGTTGCTATACATTCTGTGTAACTGCAAAAAATAACACTTTATAAACTAAACGTATTCTTTTCAATCTGAAAACGCTATTAGTAAACTTTATCTAACAATGGTAGGGAAAAAGTTTGCTAATTTGTCATTTGATTCTTACTACCAATCCTCCAAACATGCCACAAACTAATTTTTTTTGTAAACAGGGAACACGTTTACACACTTTTACTTCTGACCAAATACTTTGATAAAATTTTCAAAATTACCCAATACCTAGGGAATAAACCTCCACTGACCTATGTTCCTTTCATTAAAAAATAATTCAGCACTTACAGAAGCTCTTGGTGATGGAGAATTTTATAAATACAGTAAATTATGTAATCCCACCACTCAGTAACACGTTACTTCCTACTGGCCACTTCTCCATTTATACAACAAAAAGATTTAAAAAGTACTGGAACTTAATGGTTTGTCTTCCACTTAATATATTATGAACATTTCCCACTATATTTCTGACATAATCTAGTCATTCTAAGAGGTTATTTACAAATATTTTTATTTGTAATATAAGTACTAACAGAAGACTATAATAATTAACCCCACTGAACAGCTTTTACATAAAAGGATTATTAGATTCTCCTTACATCATCTAATAATCCCTTAACTCATTTGCTCTCTTTCAGCAGTAGCCATGGAAAGAGACCATATAAAGGTTTGTTTTTCAACCACTAATTGCCACTCAACATGCATTTTCTATAAGCAAGCCCTGACTTCCTTCCACTTTACAGAACCAGAGAGAGAAAACAAGGGAGACTCCACGGTACTTCGCTGGAGAACCCAGTGTGGAGCAAGCATGAAAACTACAAGATTCATGGAGAAGAAATTAAAAGTGAATCCATAATGGTTTAAGAAATTGTTTCCCCCTTTTGGTTCACATCTCACCTTCTGGAAATTGATTAATTTTTCTCTCAATATCTCTGCTTTCATCAATCTTTAACGTCTTCTAGTCAGTGACTTATATGTACTCTCCAAAAGTTCTGAAGCATTTGCAGATTCCTATCGAATGAATATTTCCATAGTAATTGAAGCTACCAGCACAATATCACTGAGTGTGTAGTGTAGCTAGAAGAGCGATGCACAAATGGCTACCAAAACCTGGTATGAGCCAGTTCACCACTGCTCAAGTCTTTCAAAAGGAGTTCTGGTCCTTGTAAGATTGACTTCTTCCTCGAAAAAAAAAAAAAAAACCTAAAATACACACACACACACACACACACACACACACATTCTTGGACCCATCTCTCTGCCCATCCCTACTCGGTTCGGTTTCCTCTCTGGCCCTCTTCCAACCCTTAGACATTACAGTGCCCTGGAATTTGGGCCTCAGGCCCTATTCTCCCTACAAGCTGCTACAGTGGACACTACACTCTTGCCCACACTGATCAGCTTACCTGTACTGTCAGCTAAGAGCTCTGCCGTCACCTGCCTCAAGCCCTACCCCTCCTACTATTTGCATGCATCTGCAACTCTTCCCCTATGAATTCTCCAGAATGCCCTGCACAGGTTATCTATTCTAATCTCCCTGTGTTTGCTCTTGTCTCCTGTTCCAATCTGTCTTCCCAATCTGACTCTTATCCTGCTGAGTGTCCACAGCTCAACATTTCCTCACCGCGTACTCCAAATGCAATTCCCTGACCTAATTATACTCCTTCACATCACCTTCACATGTACTGACCACCTTGCTCCACTTGGGAAGCTGTCCTCATGATTTACCAGAATCATTTCAGATTCAATCAACATCTCCAGGAAACTGTCACCACATTTGCCATGTTACTCCATATATAGGCCTTCCTACAAATGTCTCAGCACAGTGTGCTTACCTCTTTCACAGTTCCAATGATAGACAAAATGTCTTCGGTCTCCAGTATCTATCATCCAGCCTAGTACTTGTCCTGGAGTAGATTTTTTTTTTCATGATTTATTCCTCCTATCACTTTTGTAAAGATTTTTAAAAAGAGAAATTATCTAATCCTTTGAAAGTATAGTGAAAAACTTTCTAGTTGTTGATGGGAATGAAAAGCACATCTTTCTGGAAAGCAATCAATATTTAGTCCTAAAATAATCCTATCTTCTGACCTAGGAATGCTGTTTGAATCAATCACTATCAGGGATAACAGCAAATATTTCCCTGAAGACATCTGCTGCATGGAGAAAGATGACCTAACATAATTATCCAACCAAGTGCAGGATGAGTAAAGTCTATACAATAATGTAAGAGAGAAAACAAATCAAATATGCATGGACATATTTTCCAATTTCATAGTAAGTTTATCTATTGAGAGATACACAAGACTGGGAGAACTTTATGTCTGAAAACATTTTGTTATACCTCTGGATGATGGGAATCATAAGGAATTTTCATTTCTTTTAGGCTTCTGTATTTCCCAAGATTTTCACAAAACCCACAAAAAGCAGTTTATGGACTCAAACTCAAACCAAAGATATGATAAATCCTCCCATATTCAATGAATGTCAAACACTGGAGTTACAGGTCACTGGCACAAACAAACAGTTCATATTAACGTAATCGTTATGATCCAAAACTAAACACAAATTTAGTTTTTAATTTTTTTTAAATTTTTAAATAATAAAATAAAATATTTTATTTTATTTTATTTATTTAAAAATAAAATAATAAAATAAATAATAAAATAATAATAAAATAATAATAAAATAAATAAAATAATTTTTAAAATTATAGTAACAACTTTTAGGTATTTAAGTACTAAAAAGTCCATCAAGAGACCTTACAAATCCTAAAGAGGGGGAATTATCTTGTATTACCTGTAGAATTGGTTGGCATCAGAGTGGGCTCCGGTGCTATTTAAAACAAACAGGCATTAAGTCAAAGCAATCTAAAATATTACAATCTATTACACTATTTTTCAAATTGCAGACATTTGAGTACCACTTTTACAATTTTTGCATTTAAGTATAACCTTGTGGAGGAGACGGACAGTTGTTCTACCAAATATTGATCTCCCCTTCTTTAGAAATAGAAGCACCAAACTATAGTTGACACTTCCCTCCCCTGGGGAAAGACAAACATTCCTTAGCCTCCCCAAGGTAGGCAGCCCAGTGTAACTGCTAGAAAGCATCTGTAGGTAGATATGGGCCTCTTTCCTCTTCCTGTTGGCAGGAAAATCAATGTTGGCTCCAGCTATGGAGCACTCACCTTAGAGAGCAAGGTCAAAGATATTTTGACAGTAAACAGCTTGGGTCCCTAACGGTTGTATTGCTGCTACACAGTCCAAACTAATTCTGATACATCAATCAAATTAAGTAGAATTACTTACCCAATTTTTCTCTAAATTAGTATCTTTAAAAATGCTTTAATCTTGTGATATTTTTGTAATTTTGCAATATTTTTATGAAACCACAGGTTTGATACAATTATCACTGTTTTCTGACACACATTAATAACAGATACTAAAATCGTTTGTTCCTGGGGCAGCTAGATGGCTCAGTCAGGTCTGCCTTCTGCTCAGGTCATGATCCCAGCCAGCCAGGGTCCTGGGATCAAGCCCTGCATCAGGCTCCCTGCTCAGCAGGGAGTCTGCTTCTCACTCTCTCTCTCCCCTGCCTGTGATCTCATTCCCTCTCATGCTTGCTCTCTCTCAAATAAAACTTTATAAAAAAAATAATAAAGTACAAAAATGAGAAAGCAGATGAATACAGAAGAGATTTTACCATAAAACAAACTATGCTAGAGACTGTGACAATCACCAGCACTATAACCAGGAAAAGTGCTAGAACAAGAGTCCAGTCCTGTAAAATGCAAATAAAGAGAGGCTCTAAACTATAGTGAATTTCCAGAAGAGTTATATAAAAATAAAAAAATAAAAAGGAGATATCTATATCTACAGCATTCCACAATACAGTCAAATCACTAAACTAAGCTTCAAAATATTGTCCTTCTAAATCATATGAATATGCCATTTATAACCAAATTTCTAAAAGGTTAGAATTATGGAAATGGCCAACCAAATACTGAAATAAGGCTTCCCGAGGCAAAGATCTTCCTCGCCTCTTGGCCACTCCCCACGGCAGCCAATGTGAATACTTACCAGAACAGAACTGTGTGCTATTCACCACCTGGCAATCACTAACTGTTGTATTATGTGAACAGTAGCTTTTCTCTGTTGTTGGGGAAGAAAGGGGGAGGGAGACAAAGAACAGCAATCACTTGTTTATATTATCTTTGACTTTGTTACTAAGCTCCAGAATTGCTTCCAAAAATCAAACTCAGGCATAAACACTTTAGAAGTCCACAGACCAAGAAAATGCTGTTATTCTCCTTCTCTCCATGATTAAGAAATATTACACAGGATCCTTCCAAATATTCTTCTATACTCCACATGAATATATTTAACAGATAAATCAGAAACACAGAATTGTGCCAGGACCACTGAATAGGGAAGGCTGCTGGAACCCACAAGAGGGATGAATCAATAGGGAAAGTGGTCAGGATCTAATAAAGGCTTAGTAACCATGGGAGGTACCCCAATAGCAGCAGGATGACCTCTGTTCCAGATCTCTGCTTGGTCTTCTACACTTTCTAAAACTGACAATTAAACTTCTAGCAAGAGTAAGGGAGACCCTTCCCCAACATATCCTACAGCAGGGCACTGAAGGCCCAAGACATGACAGCTCTGCTATCCATACACAAAGGGAGAGAGGGGCACACTCCTAAATTCCATTTTATGACTTAAAAAAAAAAAGTGACACAACAAAAAATTAACCCCAAATTAAGCTAATACTTTAATTTTAAAATCAGTTTTTAAACTTTATTATGTAGTGATATAATGCCTAGAAATCCTAGATTTAATGAAGAAGATAAACTGTTCTCCTGATAAGAAAAAAAAATGCAACTACCTTACATGAAGACAGAATATGCTGTAATCCCATGGTTCTACCAAAAACCTTACTGTCATTTCAAAGTATCTCCAACTAGCTCTTTACCCCTCAAATCAGGCTAATTTTAAAAGTGAACAAAACTACCACCTCTCTTCCCATCTCATTCTTCTCCCATATTTAAGTATCCAACAAATTTGTTAAGGTCTCTGCTAGTTCCTCTAGCAGGACACCTGCAGCAGATAAATGCCTCCTTTTTCTGGGAAACTGTTTTCAGGGGAAAATCTCACAACTTTCTCCCACAGCTGATTTCAGCGTACTTGTCCATTTAATCTTCAAAGGCTTTAAAATCTCTCTTCCTTTAAAAGCTACTGAACCTCAATTATCAAGTTTAAGGAATTAAAGGGGTGGGGACAGAATGGGAGACTGGATATTTTAGGGGGAATGTTCAAAGAAATAAGCACTTCAAGGGAAAAGTATCTGATTTGCAAAATAAATAGTGCACAATATTCCTAATTTTCTACTAATTTTCAAGTTATTCAGAAATACCCCGTACGATATCGTAAAATGTTCTAACAGTTTGCATTCTTAAAATTAAAGCAATCCCAAAGCTTCTTACCTTTACATTCTATCCAAGAGCAGGCAGTGGCATCAATGCTAGTGTTCACACAAGAAACACAGCTGTTGCGGTTGTCACAGGTATCTGGTGGGGAGGGACATATAAAACCAATCAGTTGAGACGTCACTTTAAGCTTGTACAACTTACCTTTTTTAAACAAAAGTGAGCATTAAGTACGTTACCAGACTTACTAATTCAGAGAAATGGTAAGACGTTATAGCCCATCAACAGATGAATGGTTTAAAAAAAAAAAGTTATACATTTTGCAATAGAATATTATTCAACTATAAAAAAAGAAAATCCTGCCATATGCTAATCCTGCCATATGGATGAGCCGTAAGGACATTATGCTCAATTAGACGTTCAAAAAAGGACAAATATTGCATCATTTCACCAATATTAAGTATCTAAAATAGTCAAATTCAGAAGCAGAAAAGCAGAATGATGGCTGCCAGGGCTGGGGGCAGGAGGAATGGAGATCTGCTCCTCAAGCAGGGGACAGTTTCCAGTAGGAGGAAAAGTTCTGGAGATCTGTAGAATACTGTGCTTATGGTTAATAGTGTATATACACTTAAAAATTTGTTAGGGTAGGCCATCTACATGTTTTTAATCACACACATAAAAACAGTACATAAACTGGTTTAATAAGAAATTCCAATCATTATAAATGACTTATGGAACTGAAGTAAACACCAAGAGAAAGGGAAGAAAAAAAATCCCACAAGCTAGCAGGAATGCCCATTACCTATCTAAACAACCCTTTGCTACAGGACAACTATTTCACAGACACTCAGGGTTTCTTGAGCCATTTTAAAGCACCCTTAAAAAATAAAAAATTGGAAAAAAGGCAGTGTTATGTAAGGCCAACACCACACACACACACACACACACACGAAATCACTGGTCCAAAACATCAGCTAAGACGCTGGAATTTAATAAAGTAATAAAAATTTGGGTTACAGGTTGAACCCAAACCCCGAAGATGTTCATTCCGAAAACCCCAGATTTGTAATTCATAAATGATCCGCTATTTCCAGGGTCCTCCATGACTGGAGGATAAGAGACAGTAACACCTAGAAGGGGCTACATTCACGGACGTACAGTTTAACGAATTAGCAGAGTCTTTGTCAATAATATAGGCCAAATAACTCAAAAAGTCTAGACTAAGGCTCTACCCATTTTCCTGGAAGCTAGAGGACTCCAAAGAAACATTCACATTTACTTTCCCTGTGCTTTAAAAAAAAAAAAAACAACAGTTCTGCACAGAGGCAACGCATTTCAATATTTTATCACTAGTATTTTTCAGGAACTGGAATGTATAGAATACCCTTAAGTAAGGGATTCACAAAGTAGAAAATAAGTTCTGCAGAGGTTTGTGTACTAGGAAAAAAAAATGCTAGTTGTCCAAAATCTTTTGTGCCTGATGACTAACGTTTGAATACCACCACAGTCAATGAACAAAACTTGCTACCTTTCATTTTAGACTGCGGCTTATCCAACTGCTACTTAGAGAAAACAAATCATCTCCTTTGTAGGACTTTCAGTTACACAAAGGCAATTAACTTGGGTATCTCCCAGCTTCTCTTTGGAAAAACACACACTCCAAAACTACAATTCTGCGAAGAAACTGCCAAGTAAGCCGGAGACAAAACATGCTGTGCCCTATCATCTTAGAAACAGCGCAGTCAGAAATGTCCAGGATTGTATTGCAATTTACTTCCCTCGTTTAACAATTTTTGAATTGCGCTACATCTCATTATTGATCATATATTAAACTTTCATAAAACACAAAGACCAAGAGAAGAAGCTTCAAAATAGTAGGATCACGGGGCGGGGGGGAGGAAGCCAAGGTAAAAAAAATCTGCCACTTCAGCAATTCTTCGGTCAGGATGCCGCTTATTCCTTACCCAATATTAACTAGAATAACCCATCACACTAGATTGCAGGGTTTTAAATACCTAGGGCTCCTTTTCACCTCAAATCGATCTTCCCCTCTCTGTTTTGTGTTGTCACGGAATTGCCAATTTCTGCTTCGAGATTTCAGCGTTACGACTCAAGCACAGTACCCCCAATCGATTACAGGGTTTAACCAAAAAAAAAAATAAATAAGAAAAAAAGAAAGAAAGAAATGAAAAAGAAAGAAAATCGGCAGACCTGGGTTCCAACCCCAGCTTCACAGCCAACTAAACCTACGCTCCGGGCAGTCAGTCCATCTCCATCTTCCTCCTAGATGTCACCACCTATCTTCCAGCTCGGCCTAAAACACCAAGAGGGGGAACGTACGAAGCTTCGGGCGCACGGAGGGGCGGCTTTTCTTCCTCTGCGCACAGGGAGAAGCGTAAACTTTTAATTTGACCAAACGCCCAAACCTCAGCTGGATCCCACACTGATCCGCGAAGCCCAAACGGTCAGATCCGAGACACCGGCCACGAGCACCGACGCCTCCGGTCCTTGCGGCGGTCGCCAGTGCCCGGGGTCGTCGGCTCTCGGAGCAGCGGCCCCGGGTGCGCAGGTCTGGAGGCGCGTCGCCTCGCCTCGCCTCGCCTCGCCCCACCGTCCACCTCACGGCCGCCGCCGCGGGAGGCGGCCACGTCCCCCGTTCTGGAGCTGACGTGACACTGGGGATTACGAGGCACTTTTGCAAAGCGCCCCGGCGTGGGGCACCTCGCGGCGGCAGGGAGCCCGACGGCCGCCGCTGCCCCCGGGGCGCTCCCCCGCCCCCGCCCCCCCGGCCCGGCCCGGCTGCTCCCGGACGGGCCGCCATGTTGCTGGAGCGCAGCCCGGCCCGGCCCCGCGCGCACCGCGGACGCGGCAGGCGGCGGGCGGGCGAGTCCCGGAAGCCCGCTGGGCCGGCGCCCACCTGGTGCCGGAGTGGTGGCCGGCGCGGGGGTCGTCACCCGCGTCGTGGCTGTGTCGCTGGTCGGCGGAGTCGTGGCGGTGGTCACGTTCGGGTCCAACTCCAAGTCCAGAGCCGCGGTCAGCGCACAGAGCGCGGCCAGGCAGGCGGCGGCCCAGCACAGCTGGCGGGAGAGCCCCGACATCGCGGCCTGCGCTCCGGCGTTCCGGCGACTGCGGCGGCGCCCTCCGCTCCGCGCGTCCTGTCCCCTGCGGCACCGCCTCGGAGAGTCCGGCCCCCCGCGAGAGCGCGCCGGGGTCACGTGAGGGCCCCCGGCCACGGCGCGCGGGGGCGAGGCGGGGGCGGGCGCTACCAACGGCTCGGCCGCGGGGGGGGACGGGGGCACCGGGAGGAGACCCGGGAGGCTCCGCTCATCTCACAGCGGCCGGGCCGCGGCGAAGCAGCTCCGCAGACGCAGGGAACGACCCCGCTGCCCCCGGAGAGCCCCCCAAGACGCCGCTGGGCTGTGCTGCTTCCGGCGCGGGACGGCTCCCGCTCGGCTCGGATGGAACAGCCCGCCTGAGGTGGCGCGCGGCGGCCGGGGGCGACGGCGCGGCTGGCGGCGCGCGGGCCACGTGACTCCGCGGGTGGCGCTCCGGGGCCCGAGGCCGCGCGGCGGCGGTGTCCGTGAGGGGTGTGTAGGCCCGGCGGGGCCTGGCGTGGGTGCTGTGCCCGCCTCGCCGCAGGACCCGCGCTCCGCTCCCCGGAAAATCGGTCTTTCTGCGAGTTACGCGGTGCTGGGGCCCCGGGAAACGAAACCGCGTGGTTGCGTCGCGCCCGCCGCCAGCGCCCGGCAGCCGGTGTCCCGCTGCGCGCGGGGCCGAGTCCGCCTGCCGCGCCTGGCCCGCCGGCCTTCCCCGAGGTCCGCGCCGCCACCGCCGGCAGAGACGAGCGGGGGGGGGGGGGATCGTCGGTGCGCTCCCGCCCCTGCCTCACCGGGGAGGACACCGACGCGCGGGAACGGAGCGGCGGGCCCGAAGCCCGGGGGCCTCACCTCGCGACCGGCTTTCCAGCCGGCCCGTTTCAAGCTCCGTCCCGGCTCGGGCTTTTGGGAAAGGTGAGCGCCCCCTGACGCCCGGCCCTGCCTGTACCCGCGACTCAAAATTGGGAGTATAAAAGCCGTTTTTTTATTTTTATTTTTTTATAAAAGCTGTTCTTAACGCCGTTTTCCCCCACCCCACCCCGTTATTCGCATTCAAGTTTAATTACGTACATTTACCCAAATAAAATAACACACGGTCATTAATTGCTTTTCTGAGATCTGCTTCGCTATGAAGACACCGAAAAAAGTTGACTATCAACTTTTTTTTTTTTTTTTTGGTCTCAACTTGAAGTTTTAAAAACTTTCTAGAAGACTCTAATCCGTGGGGCCCTTTTGTACCCTCGTGACTAGGAACTTTTTTTTTTTTTGAGAGAAGCAGGCTTTTAATTTATATATATTTTTAATTGAAATTCGATTTGCCAACATATAGTATAACACCCATTACTTTTTTTTTTAATATTTTATTTATTTATCTTATGAGAGACACAGAGAGAGGCACAGACACAGAGGGAGAAGCAGGCTCCCTGCAGGGAGCCCGATGCGGGACTCGATCCCGGGTCTCCAGGATCACGCGCCCTGAGCCAAGGGCAGACGCTAAACCGCTGAGCCCCCCAGGGATTTCCCCGGAACATTTGTCCTATTGGCTACACTTGCTGGAGATTCGCTTGATGTAGACAAACTGAGGGTGTCTGGTCCCACATGGCCAGAAGGATGAGAGTGCAGCCAGGTACTTAAATGAGGCCCCGTTTTTGGCCTTAAGTGAACGTCTCTTCTCTCCGTGTATGGCGTCCAGAGTATGCACGTGGCCATCTGACACCCAAAGGGAGGCATTAGTAAACTTTTTTTTAAGGTTAAAAATATAATAAAAGTTCTGTTTTCTTTCCCTACCCCAGGGGATCATCTTGTTTACACACTAGCATGAATACCCCCCACCATGGAGGACGTTCATTTATACAGTCTGTCATCTGGGTGTTCAACTCCAGCCTTCAGATTTTTTTTTTTGTTTTTTTTGTTTTTGTTTTTGTTTTTTTATTATTTATTTATGATAGTCATACAGAGAGAGAGAGAGAGGCAGAGACATAGGCAGAGGGAGAAGCAGGCTCCATGCACCGGGAGCCTGATGTGGGATTCGATCCCGGGTCTCCAGGATCGCGCCCCGGGCCAAAGGCAGGCGCCAAACCGCTGCGCCACCCAGGGATCCCCAGCCTTCAGATTTTTGATAGCCTTTTTTTTTTTATTCATGAGAGACACAGAGAGAGACAAGAGAGAGGCAGAGGGAGAAGCAGGCTCCATGCAGGGAGCCGCTGGTGGGACTCAATCCCGGGTCTCCAGAATCACGCCCTGGACTGATAGCGCCGCTAAACTGCTGGGCCACTGGGGCTGCCCTTTTGATAGCCTTTAAGAGGACATTTCACACTCTTAAGACCAGGAAAGCATTGGCTTATTTGACGTGGCATCTGTTGAGCTAGCTCAGGGAAGGCTTCCAAAGCCCCTTCATCGTTCCAGAGCAAAGACTGGCATGTATAACAGTCTTAACAACATATACTAAACAGTTGTAATATTTAAATAAGCTTCGACAAAGAGGATTGTAATAAATCACAGATTAACAGTGAGCTAAAATTGTAGATTCCCATTCTTACTATTAACACTGTGACTGGGATTGCTGGTAACATACTAGGGTTACTGTCCTTAGGAAGCTGTCTGCTTTGACTATGGGTATTTCTTCCCTGTCTTCCAGGATGTCAGAAGGAAGCATTACACTTGAGAGCGTTTGTTCTCAGCCTTGGGTGAACATAGGAATCACCTGGGAAGTTTCGAAAAATCCTGATGCCAGGGTACCGATTTAATTACTCTGGAAAAATGCCTGGGCATCAGGAGTTTTAAAAGCTCTCCAGGTGTTTTTAATCTGCAACTTAGGTTGAAAACCACAGCTTTACTCTTGCTGCTTGAAGTGTGTGTGGTTCATGAACTGGTACATTCATACCACCTAGAATATTAGTTAGAGATGCAAAATCTTCAGGCCTCATCTCAGACCTCCCGAATGATTTGCATTTTTTCTTGAGATCTGTATGTACATGTGTTTTAAAGTTTGAGAAGACCGCTTTACATTATAACTTGTAGAGGACTATCTTATCCTAAATTGCTGCAGTTTTTAACAGTCAGTCATGCACAAGATGACATCAAGCAAAGCGTTTTGTTGTAAAGGTTTGGTTTGGTTTTACAAATATATGTAAGGGCAGGGTACAGACACAAAACTCTTGCCCATAGATTCTGTTGAGGCTGGCACCTGAGGCATTATTTCTACTCTGCTTCAAACTCTGGGTCCGCTAGGGTTTTTCCCATTATCTCTTAGTCCTTTAGAAAACAAGGAACCCGTTTTTCTAACATATTCCTTAGGAACAACCCAAGTTCAAGCTAAACTCCACCCCAGGCGACATTCTGGTACTACTGGCATTACTACTACTATCTCCATTTTAATTTTGAAGATATGCTTTTGAATAAATGCAGTCAATTGAAAATGTGATGTTAATGACCATAGCTAAGACTGAGCATAACAGGGACTTGGTGTTATCTCAGTCCTCAAAGCACTGTGAGACAGATGTGCCCTCATTTTACTAATTTAATTGAAACTTAGTATTGTTACTGATTTCATAAATTTACTCAGAGGTCTCTAAAGTTTTATAGCCAGACAGAGCTAACAGTTCTTTGATCTCTTCTTTCTACAAATGAGGAAAGTGAAAAGCTATTTGCTTGCCACAATGCTAGGTAATGGGACAAACACTCCTAACTTAAGGTACGTATAAAGCACAAAAATTCAGAGTATGGAATCCTGAGGTTACCAGACTATTTATTCATTAACAAATAGGGCATGGCTTGCTGTTGGGACAAATTCTTTAGATAGAATTTTAAATGTTTATCTTAAATCTCCCCAAATAAGAAAAATGTCCAGATACCACATTCTCCTTATGAACGTGACTTAGTGTAAGTTACAGAATATGCGTTTGATTTTGCCATATTAGTGATTAGGGCAAGATCATATGACATTTTGTGTAAATCAGAATACCATTATTTTATACGTGCAGATGTGGAAAAGTCTAGAATTCCTTCTGTTTAATCAAATCAGAGTCTTTCAATTTGGTTAAATCAAAATCTTATATTTGGAATTAATTGGGATTTCTCCAAGTGACGTGGCTATACATCTACATCATTCTTCTACAGAAGTATCACTGTATGTACCTTTAAATGGTGGTAATAAGAACCACTGCCTACAGATTTGTTCTTTTTTAAAATTTTTTTATTTATCCATGAGACACAGAGAGAGAGAGAGAGAGGCAGAGACACAGGCAGAGGGAGAAGCAGGCTCCCTACGGGGAGCCTGATGTGGGACTCGATCTCAGGACCAGGGATCAGGACCTGAGCCAAAGGCAGACGCTCAACCACTGAGCCACCCAGGTGCCCTACAGATTTGTGATTAAAATTTCTGCGCACCCTGAGAGTAAGAAATGGGAGCGAACAAAGGGACCAGGAACTTGTCATCTTTTAGAACATTGGCAGAGTTCTACCTATACCTTTGCAGGTAACTTGAAAAGTAAAGGGAGCTGGAATCAGCTTCTTACACCAATGGAAATATCTCGATTCTTTCACAATATCAGATAAAGTGCTTAATTCCCTAGTACACAGGTTCATGCAAGTAAGAGCAAGTGAGAATTATTCTGCTGCTTGTTATTACATGACTAATGCTTGTAATTTGTTTTAACTAGGATCTCAGCAAAGTATCAGTTTCGTTCATCACATGCTTTACCAGTTGGTAAGAGTCCCTGTGGCAAGCCCAGCTCCCCACTGAAATGTCCCAGGTATGACCAGAGGAACCCATCCAAAGGCCCAGAGAGAGAGAATCTAGAGATTTCATGCAAATAGTTTAGCCTGTCTCAGGTTGGCCAAAACTCTTCAGAATAGAGAAAGAGGAGCTATCTCCTCTTTAGTGTTTCCCAAATCTCACTATTAGTCATTGAGGAGCTTTTAAAAAACACAACTTCCTAGGCCAACACCTGAAGGCTATACACCAGCAATTTATTGAGCATACATTAATTAAAAGTCCTAGTTCCTGCATACAAATTATTGATTCCTTGGACCCTCACAACAACTCTGTGGTAGTAGGTACTCTGCTTTGATGTGAAGAAATAGAGGCACAGTGAAGTCTTGCCTGAGTCTATCAATCTAGGGAATGGCAGAGCTAGGATCAAACCTAGGCTGTCTGGCTCCAGAACACACATTCTGAATACTGTGTTGCCTCTGGGTCACTTGAGAATGTGACATAGGCAATATGCTTTCTCCTTATTCACCTCCAGTCTTAGCATAAAGTCTTACACCAAATAGCAGTAAAGCTGTTATTTAGAAAAAAAATCATATTTCAGTTGTCAGGGATGGATGGTGAGGAGCAGAGGAGTAGGTGTAACTATAAAGGAGTAGCCAAGGGAGGTCTTTTTGGAAAGTTCTGTGGCTTAACTGTAGTATCCATCACATGAATCTACACATGATAAAATGGTACCACTATCAATTGCCTGGTACAGTTGTTGTGTAAGGTGTATCCTTTGGGGAACCTGGGTGATCAAGACTGCTCTGTAATATTTTTGTAACTTCCTATAAATTTATAATCCTTTCAAAATGCAAAGTAAAAAAAAAAAAAAAAAGCATAGGCCTACTTTTGGCAACCCCTGAGTCCATTAGAGGCCTGCCTCAAGATTGTATCAAGGAGAGATTCTTAGAAGACTTTCCACAGTGGGCAAGAAAACCCCCAAAACTTAATGGCTTTGGGCAGAGCATGAATGTAATGGCAGTGGTGGTGGAGGCAGCTAAGCAAGGTCACCACCAAAAGAGTCACCCATTTCAGTAACTACAAAGAGGGGGTTGAAACCAGTTACCTTTGTCTTGCATGGATTCCCAAATGACTAGTGCCCAGCTGGCTAAACAAGAACCTCTGGGTTGAGCTAAATGAATGTACAGAGTCCCTCTCCCACACTTAGAGACTCTGACTCAGTAGATCAAGGACAGGGTCCGGCAGTCTGTTTTAAAGGCTCCCCAGGAGCAGCTGACAAAGCAGGATCCCCAGTAACATCTCAGGAGTCAACCACCGCAGGGCTGATTTGGGTTGAGATGATTAACCCAAGCACTTGGTTTTCATATGGTTGGTGTGGCTCAGAGAGAAGCATTCTCTTTCTGTCCTATAAAAATATCCAAAGTACATGACCTTTTCTGAGTGCTGTGTATAAACCATGAAATATTACAATGAACTTTTTTATGGTCTCTTTTTCTATTTGGTTATTTACCAAGTTTCTCAGGGCAGAAATGTAGTTTACAAACAACATAATTCTGTTCTAAATGCTTTAGGATTGGGAAGCCATTAGGTACTGCTGCTAAATTAATGGTTTTGGCAGGGCACTTCCGTGGCTCAATGGTTGAGCATCTGCCCTCGGCTCAGGGCGTGATCCCAGGGTCCTGGGATCGAGTCCCACATTGGGATCCCCTTAAGGGAGCCTGCTTCTCCCTCTGCGTGTGTCTGCCTCTCTCTCTGTGTGTGTCTCTCACGAATAAATAATCTTTTTTTTAAGATTTATTTATTTATTCGTGAGAGACACAGAGAGAGAGAGGCAGAGGCACAGGCAGAGGGAGAAGCAGGCTCTGTTCAGGGAGCCCAACATGGGACTTGACCCAGGGTCTCCAGGACCACACCCTGGGCTGCAGGCGACACTAAACTGCTGCGCCACCGGGGCTGCCCTAAATAATCTTTTTTTTTTAAAAAGGAAAGAATGGTTTTGTCTACAAGTAGCAAAATAATCAACCAGTAGCAATGTCAGCAAGCAGGAGTCTATTTGTCTCACAGTAAAAAGCCCAGAGATAGGTACTTGCTGGGATTGGTTCTGCAGTTAAAGAGTTGGGGCTGACATCTCCGGTTCTCTTGGCCTTTCCTTCATGGCTCCAGCCTGTCTGCGTTCCAGACCGGATGAAGGGGTAGGGGCAAGACCACTGGCATTCTACTCTTGTCTCACTGCCCAGATGGTATCCCATGGCCACTATTAGCTGCAAAGGAGGCTGGGAAATTGAATGTTTTGCTTTTATAGTCTCTGTGGCACAGACAAGAAAGGAAAATGGGGAGGGAACAGGTGTTGGGTGAGCTAACCTACAGAGTCTGCAGAGCTTTCAAATTATATTTTATCAAGCACTGTTTAAATATAGAAACAGCTGATAGATACATAATAATAAGTTGTTAGAAAATGTTGATATGAAAATCAGGCATACAGATCTCCACTGTCAGTAATTACACATCGTAGTTTTGGCCTTTCATTCTCTGTTGGAACCAATTCTAGTCTTTGAAGAACCTCTGTGCCTTCAATCAACTGCCTGTATAGGAGGGAAAAAATGGAAAATTTAGTCATAAATTTTCACATTAGCTTCCTTTCCTAAATCGAATCCTATCCTGTTTAGTTAAGGCTATTTCCTATAAATCACATTAACATCAGTTAACATCAGTCGTAAGTATCATAAATAGCTCTAGATGTGTCCACTTTGCCATAGTTCCTCCACATCTGTTCTGGGACCCTTTCAATCTGTCTCCTCATTACTGTTAGATCTCTTAAAAATGAAAATCTAAAAAAGAAATTGTAAGTCTGATCTCACCTCCCTGCTTAAAACACTTCAGTAATTTCCCATTATTCTTATGATAAAAGACCAAAAGTCTCCATCATGACTTGCCTTGGCGGCCTCCCCACCCCCTCCAGTGCTGTCCTGTGGCGCCCTCCCCTGGCTCTCTGCCCCAGTTGAACTGACCTGTACCTCAGTATCCCATGTTGGTGGCTTTCTTGCCATAGCTGTCTCTTTTGCTCCTGCCCCCCCCTTCCCCTTTGCTTCCCCACCTCCTGATCTTCCTTCAGATTTTAGCTCAGTCATCATTCCTCAGGGAAGTTTCCCAGACCCATCCCTGCTTATGACAAGCTTCCCATTGTCTTTATAGGAATTATCAGGGTTATTTGAACATCTATTTATATGCTTCTTGGATTCATTTCTCCCATGAGGACATCCTTCATGCTTTACTTAGTACTCAATGCCTAACACAGTGCCCGCCCCCATAGTAGGCACTTGATCAACGTCACTGAATATGTAAATAAAAGCTCAAAGCCATGCTTGTTTGGATCTCTGTAGACATTGCTGGCCATGAGCTGGAACTCCCTGAGTGGGGCTAGACTCAAATGATGGTTCTTTCAACTGAAAGAGAGTAACCTGGGCTAGAGAGACAGCCCTAAACATAGGACTGGTACCCTTTGCCAGTGTTTGAGTTGAGGCAGTGGCTGGGGGAAGGTGCAATTTCCATTTCATGAACTTCCATAGGGACATGACAGTGCTAACACTGGTCATGCTCTAGTCATGTCTTTGTCTGCCTCAGACTATCCCAATCAGAAACCATGACACAGAGCCCAACACAAGGTACATTCTGAGGATGAAGAGCAAGAGGTCAATGGACAGATTCACCTCTGACCAAAGAGGATGTAGAGCCTGTTCTCTAGATTGGTTTCACAGATAATGAAGGAGCACCCACTCTGTGCATCTCTCCACTCTGACAAGTGTTAGAACAGAAGATGCAAGTTTTTACAGTGTGTCAAGGAGGACAAAGAAACAGTATGATTTGGGTAATCAGGAGGTTTCTGACTGAAGCCTTGAACAGGATTTTGACAGACTAAAGGGAGGCAGATAAGCAAAGGTCCAGAGGCTGTCCTGGGAGCAATGGAACTCTGGTCTGGCTGCAGTCCAGCTGCCATGGTGAGAGTTTCCAAATCTCCATTTCCAGCCTTTGCCCCCCTTGAATACCTCCTGATGGTACTTCAGAGTTGCCACCTGCCTCACGTGTGTAGGTGTCCTAATCTGAAGCATAACTTGTCCCTCCTGAATTCATGAACTTCTGTCCCATATTCTCTGTCTTGGTGAATGGCTTCAACCACCCAACCAGTTCTAAAATCCTAGGAGTTTCTCTAGACCTTCTTCACTGCCCAGTACGGTAGCCACTGGCCACATGTGGGTATTTAAATTTAAAATTTAGTTCCTCCGTTGTACCAGCCATATTTTGAGGGCCCAGTGGCCACATGTGACTAGCAGCTAACATACTGGATAGCACAGATTGTAGTACATTTGCCTCACTGCAGAAGAGTCTGACATACCACTGCTCGATCCTCTTCCCATGATCTCCCCACCGCCATCTAAATAATCATGAGGTCTTGTTGAATCTACCTTCCAAGTGTCTCTTGAATTTTTCTTTTCCTTCTCTGTACTGCTGATGCCATGGACCAGGACTTCATTTATGGCACTACTATCATCCCTTCTTAACTGGCCTTTCCAATTTCCTTTTCATCCTTTGCCAATTAATTAGTTACTTCTGCTTCAAAGAATTTTTTCAAAATGAGAACCTGGTCATGTTGTTTCCAGTTAGTTCCTTCGTGGCCTCCCATCCCCTTTGGGTGGGAGTCCCTACTTAGCAGCATGACACCTATAGACCTTTGGAACCTGGGCCTTGACCATCTTCTCTTCTCCATTCACCTCCGGGGTACTAAGCTCTAGCCAGACCAAATGACTTGTAATTAAGAGGATCTCCTTATTCCTTAAAGCCCCTCTGCAAAGGCTCTTCACTCTTCCTAAAATTTGATTTTACTCATTTTGATTTCAGTTTTCTCTGGTTAAATTCTACTTGAATTTCAATACTCACCTCACCTTCTCATGAAGCTTTCTATGACCCTTTCCCCGTATGGAAGTCCCTCATAATAAAATTAATTCCCCCCACACCAGTGTCCCCAACATATACCCCTTCTACCTATGCATGTGTGAATGGAGAGCTTACAGGCTTGTGTTTTGATATTTCCCTGCGAAACTGCTGGGCAAAACTATGGGTTGATACAGTCTCCCCTGAAAGGCATTTCTAGTGTCATCCATCTGTAGGGGCAAGTTCATATATGAGAAACTAAGGCTCAAAAGGAGGATCTGTCTCTCTGTGGACCTTGCTAAACAGGTCTGGGATTCCAGAAGCTTGGATAAACATGGGGATGCTCTGAGATGATAGGAAGAGACAGCATTAACACCAGAGGCAGCCCTACAGTGGGGAAGGACGGTACCCCTGAAAGAGTTACACTTTGTCAGAGTATCTGCTATCCTTTTGTGGTATTGCCTTTCAGCTTATCCCTGGTGTTTCTTTAAGGTCTTGTTTAAATACTTCAGCCCAGACTCAGCTCTGATTTGGAGATTTAAAGGATCAGTTGATATCATAGTTGGGCTAGAACAATAAAAGAGGTACAATACCTCCCTAAAAACTAGTGTGGTGGTGACAATGAAATTGAGTGAGCAAGATTCCCCTGGAGGAAGATGAATCACATAGAAAATAATAATCATTAGAAGGAGACCACATCCTCCACTCCACTGCTATCCTCTAGGGATCTGTGTTTGCTTTTACTAGAGGAGTTGGATGGTGTCTTCCCTCTCTCTCCTGTATCCCCAGTGTACTCTCTACAGAACTGGCATAGCCTATGTTTCACGGGCTTAGAGTTGTTGGTTTCTAATACACTATAAGCTCCCTAAATAGGGCAGAAGTTGTGCCTATTCACTTTTTCCCCAGGACTGAGTGCCATGACTAGCATACACTAGGTGCTTAATAAAATACTGGTTCAATGAATGAGTCAGGAGGTTAACAGACGTGAAAGCTGGAAAAGATGTGGGGCCAGACAGTAAAGGCCCTGAGTGCCACTGTAGATTTGAGGCTATATGCATCTGGGGGTGGAGGTGGTGAAGAAGGAGGCATTAAACATTTTAAGTAGTCATGTTTGTGTCTGAGAAAGGTACCTTTTGGAAGATATGAAGGATCACCAATCATGTGGTTAAGATGACAGGAAGATACTTAAATGATCCAAGAAATTGTGTGTTATTTGGATCTTAAAATAATTGAAGAATGCATTTTCAAAATCAAAATACGGTTTATTAGGATCAGGGAAAATAGAAGACAACACATCATTTTAGGTTATGCATCTATTAATATGAAATTGTCTTTTTAAAGAAATTTCCTTTGGATGAAAATACACTTTCTGCTTTTTCAGTCTAGAAATATCACTTGCATTATACTGTAGGGATAATTGCGGTTTAAATTAAAACTACTGTGAAATTTCTTCATGGGATCAAGACTCAGTAATTATCCCAGTGGAGTGGCTGGAATAATTAATACTTATTTAGAAAAAAGAAAAATTCTAACACTGCATCATTTCAAGGAAGGCCAAGTAAGCTTCAACTCATATTCACTTCACTATTCAAACAGAGGCATAAACACTGGAGTGATAAAGGGTACATTCATCATCTATTTTAGGTCCACATGCCTATAAGCAATTTTCTAATAATAATTTAATAATTATTACCTGAGTTATTTCCACATTTTAAATTGTTCAGTTAAAGAAGTTACTTGGAATTTGAATAGTTTTCATATATCTTTTCACAGTGTTAATAGGTACTTAATGGCTTCACCTCACTTATGCATCTAAATATATCTCTGTGATGAAGCACTACAGTATCATTCATAGTAAGAAAGACAGTATCCTCAAAAAAAAAAAAAAAGAATGACAATATCCTTGAGGCTGAAGATAGAAGGATGGATGGATGGATGGATAATCAAAACATTACAATGGCTGTGCCTTAATGCTTTATGTATTTTTTATAAATAGCAAGCTTCTTATGAAATATTTGTTCTAAACGTTTGTGTATTACTTTTGCTTTAAAATTCTATCTTCAGTTACTCATAAACTATGTACCAAATCTTTTTGAACCACATTTTTAAAAAAGATTTTATTATTTTAAAGCGTGAGAGTGGAGAAAGAGGGACAAGCAGACTCCACGGTGAGTGTGGAGCCCCACTTGGGGCTCAATCCCAGAACCCTGAGATCATGACCTGAGCCAAAATCAAGAGTCAGGCACTTAACCAACTGAGCCACCCAGGTGCCCCAAACCACATTTACGTATATAAGCATTATATATAGACAAACTTACAATGCACATACCCAAAAGCCACATATTTTTTATCTAGATAGGGCGTTGGTTGCAGTGTGATGTAGAATTGTGACCCGTTGCTGTGACGGCCTTTGTTGGCCATTCCAAGAACTCCCCTTTTATTATGAGGAATTGAAAAGTTTTCATCTAGAAGAGACAGTAAACAGTAGGTCATTAAGATATTTCTAAATTGTATTGTTTCATATTTCACTCAACTGGACTGTTAGAAAAGATAAGCTATAAGGTCTTAATTAGAACTATTTTGAACATTTGTCTACCTTTAGTTTATCATTACCTAAAAACAAGTGTGCTAAGGAAATTAACAATGTAAAAGGAAGTACGTTAATAAGGTCAAAGGAAGTACACTTCTAAGAAAGATCACATTTTCTCGTGCTGTTTTGGCACTAGTATTTCATTCAAACTACTGATGTGATCATTAGAAATACCCTCTTTGAGAGGGCTTTTGGATTTGACCCTTCCCCTCACAGCATCTCATACAGACCTCTGTGGTAGTCTATAGCACTGTGCCATTGTTTACATGGCTTTTCTTCTCTCGTGTGTACAGGCAGGGACCCTGTCTCAGTATAGCTTTATTCCTGGGGCCTCCTAGCACATTAACTGGCTATATGTGGCCTTAAACATTGGTGACGAAAGGAAAGGAATTCATGCTTAGTTTTACTAGTCTTTAAATAAATGTTAATCTCAAACCTTATATAGATTGACCAAGATTTTGTGGAAAGTTGATTTTTTTTTCTTTTCTAGTGTAAGGGTAACAGAGAATTGTATGGTGGTGAATTAGGCTACGGTTTTCAGGAAGTGCTGTTTCTAGCATGAAGTAAGATTCACTTCCAAATTCAAAAACACAGAAGGAAGAGGTGGAAGAGGAGTTCACTGAAGTTTTCATTCAATAACTATATAAAATTCTGGAAATAAGTGAAAGATATGAACATTAACTGTTAAGATTTAAGATTTATTTGAGTGAGAGAACATGAGAGAGTGCAAGCAGGGGGAATGGCAGAGGGAGAGGGAGAAGCAGACTCCCTACAGAGCAGGGAGCCCAACCGGGGGCCCCATCCCAGGACCCCAAGATCATGACTTGAGCTGAAGGCAGATGCTTAACAGACTGAGCCACCCAGGTGCCCCTCATTCTGGTTTTGATTTGCATTTCCCCGATGATAAGTGATATTGAGCATCTTTTCATGTGTTTTCATGTGTTTGTGAGCCATCTGGATGGAAAAGTCTCTATTTATGTTTTCTACTCATTGCCTAACTAGATTGTTTCCTGGGTGTTGAGTTTAGTTGGTAAATGCAGTTGCTAAGTATTCTAAGTTTCAGAGCTAAACCAACTAAGTAATTAAGCCATATCTTAGTAGTTACTTTTTGCTTGTTAAATTACAAACTGAGTATAAACCTCTGAAATCATATGGAATGCAAATAAGGCATATAGACCCATTTTTATATAAATGAGTCTATATAATTACATTGATGCTCCATATTCATTTCAGGGGAATTAAGAAGTAATCCATTAATTTTACAGAAAATTGCATGGCATAGAAGTCTGCCCAAAGCAAAGGTTCAGAGTTTTAACAAAATCATATTTGTCGTTGTTCTTAGATAATATGATAAATTTAAATTCTGTAAGCAATAGGAAAGAAAACTTTCAAAGCTTAATTAACTTTTAAAGTTAATATGTAGGTATTGGCAGCCCCTGACTTATAAAGTGTGTTTACCTCAAAAAATGTGTAAAAATTAAATAACTCTGTGAACGATCATTTTAACAGAATGTTGCTGTGGAACTTAAGGACCTGAGGCTTGTTGCTTCAAGACTGGCAGTGACGGCAGAGCAGAGGGGAATTGAATGTGCCACACCAGGTAAAGCCCTTGGGTAAAAGTCCACCTATTCCTGCTCCTGGAAGGCATCCTTCTTGGGGGGGGGGGGGGGGGGGTTTGCTGTGAATAACAAGCTGTGGTGACCCTTCCCATATAAACTCAGCATGAGCTGCAGCTACGACTGGGCTGTAGGAAACTCCTTCATAGCTCACTTGGGGAATGGAGTGGACCTCCAGCCATGCTGGAACATATTACTCACTTAAAGACGGGAACCAGTGCAATAATAGTGTTCTAAATAAAGTTCCGAGAGAAGCTTTTCTGAAAAGTAGATATCCAAATAATATTTTTACATTAATAGAGAAAATTTTTTTTCACAAGTAAGATGGAGAGTGAAGATCCTAGGTGTTTAATTCAACATTTGTTCATTTGACGAATATGTTTTGAACACCTAGTGTATTCTGAGTGCTAAATACAGAGCTTCAGACTTTTCCATTATATAACAAAAATGTACATTTAATGGGCTCACAATTTTTTTAGGACAGGGAAAAAAACTAATCCAAGTCTACCAACCCTCTCCACAGCCCCCCACCACTTTGTCTGTGAATGGGATAATTAACTATTCTAGACTATTTTAACTCTATCAGCAGCCCTGAATGGAAAGGAAAAATTTTAACAACAGACAGAAAAATGTTTTGAAGTAGGAAGAACAAAAAACATCTTTTTATTGCTTGGCAAAAATTTAAAAATTTTTAAAATTTGGGTGCTGGCTAAACTAGCATAGCGTAATTAGTAATAATTTTATTTTTAGGTCATGTTAACTGAGGCATGGAAGGAAGTTTGAAAGCTATGGTAGGAGCTCAGAACTCTCTCATTACATTGTCAGTGACTCAGGAATTCCTCCCTCTGCCACTTACCATAAGATATGGAAGATACGAAATTGTAGTTACTGCTCTCTGGTTAAAACTGGCGTCATTTATAACATACATTACAGGTAAAATAGAACTATTTGACATAAATATCCGAATTTATGTGCTGAAGAAAAGTAGTTTCTGAATTTGTTTATTTTTTTTTTTTTTAAATTTTTATTTATTTATGATAGTCACAGAGAGACAGAGAGAGAGGCAGAGACACAGGCAGAGGGAGAAACAGGCTCCATGCAGCGGGAGCCTGATGTGGGATTCGATCCCGGGTCTCCAGGATCGCGCCCTGGGCCAAAGGCAAGCGCCAAACCACTGCGCCACCCAGGGATCCCTGAATTTGTTTAAAATAGAGCTCATTCTGGTGCTTATAAAGGAAGCAACTACAAGTCTGGGAAAACTGCCATGCATTCTCTCTGGTAAAAGTATAATCAAACAGTTTAGGACACTTCCATATAATCTGACCTGATTCCTGCAATATCAGTTTTGTAAACCAACTGTTCTATTTTTACTGTCATATTTAAATAACAGCTATTCACAATTTATTATTATATAAAAGTACCAGAAAGTGTACTACTTAGCATATTTTAATTGTTGCTTTAATGAAACATTTATATGTAAACATGTTGACTCTGTGTGTGACATTAGGAATGAATAGCCAGTATTCATGAACACTTGAGTGGATAAATACTTAGGGTGTATTTATAATATTGAACGCTAGTGACAATGTGAGAATTCCAGCCATAGGCAACATGAATGAATTTCATAGGCAGTGATGAACAAAAGAAGCATGATGCTTACAGTAGGATTCCATTTGCATAAAATTCAAAAATAGGCAAAATTTATATTGTTTAGGGACATATACATGGGTGGCAAAACTATCAAGAAAAGCAAGGAAAAAAGTCAGGCTAGTGGTTACCTCTGAAGGAGTTATTGCTGAGGATGGACAAATAGAGTGCTTCTGGCATGCTGACAGTTTTTCTTTCTTGACAGGATGGTAATATGGAGGTTTGCATTATAATTATGTTTTAATTGTACATATGTACTTTCCATATATAAATCTCACAATTTAAAAAAATAGCCCTTAAATGGCTACCCAGACCATACTATCTTCAGTTATTTAGTACTGACAGTATATCAGGCTCTGTGCCTTTTATTAATGAATGCTTTCATTTAAAGTCAAGGAGATTTAAGAATTAGATGGATACTAAGTGCTATATTTGTCAATTAGGGCACAAGCTAATATTAAGAAACTTGTTTCTTAATGTAACAAGGATAATACAGTATTTTAAAATATATTCCTTTTTTCTTTTGCTTTTTGTATAAATGACATTTTCTAGTCAGCCCAAACCACCTAGTTGCCAATCCTCAGCCAGTGGGAAGAATTAAGGGTATTATGCAAGGAGGAAAAAAGGGCTAATATTCAGTTTCTAACATTCAGCATAGGATGTGAGAAGACAATTTAAAAAGTGGTTCAAAACAGCAAAATGGGAGGGCACTTGACGGGATGAGCACTGGGTGTTATACTGTATGTTGGCAAATCGAACTTCAATTAAAAATATATATATGTGTGTGTGTGTGTGTGTGTATATATATATATAAAATGGCAAAATAGACTTTCTTCAAGTTAAAAAAAAGATTAACCAATTTATAAAACAATCATCAATTAAATTATTACATTCTTTTAAATTTATTGGGCTCAGCTTAATAAAAATGACTTTTGTGGTTGTAGTTGTTTTTGGCAAGGAAGGCCCAAGTTTCAATTCTGCAGCTCTTGGTCATAGGGCTCAATGAGAGACGTGAAGGAAGGACCGGCTGACCGATGTATACACCTCCACCGTGGCGGGGGGCAGGGGGGCGGTGTGAAAGACGGAGGACAACTCCTTTGCTGTTCCAAGCAGTCACTCATCTCT
Source organism: Vulpes vulpes (assembly GCF_048418805.1). Taxonomy (NCBI): domain Eukaryota; kingdom Metazoa; phylum Chordata; class Mammalia; order Carnivora; family Canidae; genus Vulpes; species Vulpes vulpes. The sequence goes on from NC_132780.1 coordinate 194,968,415, forward strand.
CCTTTGGGGCATCTCTCCTTTTCATTTGATGGGTTACTGAATTTCTAATTCTGTAGGTGCAGACATCCTGAGTAATGTCTTCCCTAAACACACTGGGTCAGGCACCAGAGGACAGTCACCTCCATTCAGAGACTAACTCTCCCCAAGAGTGTAAAGATAGGAGTGACAGATAATCACCCGAAGTGCAGGGCTGTCCAGGGGGCAGGTATGTCTCCTGCTGGGCTGAAGCCCAAGTTGTCTGAGACTGTGCCTCCAGACAGGAGTCCTGACAGTGGCCGTGGGGTGGACAGGTGGGATAGATTCTCATCAGGGATAAAGCCTATCAGGAAAGCGTTCAGGAACATCCCTTTCCCATCTGTATGTTTTATTTTAAGACCCAGCCAAAGCTGCTCTGGGCCACTGCCCCCAACTCTCCCAGCAGCTCTTGGTTTTTTTCCCATAGTGTTCAGTTTTTCCTCTGCAACTGCCACTGGCCCTGTGCCGGTAACTAATCTGTTTAAATATCTGTCTGCACCAGACCTAAAATCCTTGAGGCCGGAAGTTTGGTCACATCATCTTTGTTTCTTGAGATCCTAACCCCATGGTAGGCACCTAAGAGTTGCATGTTTTATTAATGAATGAATGAATAAATAAATGGTGTCATTTGCATGGTTTCACTTGATAAAGCTGGCTCTACATGCATGTAGAAGGAAATTGGCTTTTCCTTTTCCCTTCACTTTGGTATTAGTTCAATATTACTTTTTAAAAAATCTTTTCATTGCATTAAAAAAAGACACAAAAGCCATAGAAAACTAATGTATAGGGCAGCCTGGGTGGCTTAGCGGTTTAGTGCCACCTTCAAGCCCAGTGTGTGGTCCTGGGAGACCTGGGATCAAGTCTCACATCAGGCTCCTTGCATGGAGGCTGCTTCTCCCTCTGCCTGTGTCTCTGCCTCTGTGTGTGTGTGTGTGTGTGTGTGTGTGTGTGTGTGTCTCATGAATAAATCTTTTTTTTTTAAAAAAAAAGAAAACTAATATATAAAGTTATTATTAGTTACTATAAGGGAAGCACCCTTTCCATCCCTACTCAGGCTAGCTTTCCCCAAAGTGCCTTGTCTGGTTCAAAAATAACCATTCCTCTGATTTTTAAATGCTCTCATATTTAGTGTTTCCTTATACAGTTGACCTTAGAAGAGCACTGCTTTGATCTGAGGGGAGCGGGGGTCCCCACTTCATAATATGGAGGTTTCTCAATAAGTACAGTATAAAACTGTAAATGTATTTTCTCTTATGATTTTCTTAACATTTTCTTTAGCTTATTTCATTGTGAGACTATGGTATATAATACACACAACATGCAAAATACGTGTTGATCAACTGTTTATGTTTTTGATAAGCCTTCAGGTCAACCATGTTAATAGTCCATACAATATTAGTAGCTACTAAGTAATATAGTTTAGTCTATGCCATTTTAAAAGACTTGTTAGGCCTTTTTAAGTCTCTTACTCTTCAAGTTCTGCCTCTGGCCCTTGACCTACTTTTATCTAATTATAAACCTAAGCTATTTCACCTCTAGAATTTCTCCCAGTCAGAAGTTTGCTGATTGCACCTGCATGGGACACTTCGGCATGGTTCTCTATTCTCTGTCCTTTTGCCTCTAATACCTGTGTTGAAAAGGCAAATGAGTTTCAACTTGATTGACAAGTTAGGGAACAACCGAGCATCATGAATCTCACCTGAGTTTATGTGCAATTTCTAGGAGAAACACCAGGTAAGTGTAGAAACCCTGCCGAACCTTGCGAACTACATAGGAACGCGCACACCCCTCCAACATCGGACACAGGGCACCGCACTGTGAGCTGCGTCCACCCATGTCTGATGTTACAACTTGCCTCCGATTTCAGAGAACCCGCCTTCCACCACTTCACAGTCATTCACTAGCCGCAGCTCTTTGCATGCCACCTCCACAAACGTCAGGGAGCTTTCAAGGTAGAGTGCCGTATCTATTATAGTATTTATGTGTTTCTTGACCATAAAGTATATGTTAAACTATTACTGTTGCATCAGGTTACTCCTTATTTTAATGTGTCACTAAGAAAGGGTTTTTGGTACCTCACTTTTGTCATAAGTCCTATAGCTTTTATTGCAGGATTTTGCACAGTGCAGAGATCTTTAAGACCATATTACGTCAGAACTGGTTGTATTTCCTTCAGATTGGCAGCTGGGCCCAGAGGCCTAATCAGACTCATGTTCTGTCCCTTAGGTGATGCATTCTTTCCACAGAAGGCTCATAATGTCTGGTTGTGTCTGTTTTTGTGAAGTTAGCAGATACTAGATCCATTATTTCACTGGGGGCAGCAAAGTGGTGCTATTCTAACTTTGTTATTTCCTTCTCATTTATCTATTGGATACTTTTATAACTAGCAATTTTCTCTTATCTATAGTACAGTTCATATAGGAAAAAAAATCTTATCAGTTTTTAAGATAATTTATTTCCCATCATTCCCCCAAAGACAAGCTATTAGACTTTATTTTATAATATGTCATTAGGAACTCACGGATTGAAAACATTTGTTGGGTTTCAATTATTTGTGGTTACTATTCTTTTTGAAGTTCAAATCTTTGGCCAGTGAGAGCCCCTTCAAATTATCTCCCAAGGCCTTTGATATGACCCTGGTAAATCTTTTTTTTTTTTTTTTTTTAAGATTTTACTTATTTATTCATGAGATACACACAGAGAGAGAGAGAGGGAGCCAGAGGCAGGACTCAATCCCAGGACCCTGGGATCAGGACCTGAGCTGAAGGCAGATACTCAATCACTGAGCCACCCAGGCGTCCCAACCCTGGTAAATCTTTAATAGCTTTCTTGCTATCTGGTAATAGCATGACTGAACATGAAGTTCCAGGCTCATTTTGTAATTTCCTGTCCCAGAACTTAAATCTGCCATTTCTCCCAGGAGCCCTGGTATCTTTAAGTGAGAAATGAGATTTCAGAACAACAATCTTAATGCTAGGAGTGTGTGATGCCACTAGGTTGGTTGTTGTAGACCAAATCAGTGGATAGAGCTATATATGTAGGTATGATACTTTGTGAGTTTAAACTGATACATCCAATACAGGATATTTTACTTATTAGGCTCTGTCATATTTCATTTGTATCTCCCTTCTTTCTGCATTGAAAAATCATGATTCTCAAGAACACATAAAATGAATTTAGAATATCCTATAATTACTTTTTCCATATTACATATACAACAGTCTCAAAATAACAATATTAGTACTATCACTACTGAAAATAGTTAAAAGTTTTTGCATATATTCTCCCTATTTTCTTCCAGTTTTAAAGAGGCAGGCTAAAGACAGAGTCATTACATATCATACTCTCACGCTTTATCCCTCGTTAAATTTTAGTTTCGCAAGTCATTCTGTGATTACTGCTTATCACCAATCCTTACGTCAAGGTCTCTCTCATAATTTGTGTGAAATCCCTCAGGATCAAGAAGGGCTTGTGGCAACATTATTCCCTAAAGTTTTCCATATTGAAAAGTCTATGTGCCCCTCATAATTCTGATTGAGTTTGGCTGAATATAAAAATTCTTAGCTCATGGGTAGCCCGGGTGGCTCAGCGGTTTGGCACTGCCTTCAGCCCAGGGTGTGATCCTAGAGACTCGGGAACCCTGCATGGAGCCTGCTTCTTTCTCTCTCTGTGCCTCTTATGACTAAATAAATAAAATCTTTAAAAAATATACATATTCTTAGCTCACAAACAAAAAAAATTATTAGCTCACGTTTCCTTTCCTTGAGCATCTTAAATATATTACTCCATTTTCTTGTGGCATGATAATATGATGTCAGAGAATACGATGATAACCTACTTTTCTTTCCCTTATAAATCACTTGTTCTTTTTGCCTACTGGCCAAAGAATTTGTACTTTTTCTTAACTGTCCAATAATGCTGCTAAAATATGTCTTAGTGTTGGTTGCCCTGGTTTAATCTTATCAAATGGCATTTTTCTCTTTCAGTAAGTGTAAGGTTTTTATACATATATTTTTACTTGAGATATAAATATATGATAATACGCATTTATCGTACATGTTCAGTTTGATACATTTTGACAATTGTGTGTAGCTGTGTAACCACCATGAAAAACAAAACTAGAACATCAAGTACTTTTTATTTTATTTTATTTTTAAAATATTTTATTTATTTATTCATGAGAGACACCAAGAGAGAGAGAGGCAGAGACACAGAGGGAGAAGCAGGCTCCATGCAGGGAGCCCGACGTGGGACTCAATCCTGGGTCTCTAGGATCACACCCTGGGCTGAAGGTAGGCGCTAAACCACTGAGCCACCGGGGCTGCCCCATCAAGTCCTTTTAAAATTCAGGACAGTATTTTCACTCTTAGTTCTTAGTATTTGTTTCATTCCCTTGCATTCATTTAATCCTTTGGATGCCTGTCCATATGTTGGATCTTCTCTTTCTAGCTATTTGTCACTTTCTTATAAATCCTTTTTAACTTTCTTCATTTCTTCTTGGTTTAAAAAAAAAATTCCCTCCTTCCACCTTTGACTTCTTTTAAGACTTACATATCTGTCATGTTTATTTGACCCATGTTCCTTCTAATTTATTTCTGAAGTGTTCTTTTACTGCTAATTCTTCCCTAGTTCTGTAACCACAAGTCTGTTTTTCTAATTCTTGATTTATGAGTTCTTTCCTCTTATATTTTCAATGGCTTCTGGCTCAATCTGAAATTTGTACAGTTTTAATCTGTTTTGTGAGCATGTCTTTCTAGTGTACTTTCATTATCTGTAGTGATGTTACTCTGCTCCTTATTCTCTTTTACTACATCTGATAACCATGAAACTTTTTGTGGCCTGTTTTTATGTAAAATTAGTTTTCCTAGATATTTAGAAGGGTGTGTGGCTTTAGAAGGGAGATAGCTTTTCTGATTTCACAAAGCTCCCTCTTGTGCTGTTTTCATGTAGTGTTCAACAACGTGGCAACTTGCTTTCTGAGATTTCTTGGGTCTGTCCTCATTCCTTCTTTGTCACCATTGCCTTATATTCTGCATAACTTTGAATCCATTCGCAGTAACACCTCCTCATTGTAGACCTGTCCTGGAAACCCTTTCAGATCAATTTTAAGAGTCCAGAGAGGTTAGGCTGCTCTGGCTTCTCAAACCGTACTAGGGACCCCTTGCACTCACCCACTGTTGGCCATTTTTGGGTGCTACTATCTCAAGGCCATCAGATGTGCTGCTTTCTCCCACACAGATGCTGACACCATGCAGATTTCATGGCTATAGGTAGTTTGTCCTCATCTGTTTGTATTGAGAATTCATTTAGATACCTTGTCACCTAGTTTTGTTGTAAATGTTATCCATGGGTTTTTAGTTTGTCTATCTACTTGTATGATCTGTTTTCATATTGGAATTTCAAAAAATTCAAAAACTATGCCATCACCACTACCCCATCTTCTCAGGATCCCCAATACCAGTCTTAATGGGATGATTATCAAAGTACTAAATTCTGGGTACGAGCATGGCAAATTACAAGCCTTAAAAATACAAATACAAATAATGCTAAACATCATCTTATTTGGAGTTATGAATTGTCCAGTCTTGATAGATTTGAATTACCAGCTGATATGTGACTGACAGAATGTAAAGTACATACCTTCAAATGTTGGTCCATAAATCGACTCTCCATCATCTCCTTTTCCATATGCTATATCTGAGAAAGAACAATAAACAAACATTAGAATTTTGTTTAGAGACTAAAAAAGAGTATAGTAATGGTCAGGGGGAAAAGCTTTAAATTATGATTCCACTTATACCTAAGATACATAATTGTTTAATATCTAAACCATTAAGATATTACTATAATGATTTCACTTGTATTTTGTAAGCACTTTAACATTCATGATCCCATTTTTCCCCCTGATCATAACTCTTTGAAGTAGGCTAAATTATAGTGCCAAACCTTTGAAATGATGAAGTATGTTATAATTGTGATCACAATTTAAAGGAAGCATGTTCATATAAATCCTGCTTGCTTCACAAATTATCCCATAGTCCACCTTGCTTTTTGGGAAAATGGAAAGATCAAACTGGGAGAATGAAATAGGAACGTGAGGTCTTTTTAGAGAAGGAATAAAAATAGATGCACTAAAAAGAATAAACATCTAAATTTTCATTCCTTGGAACCCTAGAGAGATAATTCATTTATTTAGCCAGTATTTTGGAAAGGAAGTTCCTTTAAAATGTCAGAAGGTGGTTGTTGTTTTTTTTTTTTTAAGTATTTGTCATGTCCCATTTTGCATTATATGCCTTATAAAAATATTCAGGCTCAGGCAGTGCCCCTACTGTAAACATCCTCCATGCACAAGTTACTTTTTCTCTATCTACAGCTAAAAGGGAAACCCAGCTGACTATTGGAAATAGCGGACTCTAGTGGAAATAAGGGTCTCTAAGCTCTGCAGCCCGGCCTCCCCATCAGCACCTCTTTACTTCTTCCCCTCTCATTCACCCTCCTTGAGTACAGTGTACAATACATCTCTGTTGAAAGGCTGTGCCTTTTTAACGCAGTGTGAGTGATATACCTGTAATAAAAGCACACTGTTTTAAAGAAATCAGATGCAACAGCAAGCATGTGGAGAGAATTTATTCAGGACTGGCAAGTAGCATTTAAATTCCATTTACAAACTGGTTCAGAAGTTAATCATTAAGCCTGCAGTCTTCAACCCTACTCCACCTGATATCCCCCTGGGCCCTCAGCATCTCTCAGGAGCATAATGCAGGGGCTGAAGGCTAAATCCAGCAATGGGGAAGTCAAAGGTCCTCCAGCACCAATTCCTTAAGATCCTAGAGTTTGCTTTGCTCAGACAAATCTGCCTGTGGTTTGCAACTTCTACTGACTAACTCACTTCAGTGTTCGTGACACTCCTTTGCCCTGTCTCTCCAACACCCACCATTCCTCTTGCCGTTTGCTTCACATCTCCCAGGTAAATATTTTATATTGACACTATTTCCATCAGTACTTGAATTCAGCCATATATATATATATATATATATATATATATATATATATATATATATATACACACACACACATATACATATATGATACTATTTCTGTATTTCTGGCAACAAACTACACAATGCAGAGTAGTGGTTCAAAGTAGACTTTAAAATCAGACGAGTCTGATTTTAATTTTGATGTTAGTTCCCTTTCCCAAGGTGTTTCCTCATCTGTATAGGCAGGAATAATGGTAAGTGCATCCCAGGTAATTCTGAGAATTAAACAAAATCATGTTCTACCGACAGCACTTAGCGCATTGCCTGGAAGAGCATAATGCTCGTTCACTGGTGGCCATGGTCATGCAGCATTGCATACTTATGGAAGACATCTTCTCGTTACCACCTTCTTCACCATCATTATATTGATGATGATTGACAAAATGTATTAAACTCTATCTCATGAGTTCCTTCAGAAATCAGTGGGCCTTGTGGGAGCCACAAAAAGAAAATCTCACCAAACTGGCTTCACGACTTGGTATCTTCTTTCATTTTGTGCTTTAGAAGTGAGCAGAATGTATGTTTCCTGTTTATCTGTTTATTTGTTCATCCTTTCAAAGATATTTTTTAAGCACTTACTGTATACCAGACACCGTTCAGTGAACAAAATAAATAAAATCCTCTGCCCTAACTTATTTATAGTCTAATGAAGAGAAACAGACACTAAACAAACTCTCTAGGAAATAAGTAATAGTATTTCCAGTGATGAAAAGTGCTATCTAGAAAAAATAAAAGATTTTATTTTAAAAATAAAAATAAGGGGCTAGAAGAAGCAGGGAAGGGAGTGAAGAGACTATCCTGTGTGGATAGGAAAGTGGCAGTTTTAAATAAGATGGTCGGGTAAATCTTGCTGAGATGAACTTGGCCAAAATCCAAAACAGATTAGAGGCTGAAGCAAGGGATATCTGAGGCATAGCTGGGTGGGGTGTGTTCCAGGCAGAAAGAAACAACAAAAGACGCCAAGCACATGTATGTTTGATGTTCTTAGGAAACAGCAAGTAGGCCAGTGTGTGGAGGAGAGTGAGAGGAGATGTCAGGGGATGAAGGGAGGCTGGGGGTATTGTAGACCATGTAGGCCCCGCTGGTCCCATCAGGAAAGCAGTGGTGTTGGGAAGCAGCTTCAAGCACAGTGGAAAACCACATTTAGCACCCATATTCCAAAATTCTCCCCACAGCCTGGTGGGAATCTGATATCTGAAGGGAAAACGTTTATAGAACTTGGTACTTCCAGTATACCATGTCACTGAATCCTCACCACATCCTATGATATTATAATTTCCCCCATTTTATGATTAAGAAACTGATTCAGAGATACTAAGTGCCTAAGTACTAAGTGGTACAACTTGTGTTTATCATTTGGATTTGAATCTATAGTAATCAGCATTTTTTTTTTTCCCAACTGTCCTTAACATTGCTGCCTCATTATTTGGAATCATGACCCAAGATCTGTGCATTTTACTGTTTGGAATTTTTATTTCAAATAGTAAACAAACAAGTAATACCACCTACTTTTCACAAATCTTGCTCTGGGGCTCTGGAAGGAGAGGTGTACCTCTACCCAAAAACCAAAAATAAAACAAAAAAGAACATAGCTGAGAGCCCACCACACAATAGTCAACACTGAACTAAGTTTCAGGAGACCCTGATACTGGCCCCCTTGAGGATGGTTTTATACCAACAAATACTTGAAAACAATCTAAATGTTCACCTATGGAGAATTGCAGTTGGCCTTTGAACAATGCAGGGGTTAGTGATGCCAACCCCTGCACAGTTGAAAACCCCCATATAACTTTTGACTTATTCCCCCGCCCCAATTTAACTATTAATAGTGTACAGTTGACTAGAAGCCTTACTGGTAACATAAACAGTCTGAATGTTTTGTATATTATATGCTATATTCTTACAATAAAGGAAGCTAGAGAAAAGAAAATGTTATTTAGAAATCATAAGGAAGGGGCACCTGCGTGGCACAGACGGTTAAGCATCTAACTTTTGGTTTTGATTCAGGTCGTGATCTTAGGGTCATGAAACTGAGCCCCATGTGGGGTTCCACGCTCAGTGTGGAGTCTGCTTAAGACTCTCTCCCCCCTCCTTCTGCCCCTACCCCACATATGTGCAGTCTCACTCACTCTCAAATAAATCTTTAAAAGAAAAACGTCATAAGAGAAAATACATTTCCACTACTGTACTGTAAGAAAAATGTGTATAAATGGACCCCCAGAGTTCAGACTCCTTATTGTTCAAGGGCCAACTATAAATTGGTACAGCAATATGAAAAACTAGGTGGACCCTAAAAAATTGTATATGTTTATCGACATAGGAAGATACATACCATATGTGTATGTGAAGTAGGAAATAATGAGGTTAGATAACACTATGGGTGCTATCTCAGTTTGGAGAAATTGAGGGGAAAAATAGTTGTTTTTCATACAAATGCTTGGATTAAATCTACATTTTTTTCATCAGCCTCAGAACATTCCAGATTGTAGAAAAATATTTAAGCATTATTAATTTCAGCTTCTGCATATTTCATCAGGTTCAAGCAAATCTTACACTCTAAGCCAATTATTTTTAAATTACTGTCTGATTATTCCCTATGGGCTTCTTCCTAAAAGGCCTTCAAAATTTAATTTTGTGCTGTTAGGAGAGACCTAGTCTGTGTGAAGTCAAAGGATTGACCTGAAAAGAGAGCAAAAATGGAGAGCAAAATGCCTTAGCTCTTACTTTTACTTTTAACAATGTAACATCTTTGGTGAGAAATAAGTTGTTTTCCATATATTCATTCTATTTTAAAATTCCTACCTTTAGAACGTCTCTTAAAAGCACTGGATTTTTTAGGTACTCCTATTTTTTTAGGTGAGCATTTTTTTTTTTTTTTAAGAGAGGGAGCGGGGTGGGGCAGCAGGAGAGGAAGCGAATCTTAAGTAGACTCCACACTGGGCATGGAGCCCAACATGGGTGTTTATTTCAAAATCTAGGACATTTCTAAAAAGAGTATGAATATCTTAATCCTTTGGCCATATAACATATTCTTTCAACATATATAATATCTAATATTAAATACATCTAATTCTATGTGCATTTCACAAAGGTAGACAACATTTGGGATATTCTGATTTGATGTTATAATTAAGTTGTATTTAAGATTTTAAACTTACCTCCTCCTTGTATCCAACCATTTGGTACTACTCGATGAATAATTGAACCTACGTAATGTAGCTTGATGCCACTTTGAGAATACCCCGCTTTTCCTGTGCATAAGACCTGAAAGTTTCTACACGTTTTGGGACATGTGTCAGAGTATAGCTACAAATAAAAAGGATTCAAAGATTAAATATTTAATATTTTGACAGTTACAGATTCCAACCTCCACTTCCCACGTATCAAAAAAAAAATAAATAAATAACAGAAATAAATAACAGCAAAAAACCTCTTACCTCAAAAATCAGTCTTCCAATTGGATGAAAATCAATAGAAATGTCCAAGAACACAAAATCATGCTATTAAAATAGGGAGAAAAAGATAATGCAGGTCAGTATCTTGGAAGAGAGTTTTATTTTTTTTATTTTTTTATTTTTGGAAGATAGTTTTAGAAGTCACCCAAAATACAGGAGAATAATGTTTTCAGTGATAAGATTTTGAAAGCATTAACAGTGGATAATGTAACAGCAAATTTAAAAGACTGAAAAGAAAAAAAAAGACTGAAAAGTTTGTTTCATTTTCTTATATCAAGTCTTTACAACCTATTTGAATAACATACTTTTTAAAAACCCTTTATTAGCCAAGCTTTGAATAACCTTAACATGTCACACCGGGCAGAGATCACATGGCCTAGATGTCCCCTACACTGCAAGCTAGGTGTGGAGAGGAGCACTGGTTGGTGCCTTTGGGAAAAGAAACAGACTGGGAATTTTCTGTCCTGTGTAAATTTGGGAAATATCCAACCTGAATGCCATGGATTTGGTTACCGCATGTTTTGGATTTTGACAGACATGAAGATTAGCTACCCAGAGCCAGGCCATGTCCTTTCTGAGTCGGGAAACAGGAGACCATATCCATAGGAGGTATGGGACCAGGGGAAGAGAATATGCTGTGCTTTCGTGTTATTTCAACCATGCTCTCCGGCTCCCAGGTGCCCCCAGCTCTTGTTTTCAGCTGGCATCCTTTCTGGTAGAGACAGCTAACATTTGTGTGACCTCGTGTAGCTTCACAAGGAGGCATCCAAAATGAAAACACAGTCTCCATCATGGTAGCATTCATTTAAGGAGCAGAGCACATCTAATGGGTTACATTTCAGATCTTGGACAACATTCTCAAACATAGAGATGCCATCGGATTTAACAAGCTATCTAACTTGCCCTGCCCTGTTTCTTAAGAATCTAGGAAACATAAATGAAATCATTTTTACGGTATCACTGTCACTACTTTCTATCACTTGAACCTTTTTTTTTTTTAATTAAAAGACTGGAATAATATTACATTATTTGGCATCCAGGAATGAAGTACTATATCCATAGTAATTATGATGGACTTTTTTGTGCCTCTCGGCTTCTGTACCACAAGTCCTGAATTAAAAAAGAATATTTTAGCTTTATTATAAAGGTACAACATAGTAAACTTCACAGGCTTGGGCAGAAAAAGAGGATACGCTAGAAATCACGATTCATTTATGAAATGGTTAAGTCCCTTCAGGCATCATTGAACTTCCCTCTGTGTCCATATATTATCTTTGTGCAGTTGTCAGTAGATAATTATAACAATTCTAATGAAAAAACAAACACAACACAAGGTCATGTCACTTAGTAGCCAAACATTTAAACAGAATTGTCTGATATATCATTCCAACCCAGAAGTAAACAAGTCCCTGCAGCAAGAAAAAATCTAGCCTCTACACAAAAAAATGTAAGGATTTTCTCTGGAATCCGGGTCCTCCCTCTCCACTGCCATTAATTCAGGCTGTCATCATCTCTAGCCCACATTATTCTGGCAGTGTTCCAAGTGGTCCCCCTGCCACCAAGCTCTTCCCACTCCACCCTGTTTTTGCACAGCCCTAAAACTTCTTCCAAAAAAGCAAAGATTATGTCGTACTCTTTATGAAAAAGTTCTGTTGGCTCAGCTTCCTTCTAGAAAAAAATCTAACTCCTTAGTTCAGAATGGACTTAAGGTCAGCCTTTCTTTAGTGGATCTGTTTGGGGTTTTTCCCCTTTCTTAACATCTGGAGATGTTTCTAATTTGGGGAACTCCCTACTTGACCCACCACCCTCTAAAGACACTAAGGGGGGGCCAGATTCCCCCTCTCGCCGATCTGAGAGCCAGGGTGTGTGGGCATATGACTTGGGCTGATTAGTGAGGTGCTCCCACCGGGGGCCTTGGATCTCCAGGGAGTGATGCAGACACCAGTTGAGAAGTTAATTCTCTAAGCCTGGGCCAGTAGGCACCCACGGCAGCATCCTAACTGCACATTCCTGGGACCTGACCCTGGCCACCATTTCAGGCTGCCAGGCCTCCCTTGGTTCCCACCTGCTTTCCAAAAGCTGGTTCCCCAACTTTACAGTCAATTGTGAGGTTACCAGTATCCTTTCAATGCATACCTTTTCTCAGGGTAATCAGGGTAGCATGGTATTGTTGGGACTGTAACTCTCATTTTCCCAGCCTCATTTCCTATTAATTCTGGGCCCCTTGCTGTGTCCCCTGCCATTCCCTGAATACATGATGTACTTCTTAGGCTCTTGTCCTTTTGGAAATTAACTACTGTGAACATTACATTCCTCCGCATACCCTCAGAGTTTCTAGTATTTTCCAGCTGCATGGTTGATTCAACCAGACATTCATTGAGCTCATACTACGTTTCAGATTGTGTTCAAGGCAGTAACAGTTAAATGAAGATAAAGGAAGCAAGGTCTTTGCCTTTTTATAGCTCAAATCCTAGCACTGGGGACGCCTGGGTGGCTCAGCAGTTGAATGTCTGCCTTGGGCTCCTGCTGTGATCCCGGAGTTCCAGGATCCCTGCAGGGAGCCTCCTACTCTGCCTGTGTCTCTGCCTCTCTGTCTCATGAATAAATAAAATCTTAAAAAAAAAAAAAAATCCTAGCGCTGGGTCTTTCTGTGGGCACGGGCCACTATAAGCATGAAATAATTTGCAGCATGTGGTTCTTGTTGGCATAACAAAGTTTCTGAGCAAAATTACAAAGTACTTTCACCTCTATTGCCATTCCCCCCTGTTGTCTTGTCTCTCACTCTCCTGGACCTCCGGCTTCATGACTGTCCACTGGAAATCACCCCAGGGCCTTAGCTGGTCTGGTCCTGCTCTTGCCACCTAAGTGCCTGCTTTACAATGTCACCTTTCTTCTCAGTTCAACTTTCCACTCTCTTAGTGCAGCACCTCCCACTTAAGGCATTAGAAAGTACGAATTAAAATTTTTTCATACTAAGCATGAATGGATAGTAGTCTCAACCTTCCCTGAAGCAGGAGGAGGTGTCTTTATGTCTTAAAATAATTTTTTTTTAATTTATTTATTTATGATAGTTGAGAGAGAGAGACACAGGCAGAGGGAGAAGCAGACTCCGTGCACCGGGAGCCCAATGTGGGACTCGATCCCGGGTCTCCAGGATCGCGCCCTGGACCAAAGGCAGGCGCCAAACCGCTGCACCACCCAGGGATCCCCTAATGCATATCTCTAAGGGGAGTAGAAAGGTTTGAGCAGAGATGCTTTCCTCCTGTGTAGTGTGCCTGCCATGAGGTATCCTTGCTTTTACACACTGTTCAGCCAAAACCTGCAATATTATATGTAATCTTTAACTTAAAAACTAGTCTTCCACTATTTATATTCCTTTGTTAGGATATCAGTAATTAATGCTGGATCAATATAATGATCAAAGATTCCACTATTGTCATTAACAGTTAGTGAAACTTGCCTTGGTATCTCTTAAGTATTTAGCAGAATAATCCACAGTAAGCGCCTCATAAAGTTCAGGGGGCTTAACGTCAACTATATCCCACATCTTGTGAGCCCATTTCTGAAGATCAGCTGCGTCACCCAGGAGCTGATCGTTAACAAAACACATCACATAGGAAGAATATTCCCAAATTTCATTCTTGAGCTCCTATAGAGGAAAAGGATAAAAAAAAAAAGCTGTATTGTTGGGAGGGGATAAAACCGACCTTGCCAAACCCACAAGCCACAGCTTGGGATAGACTCTAACCAAATCTTTAAAAAAAGACAAAACAAAACAGACTTTTTGTCATCTTTTAGAATTTTGCTTTCAAACAGAATTCAAGAACATTTTAAAGAATCTGACATCACTGAAAGCAGAATGACCTAAAAGTAGTATTAAAAATAGTACAGTCATTGAAAATAGTGATCTGGTAATAAAAATCTATGTGCGTAGCATCATAGAATCTGTGTGAATCTGAAGACAAAATGCAGTCTCTGGCTTCATTTCTGAAGTACGTTTTACTGTGTGTATGCTTGGAAAGGCTAGGGGTTCTGAGTAATATACGGTTTTCAGTGCCAAGGATGGAAAGAATGCTTTTTTGAGGGGGTAGGGTCAGGGAAAGGAAATACCTCCTGGGGGCCGGCGGGCCTTCTGATGGACCCCAGGTGTAGGAAGGGCAAAAACTCACCTTTGTCCACATCTTTCGGTCCTAAGCCCCTGAAGATGAAGTGCATGAGTGTGTTTCTCCAAATACTAACAGTCAACCTCCTAAATCCCAGTGTATGGCCATGAGTAATGCCCCTTGGAAGAGATCTGGTTTATTATGGTCTGGTGCCAGTCCTGGCAAAAGCATGAATAATCTGGGACAGCAGTTCTCAAATTTTAGGAGGCAAGCAGAATTACAGATTCCTGAGCCCCACCCGAGTTTCTGATTCCAGAATGGGGCTTGAGAATTTGCGTGTCTAACAACATCCGAGGGCATGCTGATGGGGAAATGGTGGTTTGGGGAGTAGCTTGCCTTATTTGCTGCACACCCAGCTCTTCTTCCAGATTTCATTTCCCATTTCGACGCCCATATCAAAACCTGGCTCGAGGAAAACAATAAACTGGTTCATGCTGAACTGTATAAATCACTGATAGAGCCTGTAGCTCAAGAGTCCCTAAACTGTTTACATTTATCAGTGTTATCACATTTTATAGAATGGAAAACTTTAAAAAGGGATATTTATTTAGCCCAGGTATCGTTAATGTGGATAATTATGTCACCTCATGGGAAATCTATGACACCTCGTGGGAGTACAGTAGAAGGTAGACTTTACTTGGAGGCTGACACTGTAGATCCCTCATCTTTGTGTGTCCTCTGGGTATGAGGGGGCCTGCTCACATACCTCAACCAAAACCCAGTGGTTTCTGGGGCTTTCTAGCACTGAGTCATAAGATGCTGCCTTTTTTGGAGAGAGAGGCTTTTCCAAAGGCCCAGAAGCCACCACTCAGGGGTGGCATATTACATTCTGCTGAAGCATAAGGCCAGCCTGGACCTAACATTAGATGTGCTAAGAAGCAAGACATGTGACACAAAGCATAATGCTTTCATTAAGGACAAAAACTGGCCTGAAACAAGGATAAGGTGACAAGTGTCCAAGAAATGAAGGTGGGAAAAGGAAGAAAGGGAGGACGGGGAATAAAGAATGGGTGGAAAGAAACAGCTGTGGTTACCTCAGCCTCATTCAGGTCTTACGAGAAAAGTGAAAGGAAGAGAACACGAACCATCCCAAGGTCAGTAACCCAGGCTGAAATGGTGGGAAACTGCAGAATGGAATCCACACTAATCTTTAATACAGTGGGAATCTTTAGGAGGAATTGGGTACAGACCACAAAGCATGAGCTCATGGCTCTCCTGGTAGGCAGTGTAAGAAGTTTGGTGACCAAAAATTAAGAAAGATGTATTTTATGTTAAGGTATCCAAGTGTCCTGACCAGCTGCCCCAGTTTGTCTAAGACTGTCCCAGGTTTAGCACTGAAATTCCTGCTCACAGGAAACTCCTCAGAACCAGGCAAAGCAGGACCACTGGTCACCCTCGTTGTTGTAAGGACTGGAGTTAATATATGCATAATTACCATAATCTATACATATATACACCATCTAGCATATGATGAACACGTATGTAGGTGTTTGCTACCGTTCTGTCTGAATGCCAGTGAAAATGTATCATGGCCATGAGAATGGTATGAGACTTAACAAATGTATCCTGGACTCAGTCTTGCAGCATTCGTGTGACTACAGTGCAGTGGTGTCATCCAGCAACACTGTGTGATAACCACAGGATCACAGGATGTCCTCGTGCAGCCACTGCTCTGGTCAGGGGACATGGGATTTCATCAGTCACGGGGGACATGCGGTGGGGCAGGGAAACCAGGACGGGGACTTTACTGTTCTGGGCCAGGAATGGCAAGCAGGAAGTGTACCCATTCCAGCCTCACCCCAACATGAGGTATTGCTGGGCCAGGATGCCACCTTAGAACTCTTAGTATCACAGCACCTAGGCAGCACCTAGAACCCTAGATCGGGGCTGGCACCCGAGAGGAAACCTATCTGTTGTCCCTAAGGCAAGCTCTGCTAGCCCTGGGGCCTGGGGTTTTCCAAGAGTGGTGTTAGTGGGGAGAAGGCAGACAGGAAGCTTTAATTAGGACAAGGCTGCCCTGTGGGAACTTGGTGCCTGTCATCAGAGCTCCCTAGGCCACAGGTCCCTCCCACCCCCACAAACCCCACCACCACCCCACACACAAGCCCCCCACTGTGTCTGTGCTATACACCACCCAACCCTTCCAGGCTAAGGACCCTGAGTGTCAAGGGGTCACAGGAAGTATGAGTAAGCAGTGTGCGGGGAGAGCGGGCTAGCCATCAGCAAGGGAAATAGCAGCACTGAGAATTTAAAACTTACCTCTAATCAAGTCTTCCAAATGTAAATGTTTTTCTTAAAATCAGCCTGGTAAAGTGATTGAAATGATTTAGGAAAAGTGGATAATTTAAAGAAACCAAATCTAGTTGCTCTAAAATCACTGCTTCAAAAAAAAATAAAAATAAAAAAAAAAATCACTGCTCCAGTTTTTCCAAAACAATGCATAGATAAATAATTGAGACAAAACTTTACTCATTTCCCATACCCCGAATAGCCTTTACCCTTTTTTTCTCCTGTAGATATTGATCCCATGCAAATTCTTGAAGAGGAACTATTATAGGATCTTCAAATTTGGATGGATAATTACTCTTCAGACTCTAGATTTCAAGACAGAATAATTATTTTAGAGTACATTCTCCTTTAAAGTAGAAATCATTTCCCCCAGTTTTTATGGGGACTTCAGGAGGGTTTTATACAGTGCATACCCAGGCCACACAATTTGGCTTAATGCCCCCTGCTTGCTCCCAGAGACCCCGGTGTTTACCTCACACTGGGGACCAAGACTATATCCTAGTTTTCCCATACTCCCACTGGCTTCAACATCTGGCACACAATGGACCATCCAACATAGCACAGGAATGAGCAAATGAACAAATAAATGAGTTTATGCCAAAGTCTTGTGATTTGCCGTGTTTTTTAAGGACCAGTTTTTCCCTAAATTAAACTTACTAAGCCTCAGTGGACCTACAGATACTTTTTTTTTTTAATGAAAAGATGTTACTTTATTTTTTTAACCACAGTGTTTTATTAGTTTCAGGTGTACAATATAGTGATTCAACAATTCCATATATCACCTGGTACATATCAGGACAAATGCCCTCCTTAATCCCCATCCCGTTTAACCCATCCCCCCACCCACCTCCTTCTACAGATACTTTTAACTAAAATAAATGTTAATTTAATTCATTGATATGTGGAGAATGCCCAAAAGACACCCTTTGAGAAAAAGTGAAGTAAATGCTAAATATGTTTAGGTTTAGATATTGAGCGTGTTTTCGTTTAACATATATTATTTTGTCTATATGAATCAGAGAAAATTCTTACTGGTTAATAATCCCTGTCAAAAAAAAGGGTGGGGGGCAGCCCCGGTGGCGCAGCGGTTTAGTGCCACCTGAAGCCCGGGGTGTGATCCTGGAGACCCAGGATCGAGTCCCACGTTGGGCTCCCTGCATGGAGCCTGCTTCTCCCTCTGCCCATGTCTTTGTCTCTCTCTATCTCTCTCATGAATAAATAAATAAAATCTTTAAAAAAAATTTTTGTTTCCTGATATGTTGCATTTTGTCTCCTGGTCAAGCAAGAGAAGGCAGATGAGGCACTAGCAGTGAGGCCTCACCTTTCTGAGTGGGGCTAAGGAGCACATCTGTCCAACAGGGAAGAATGACAGCTGGCTGCTGTGCCCCACACTTTCTCCACTAGCGACAGTGCCTAGAGGACCGGCTGTGGTCTAAGAGAGGACACTGGCCTGGCATGCTTCATCAGGGGTGGATATTCCAAGGGGGAGAAAGCCAAAGCCAGGGCCTGAGCGTATCCTGCTCTTGAGACCAGGGGGAGCCGAGGTGGGCAATGGCAGTTGGGTTACTTCCTTAGACTCCTGCCCAACCAACAGATGATCATGTTCCTTTGTCCCAGTTCCAAGGTCTGTACTCAGTTTGAGGCAATGGTGTTTCTAACTGGAGGGCCATCTGGAATAACTAATAAGCCCAACGATTTTCAAATTAAGCATACTTCATCATATTTTCTGCATAATTTAGTGTCTAGAATGGACTACATCCAAATTAGAATCTGTGTAATACGTCTTACAAATCTAAATCTCTGACAGTAAATTAGGTGTTCAGGATTGCTCACTCAAACGGTCATGTTGAGAAATGACTCAAAGATCCTTTATTCTGGTAGAACTAACTCAGTTTACACTGATAGGGTTTCATATTCAAATAAGGCCACAGTAGGCAAAAGCTTAAGAAAGGGAAAATTAACATATATCAAAGACATAGTTTTCTTGACTTAGTAT
Source organism: Vulpes vulpes (assembly GCF_048418805.1). Lineage (NCBI taxonomy): Eukaryota > Metazoa > Chordata > Mammalia > Carnivora > Canidae > Vulpes > Vulpes vulpes. Next base: position 194,987,373 of record NC_132780.1, read on the forward strand.
CCTCTACCACAGGGGCCGGCAAACTGACCCAGCTGACCAAATCTGCCTGTTTTTGTAAGACTTGAAAGCTAAGAAGAATTTTTAGATTTTAAGCAGTTGAAAAAAAAAATCATATTTCGTGTCATGTGAAATTATATGCAACTCAAATATCAGTATCCGTAATTGGAAAACCACCATCATTTACATACGGTCTGTGGCTGCTTTTGTTCAAGGACACAGCCTAGTGGTCTAAGAGCCTAGGGCCCTGAAGGCCTAATAATTTAATATCGAGGCTTTCCAGAAAAAAAAATTGCCAACACCTTCTCTACAGTGTAGAGCCGGCACAGAAAACGTGCCCTCAGGAAAGGAGCCAAAGGAAAACAAGGGGAAAAAATTCCTCAAATTCATGAACTACCTGGGATTCCTGGGGGGCTCAGCGGTTTAGCACCTGCCTTCAGCCCAGAGCGTGGTTCTGGAGTCCTGGGATCTAGTCCCGCATTGGGCTCCCTGCGTGGAGCTTGCTTCTCCCTCTGCCTGTGTCTCTACCTCTCTCTCTCTGGGTCTCTCAGGAATAAAATCTTAAAAAAAAAAAAAAAAATCATGAACTACAACTTGAGCCATAAAGTATAGATCCCATCAGTCCAGCTAACAGCCCACGATGTCTACCTATTTTGATGATCCATGTATCGTTTTCACAGACATGTGTCCTGTTCTCTTCTTCCTGATGTAAACACCTATTTCACAAATCAGTTACATGAAACTGGATAAAGGGAACCTCGCTGACAATGGAGCGGGGAAGCCAGAAGGGGGAGCGCTCAGCCTTACCACCACCACTTGGCAACTGTAGTCCCAGTAGGTCAGGAGGAGACAAACCTTGCATTCCCAGGAGCAGTAAGTATTCTACTCCTCCAGCCCGAAGGAAGAGAGAATGTTGCCTTGCTCAGCAACAAGCGCAGCCAGTAAGACCATGACTCACTGAGAAACCATCACTACCCTGAACTCTCTCTCTCTATCCAGGGGCTTTCCTCCCAAGCAGCCCCTCCCAGCTTCTTCCTTTTCTCTATAATGTTCGTGCCCTTTGATCTCCCAGATTGCCTTTGGTTTGCCATCGTTCCTCCGTCCCAAATTGCAATTTGGGTGCTATTATCAAATAAACCCATTTTGCTGGTAAAATAATTGGCTGTTTTAAGGTCGACAGTTACTGTTGCTTGATTTGATATAATTACAAACTCAATTGTATTGATATCATGGATTATATCAAAACAATTTGATATAAACTTAAACTATGTGGGCTTAGAGCAGGCAAGAAAGCAGGAATTGCTTAAGATTTCTTGTTTGAGAACATTTGGTGTCCGGTATCCAGCTGGATACTTTGGGAGATTCAAACACGGACAGGACATTCAAACACGGACAGTCTCCATGGTCCTGCAGACTGGTGGGGTTCGGCATCACCTTAACAGTAGCATTCCTGGAGCAAACCCCAAAGATGTGCCCAGTTCTGCATTTCTCCTGCATTTGGATAGTATGTGCAGCGCACCATTGCTGATCTGGCCACATTCTTCCAGCTGCTTCAAGTGTTTTGTTTTGTTCCCTTTTTTTTTTTTTTAAACATTTTTTTTAATCTTTATTTATTTATGATAGTCACAGAGAGAGAGAGAGAGGGAGGCAGAGACATAGGCAGAGGGAGAAGCAGGCTCCATGCACCGGGAGCCCGATGTGGGATTCGATCCCGGGTCTCCAGGATCACGCCCTGGGCCAAAGGCAGGCGCCAAACCGCTGCGCCACCCAGGGATCCCTGTTTTTTTCCCTTTTTATATCGTTCTGTGTGCTTACAAAGAAATACCTGGATTCTCCAAAGCACTTGAGGGTCATTTGTTGAGAAATTCCCTTAAGCACCTGATTCGACTGGAATGCAGTAAATGCTAGAGAAAATGTAAAGGTGAGGGGAAAAAAAAAATCCCAAAAGAACTTCCCAAATGAAGTTGCCGAAAAAACCACTTGGGGAGGGAGTTCGTGGCAAAACAGAAACCCGTAGTCACGCGTTATCACTTCTTCCTAAACATTTTTCCCCGAATTTTTAAAAACCCATAACGCCAAGTAAAAATTACTGTGGAGATGAAGTATGTGGGTACCTAGAGGGGAGGGCTGCCCTCCGTCGCCCAGCAAGATTCCTGAACCTTCCCTCGCGCCGACCTCCCTTTAAAGATTTTATTTATTCGTTTTTTTTTTTTAACTTTTTTTAAAATTTATTTATGATAGTCACAGAGAGAGAGAGAGAGAGAGAGCAGAGACACAGGCACAGGGAGGAGCAGGCTCCACGCAGGGAGCCCGACCCGGGACTCGATCCCGGGACCCCGGGGTCACGCCCTGGGCGGAAGGCGGCGCTCAACCGCGCCGCCACCCGGGCTGCCCCGACCTCCCTTTAAAGGTGGCCCCGCTCGGAGCGGGGCACGGAGCGGGCACCGAGCGGCTGGGACGCCCCCACCCTGCCCCCCGGAACGCCGGCCCCCGTCGCCAGGGGGCGCGAGGCCGGGCCGCCCGCACGAGGGCAGCTCCCACGGTTACCTCAGCGGCGCTCTTCGCCCTCTGGAAGCTGGAGCTCGTGAAGAGCCCCACCACCTTCACCCGCAGCGGCGGCTCGGGCGGCGGCGGCGAGCGGCACGGGGCCGACCTCGGCCGGCACGGCGGCGGGCTGGCCATGGCCGCGCGGGGCCCGCTCGGGGCACAAACGCTGCGCGTCGCCAGGGCAACCGCGCGGCCCCGCCCCCGCCGCCCGCGGGAGGAAGGACGTCGGGAGGGGGCGGGGCGGGCGGCCAGGCCCGGGCTTCGCTCCACTTCGCGCCTGTTGCCGGATCCCGGGAGCCGGGGGCCCGAGGGGGCCCGAGGGGGCGCGCGGGCGCCGGTGGCCGGGGACAGCGCCTCCGCGGACGGGGACGGGGACCGCGCGCGGCCCTCGCCTCCCGGGAGCGCCCGCTGCCGCCGCCGCCGGCCTCTCCGCGCGGGCGGGCGGCTGCCGGGGGAGCGCGGGGCCGGGCCGCCGCCTTCCGGGGAGCGCGGGGCGGGCCCGACCACCTGTGCGCGCCGGCCGGCCCGCGGCCCCGGAGCCCGCCCGCCATGAAGCCCAACTTCTCCCTGCGCCTCAGGATCTTCAACCTCAACTGCTGGTGAGGGCGCCCGCGGGGTGGGCCCGGGGCCGCGGCTTCGGGGGCGCCCCCCGCCGCCGCGGAGCCGCTGCAGCCGCCGCCTCCCCGCCCTCCTCGTCCCCAGGGGCATCCCCTACCTCAGCAAGCACCGCGGCGACCGCATGAAGCGCCTGGGAGACCTTCTGAACATGGAGAGCTTCGACCTGGCCCTGCTGGAGGAGGTGGGCGGGGGCCCGGGGCGCGGGGGGCCCGCGGGGGGGAGCCCGCCGGGACGGCCGCAGGCAGGCGTCCGCCACCTCCCCGCAGGTGTGGAGCGAGCAGGACTTCCAGCGCCTGAGGCAGAAGCTGCTGCCCGCCTACCCCGCCGCGCACTACTTCCGGAGGTGAGGAGCCCCCCCGGCCCGGAGCGCGCTCCCGGCAGCCTGTGCGCCCCCGGGGCGGCTGGGGGGGGCGGGGGGGGCGGGGGAGAGGCGGCCGTTCGCTTCCGGCCTTGTGGCTACGCGTCGGGACTCGGTTCGCAGCGGCGTCATTGGCAGCGGTCTGTGCGTGTTCTCCAAACATCCGATCCAGGAATTCACGCAGCACGTCTACACCCTCAATGGGTACCCCTACATGGTGAGCCTTAGCCCGGGTGCCCCGCCTCGGGCTGCGGGGCCGGGGCGGGGGCGGGGCGGGGGCGGGGCCGCAGTACCCGCGCGCGTCCTCTCCCGCCCCAGATCCACCACGGAGACTGGTTCTGCGGGAAGGCCGTGGGGCTGCTGGTGCTGCACCTGAGCGGACTGGTGCTCAACGCCTACGTGACCCACGTGAGTGAGGCCGGCGCGCCTGGGCCGGGCGGCGGGTCCTGGGACGGGGCGGGGACGGGACGGGGACGGGAGGCCGGGTGTGGGGGCGGCCGATCTCAGGTCGCGAGGCCAGATCCGCCCTGGTTATAACCAAGTATCACGCCGAGCGACGGGCACAGCGCGGTGGAGAGCGTCGGGGAGCGTCGTCTCCCCTGCTGACCTCCCCTGTCTCGCTCAGCTCCACGCCGAGTACAATCGCCAGAAGGACGTCTACCTAACACACCGCGTGGCCCAAGCTTGGGAACTGGCCCAGTTCATCCAGTGTGTGAGCCTGGGCCTGACAGGGGAAGTGGGATGGGGCCCGGGCTTGAGGGGGCTTGAGGGGCCTTGAGGGGCGGCCGGGCGCCACTTGCAGGGGGGCGGAGCCGTCAGGGAAGAAGCCCCGCCTCACCCACGCGGTTTCCCCAGCCACACATCCAAGAAGGCCGACGTGGTTCTGCTGTGTGGGGACCTCAACCTGCACCCGAAGGACCTGGGCTGCCGCCTGCTGAAGGAGTGGACGGGCCTGCATGATGCCTACCACGAGACCCGGGACTTCAAGGTGAGGACCCGCCCCCTGGTTGTTCCCAGTCTGCATCCGCAGCTTCTCTCCCGGGCCCGTCCTAGCATGAGGCACCTCTTCACCAGGGCTCTGAAGAAGGCTGCACGATGGTACCTGAGAACTGCTACGTCAGCCAGCGGGAGCTGGAGCCATTTCCCTTTGGCATCCGCATTGACTATGTGCTGTATAAGGTCAGGCCTGTCCCCTCCGGGTGTCGTTACCCCCTGTGTGTCTTTCTTTTTTAAGATTTTATTTATTTATTCATGATAGAGGGAGAGAGAGGGGCAGAGACACAGGCAGAGGGAGAAGCAGGCTCCATGCGGGGAGCCCAATGTGGGACTCCATCCTGGGACTCCAGGCTCACACCCTGGGCCAAAGGCAGGCACTGAACCGCTGAGCCACCCAGGGATCCCCTGTGTGTGTGTCTTTACCCAGCTTGTGCCGACCTTCTGTCCAGCAGGCCCGGTCTCAGATCATCACCGACGGCTAGGCAACGGGGAGAAGCCCTCAAAGAGGTTTCTCTCTGGCCCTTACTTTTCCTAGGCGGTTTCTGGGTTCTACATCTCCTGTAAGACTCTTAGGACCACTACAGGCCACGATCCTCACAGTGGCACCCCCCTCTCTGATCACGAAGCCCTGATGGCTACTCTGTGTGTGAGACACAGCCCCCCGCAGCACACCCCCGACCCTACTCAGGGTAGGTCACCCCCACCCGTTCCCTGGGCCCTGCCCCACAAAGCAGCCCCTCCATCCTGACCCTCTGTCTCCTGCCCCACTGCCCTGCCTTTGTTCTAGGACCAGCAGAAAGGTCGAGGTTGATCAGCGTATTAAAGGAGGCCTGGACAGAGCTGGACCTGGGTGTGGCTCAAGCTCGGTGGTGGGCCACCTTCGCTGGCTACGTGATTGGCCTAGGGCTGCTTCTGCTGGCACTGCTGTGTGCCTTGGCAGCTGGAGGAGGGGTCAGGGAAGTTGCCATACTCCTCTGGACCCCCAGCGTGGGAGTGCTGCTGGGGGCGGGTGCAGTCTACCTCTTCCACATGCAGGAGGCCAAGGGCTTATCGAGGGCTCGCGCTGAGCTCCAGCACGTGCTGGGAAGGGCAAGGGAGGCTCAGGATCTGGGCCTGGAGTCTCAGCCAGCCCTGCTCCTGGGGCAGCAGGAGAGGGACGGAGGTGAGGAACAATAAAGCTTGACACTTTCGTGGCTCTGCCTTTTCCTTGTAGTGGCAGTGACTGGGGCCAGGGGTCGTCATGACTGTCATCAGACTGTCCTAATACAGATCGTCGGGCTCCCACACATCTGCCCTCCCTGCCTACCCTACCGCCCACATGCACAGCCCAGCCCAAGCCCTGTCTGTGGCAGAAATACTTTTATTGTAAACAGTGAGGCCCCCTTCCAGGCAGCCCAGACGAGCAGGGTGGCACAGTCCTGGGGTGAGGTAGTCCTCCAGGTAGAGGCCGGCAGCCCCCTCCCCTTAGCCCTGGGGCCCTGGCTCAGGCCAGCTCACTGAGCCTGAGTTCCTCCTGGAAGCGGATAAGTGTATCGCGCTGGTTCACCACATCCAGCAGCTTCTTCAGGAGCTGCTCCTCAGCCTGCCGATCGGCAGGGGTCTTTAGGGCTCCTGAAGATGATGGACGACAAAAGCTTAAAGGATGGGGAACCCGGCTGGGAGGCAGGAAGGGTGCAGCCTAGTCCCAGCCTATGTGGCTTTGTTTCCTCATACTCAAAATTGGGCCTGCCCACGCCAGTGGTTGGTTAGCACTGTTGAGCAGCAGCACCATTTTTATTTTGGATGCGTTGATCTATACATCATATATATAACACATACATATGATACATAGGTAATCTCTACACCCAGCGTGGGGCTCGAACTCACAACCTCGAGATCGAGTCTCCTGCTCTTCCCTGGAAAAGGCAGGTGCCCCGCAGCAGCAGTTTGTAAAGTAAGCAATCTTAACCCAGCCCAGCTGTGCAGGCCTGACGGACGTCAGGGCAGAGCAGGGGCCTGGAGCCTGTTCTCTGGCTCCCTCCTAGAACTCGTAGGCACTCACAGTAGAGGACCGTGTTGCTGGGTCAGTATCTTAAGTACTGAGGCTGTGTAGACACCAGCCCCAGATGCCCACCTCTCCCTACATCCCACCTACCTTCCTGGTTCAGGTAGCCTCGGAGCTCCTGGTCCAGATGCCACTGTTTCTCCTCCAGGTTCAGCTCTTGCACCCTGTGGGGGGGCAGGGGTTGAAGAGGCACAGCCGCTCAGGGTGCCCAGGGTGCCGGCTGGGGTCTTGCTCATGTGCCAACGGTCACCACGCCCTGCCCCTTACGTGATCATGAGCTCAGCCTCCTCTGCCAGCAGGCTGTTTTTCTTCTGAACAAGCTGTAGCAGCTGTTCCATCCACAGGGTCTTTTGCTGTTCTGGGGATCCTGGTGGGAAGGAAGAACGGGAGGGCGGTCAGAAGGCCTCCGACCAGCGTCACGGGTGTCGGGAGCGTTGGGGGTGGCGCCTGCTGGGAGCAGAGTCTGGTGGTTTGAGGGACTGCAGGGGCTGAACACGGCGCTCGGAGGCGGAGGGATGTCCTAGCTCGTCCCTGCTGTCTACTCACCGCCCTGGCTCCTCAAGGCCAGCTCCACCTTCATGCCCTCAGCCTCCAGGTCCCCTAGAGCCGTCTCAATCTCATGTAGTCGCCGCTGGACAGCCTGAGGGGCACGAGACAGGAGGCCCAGGAGTCTCTGGGTCGCTCAGGTAAAGCTCTGGAGAAGCTGACCCCCCCCCAACCCACCCGCAGAACCGCGGACCTGTAGACCTCACCTGGGCCTTGCAGAACCGCTTCATCTCCTCCTCCCTAGCCCGGCGCAGCAGAGTCCGTTGCCATGTTGGGTACTTGCTCATGGTGCCTGAGTTCTTGGCAAAGGTCAGCAGGGCCTACGGCAGGGGCAGGCCAGTCAGGGGTGGGGCTTCCCTCCCTCCCCTGCCGTTGGATAGGGGCTGGAGAAGAGGATGGGTGCTGGCCTCCGCGGGGCAGGAGACCAGGTTCTTCCTCTCACCTGCTCCATGTCTGAGCCCAAAGCCATGGTTTCCCCTGCCGCCTCCTCCTCCTCCTCCTCCTCCTCCTCGCTGGAGGAGACACTCTGTTCCTGCTCTTCTTCCGTGGCCAGAACTGAACAGAGGGGTAGACGTGGCCTGGGCCCCGTGCCTCCCTTTCCGTCCCCCAGCACCCCTCCCGGAGTCCCGGTACCACCCAGCGCACCTTGAGGGCTCTGGACTGGCATTCCCCACCCCACGAAGCTGCCCTCCAGGGCCTGGCGGGCCAAGGCAGCGCAGCCGCGGGGAGGCTTGGGTGGGGGCTCCAGCTCTGGCTCGGGAGTGAGCCGAAGGGAGGACAGCCGCTGGCGTTCCAGGCTGGAGAGGCGGATCAGCCGTCGGGTGGGCTGGGTGGGCTGGGTGGGCTGGCCGGGGCTCGGGGCGGCTCTGGTCCCCTCTGGGGGAGTGGTGGCCGGTGAGGGCCCCGAGGGCAGGCTCGCGTCCTCCGCCGCGGGGAGGTCCTGGAAAAGCCAGCGGGCGGTCTGGTCAGTGACCTGCCGCTGTGGGGCAGGCAGCGCCGGAGACACCGGAGATCCGTCAATAAGTAAGAAAAACCTGCCTGCGTGGAGCTTTCCTTCTAGAGAACATTCAGTTATCATTCCCGGCAAGGCCCGCTGGGCGTGGAGGGACCCCTTCACTCTTTCCCGCACCCCAACACGCGGTCTCGTAGCTCTTACCTGACTCCCGGGGCCTTGGTCACCGCCATCCTCTTCGGGGCCCTCTTGGGGCAGGTGCTGGAGGCAGTAGAAGTGTCCTGGGAAGGGGTGACCAGGGGTGAAGACATGAGGCGTGCACAGCCCGATGCCCAGATACTCAGTTTCTCAGGGCAGGGGGGACAGGGCTCGATTTACAGGTGAATTTCTGGTGGCCTCCTGCTTCCTTAGAACCCCACATTCGGGGACTTGGATGGGATGGAGAAGACCTTGAACTCAGGGGAAGAAAGTGCCCTCTTGGGTTTGTTGCCTCCTTGCACCCAGCACCCCAGCTTCCCTCCAGTTGCAAGCTCCTCACCCCCGGCCGGGCCCGCTTACCATCTCCTGGGTGCTGCTGGTAGCCACCTGGCCACAGCGTGGCCTCACAGGTGTGGCAGCGGAAGCAGCTCCGATGAAAGAAACGGCCGTCGGCACAGAGGCGTTCCAGGATGTACAGGTGCTCCCCACAAAGTGCGCACAGGTCCCCGGCGCCGGCCTGCACCGACCCCCAGACCACAGGGTCAGCGGGGGTCCAGGCCAGCTGCCAAGGTCTTCCTTATCATTGCAACACCCCTTCCTGCCCTCCCCAGGCCTCTGTCCACCGACGGGGCCCCCTCTCTCACCTCCTGGTGTTGGGATGGGGGTGTCGGGGGTACATCAGACTCTGGGACAGGTGGCTCCTCCGTACTTGGGGTCTTAGCTTCTCCCTAAGGAGGCAAGTGTTCAGGGGGGAAGCTAGAGTGGCAGGCTGAGCTGGAGAGTGGCTGCGTGCAGGGGATAGAAAGGTCTGGAAGAGAAGTGAGCCAGGAAGGGCACCTGGACAGGGAGGTTATGGGACGCGTGGTACCCAGGGAACAGGGGGGGGGTGGGGCTCGGCAGCCCCCACGTGCATTTACCTCCAGGCGCGGCTTCTTGCCACCAGTATCCTCCCTGTTTTCCTGCAACACGTCCTACACTCAGCACGGCTCTGAGCCCCAGCCCCTCCATCACCCCAGGGACCCCCCTAGGAACGCCCCGGTCCGCTCCGGCCCTGCCCAGCCGCCGCACCTGGGCCCGGGGCCGCTGCAGGGTCCTCTGCAGCTTGCCAAGGAACAGCACAGCGCTGGAGGTCCCCGGAAAGCCCTGGCGGGCGGGGCCTGCGAGGAGAGGGGGTGCCAGGGTGGAGGGCGAGTCCGTGCAGCCCCCCAGTGGCTCTGGCCCAGCCCAGGATACCCGGCCCCCGAGGCCCGCGTCCCCCCACCTACCCTCCGGGCCCCCGGGGCCGTGGGCCGTGTTCTTGAAGGTGCTGTGGAAGTGGCTGAGGTAGGCGATGAGACCCAGCGGGTCGCTCCCTGCCACCACCGCCTTTGCGGACAGCACGGGCGGGATGCCCAGCTCGTGCTCTGCCACCTTGAGCGCCCAAGCTGTCGCTTCCAGGGCCCCCACCCCTCGCAGCTCTGCTGGTTCCCTGAGGGACGCCAGGGACAGGAGTCAGGGAGGGACCAGAACGTGACCCCATCAACGGGGTGAGGCCGGGAGCACAGGCAGGGGCTGGTGGGGCACAAAAGGAGCACAGGGCATGTTCTCTGCCCTGGAGCACCCCCCCCGCCCCCACCCACCGGGTGGCCTCGGGGGACCGCCACTACGCACAAACCTCCCTGCTGGGTGCATGTGACTCACGAGACTCGAGGGGGTGTGGGGCTTGGGCAGAAGGACCCCAGCATGTGGGGGCACTGGCCCCCATCCACAGTGCCCCCCCCCAAGGCCACAGTGCCTGAGGCCACGGGAAGGATGGGCAGGAAGGAGGCGCCGGGTGCCAGGGCCCCCCTGAGCCAGGGAGCAACTCACAGCAGGCCAGGCCGCAGCCGGTGCACCAGGGCGCACAAAGCCCGTCCGTCGGCCCAGGAGGAGGACAGGTCGGTGACGTGGACACCCGGGTACCCCGCCGTCTGCTCCCGGCACCAACGCAGCAGCTCCTCCTGGGTGCCTGCGGGCCGAGAGAGGAGGCTGTGCCGTGCCCGACGGCCCTGGCTCCAAGGGAGCCCAGACCCCGGGCACGGGGCTCCGTGTGGGAGGGGGAGGGAGGTCTGCTCACCTGTGGCTGGCTTCCCTGCGTCCGGCTTGTCGCTGGGTCTCCTCCCAGGCTCCTTGGTCATCACGTCATACAAGTCTTGCACCTAGGGCGGCCCCTTTCAGGTCTCAAGGCTGCCTGATCCCCCACCCCAGCCCGGGGGCCTGCTGGCAGATGGGCTCACCCACGGGGCAGTGACGGGGCAGGCCCGGGCGGCACGTCTGGTGGGTGCCAGGGGGTCTGACCTGATGGGTAGTCACAGCCCGGAGGTTCAGGGTGGGGTAGCGGGTGGCCGGGTCCAGCTCATACTGGGCCACGTTGCGGTGCATGTTTTCTGGGGAGGTCTGTGAGAGGAGCTGGTACAGGCTCTCCCTGAGGGAGTAGGTGGGAGGCGCCCATCACTGCCCACCCCCCAAGAACGGGCAGGCCTTCCTTTTTCTCTCATGCCCCCATCTATTCACCCCGCACCCCCCGTTATCCTTGTCCTTTTTCTAGCCCTGCCTTCCTCACCCCCCAACTCAGGCCTCACCGCTCCGCCAACACTTCTAGGGGCCCAGCACCCTCTGCCCACCGCTTCACCATCCAGGCGGCATCAAAGGCGGCCAAGAAGCCCCGAGCCACTCCAGTGCCCAGGGGCCAGAAGGGCTGCAGGGTCAGAGAGAGGAAACAGCTCCGTGGAAGTCCAGCAGGAGTGCCCGAGCCCCCAAAATCCTAGCCGACGGGGCCCCACATCACACCAAGCAGCCCTCAGCTCCTCCCCACAACCAGCAAACCTTTTCATCCCCTCCTTCCCGGGAGGCAACCTTCCCCCCCCCCAGCCATGGAACCCCTGTGCCTCTACAAGGAGATCCTGTTTCCAGCAGCCCCAGGAAGCCCAACCTCTCCCTTAGTTGGAGCCCTGACCCCTCACCTCCACCAGGCAGTCCCCCACCAGCCCCAGCAACAGGCGGGCGCCGTCCTTCTCCTGCACTCGAGCAGAACTCTCTGCCCGCATCATGCTCGTGAAGTCGAAAGCAGAGATGTCAGGCCGCCCGTGGGCGTCCCGGGCAAACTCCAGCTTCCCGAGCTTGCCGTTGGTGGCGAAGTCAGCAGCCGCCCGGACGAAGCGCTGCAGAGCCTCGGGCACCACGTTGGCACTGCCCAGCAGCCGGTCGATCTCCGGCCAATCCTACAAGCCAAAGATCTGAACCCGCGGGGTCAAAGGGCAAAGGCTGAAGAGGCCAGGCTCCCTCCTCACCAGGGGGGACACTGTGTCCAGGGCTGGCCTCTACCTCCCAGGGCCCACTGCCCAGCCCCTCCCTGCCTGGGCCCGGGCCCCACCTGACGCAGCACCCCCAGCCGCAGCAGGCACTGCTTCTTGGCTGTCATCACAAAGTAGTGGGTGTCATCCTTGTAGTACACAATGTTCTCCAGATCAATGCCTGGGGCGGGGGGACAACACAGGGGGACATGTGTCTCCTCACTATGTGTCACCTCTCCAAGCACTCAGCCATGCCTGACCTCTGAGAGCTGGGATCACAGCTTAGACTGCAGCAGGTGGCCCCTACCCAGCGGCCCAGGAGTTCTGGTGCCACGATGGGCCCACCTGTCCTGGGTCCAGGAGCAAAGAGAGAAACTTGGGTGGGCGGCAGCTGGGAGACCTTCACCGTCCTTGCAGATGAAAGCCTGGCTTTGCAGACTAGGGTGTGTACACCCCAGGGAGTCAGGATGGTGCCAAGCCAAAGGACACAGGGGGCATCTTCTTGAAGCACCACCTTCACTTTGAATTTTTATCATTTTTATATTAAATCATATATCAAGAAGCACAAAGCAAAATCCCATGCATTCGTGAGAGATTTCCAAGACTTCTCACGCTGGGCGGCCAGGTGGGGCTGGGCCCACTGACGCCCCCAGGGCACAGGCTCTTTGCCGCCAAGACTACAAAGATGGGAAAGTGTGGGATTCCTTGGACTGAGAACAGGTCTGGCAGGAGGAGGGAGGAACCAGTCCACAGTCGGGGTGGGGGGGGCGTGTGGAGGGTGTGGATCCTGTGAGGGGGTGTCCGACCTGTGGCTTTGAGCAGGCTCTGGAAGAAGCTCTGGTTGTAGATCCTGGCCACGCCGCTGATCTCGGGCACCTGCGTCTCTTCCACCGTGCGCCTGTTCACAAAGTTGACCGTGATGCCAATGGCCAGCTTGCCACGCATTTCTCGCACGGTGAAGCCTAGAAGTGGGGGCGGGGCGGGCCGGGAGGTATTGGCAAGAGAGTGAAGGGTTCAGCAGCCTAGGAAGGTCCACGAGGGGCCCGCGAGGCTGGCTTCTTTGAAGGAAGGGCTCACTCACCTTCAGGGACGAATTTACCTCCGGCAGCAGAGATGAGCACGTCGAATTCATAGTTGGCCAGTGGGGCCGGGGGGTGGGGCTGGAGCCGGGCACGCCAGCCACTCCCTGGGGCAGAGGTGTGCGGCACAGGGGTGGGCAAGTCTGGAGGGGCCCCTCCATTCCCAGGACAAGCCAGTAAAGCAAACAAATGCGTAAAGCGCTCTGCCATTTAGTTTAGGGAGCAGGACGCGCTGTCAACCTTCACCTTCACCACAGTGGTGGACGTAGGTGAGGAAGGCCCTGCTTCGCACATGCTCACAAGGGGGCCCAGTGTGGTCTGTGCGGGGCCTCGCCACGGCAAGGGCGACCCACGGATGCCCAGTCTCCCCCTCTCCTCCCACAGGCCAAGACATCCTGGGCAGACGGGAGTCTCAGGAGCAGAGACGTACTCACCCTTTTTGGGAGGGGGCTGGAGGCCAGTGAAGGTGACCCCCCAGTGAATTTCCACCCCGAGCAGTAACACCACTTTCAACAAGAGCAGCTGAAGCTGCCGGATGCCTGGAAGGGAGAGGAGATTAGCGACTGGGGCCCCCGCGGGTCCCCCAGGTCCGCCAGGCCCCAGTGTGCTCCTGGTCAGAGCTGGAAAGCATCTTAGACATCACTCATTTCAACTGCCCGTCCCACAGATGAGGAACCTGAGTCCTGCGGGTCACCCGGCTAAAGTGAGTCCCGTCCACTCTGCCCCCTGGCTGTCCCAGCAGCCTCCCCCCACCCTGACCCCACTGGCCTGTGGGTAGGCGCGGCTCACAGCCCCTCTAGGCCCCCGAGGTGCTCACTGATGTGGTCCAGGGTGCCCGTGCAGAAGCGCCCATAGAACTTCTTGGCGCCGAGGGCCCTGAGGTCGTGGATGGTGAAGGGCCAGAGGTGCAGCACGTTGTGGCGAGAGAACTTGGTGCGCTTTTCCACCAGCACCACGCGGGCCCCCAGCAGTGCCAGCTCCACGGCGGCCCGCAGCCCGCAGGGGCCAGCGCCCACCACCAGGCACTGCGAACACACAAGGCAGGTGGGCATGGCCACCGCGCCCCTCCTGCGACTCCTGCCACCCAGGCCCCGGCGCGGGCAGCGGGCGCACCTTGGTGCGGGCACAGGCCCGGCCCTGCTGGTACACGGGCTGCTCGGCGCGCTTGTCCAGCTTGGCCCACAGCGACTTGGCGCTCCAGTAGTTGAGCTGGGCCTTGAGCTTGCGGTACTGGGGCAGCCCCCCGCCGGGCTCCAGCCCCAGGGCCCCGCAGAGCCCCTGGAAGCTGCTCAGCACATCCTGGCACAGCTGGGCCTGCAGGAAGCTCTCAAAGTGGGCATGTGCTGGGTTGGTGGAGGCGGAGGAGGCCATGGGGGCCGCGGGGGCTCGGGGCGAGCGCAGCAGCTGCTGGAGAGGAGGGAGGAGACGGGGAAGAGGCTGGAGGAGGGAGGGAGGGAGGGAGGGAGGGAAGGAAGGAAGGAAGGAAGGAAGGAAGGAAGGGGGGGCACAGGCGGCTGCTGTCCCAGGGGGCAGCCCCGCTCCTCGCCCCCAGCCGCCCGCAAGGCCGGTCCCCCCCTTCCAAGGGCGATTTGCCAAGTTTGGAAACGAAAGCTCCGCAGTGTTGGGCACAGCGGGCAGCGGGGCGACGGGCCTCGGAGCTCCGGTCCCTCCCCGGCCCCGGCGGCAGGTCCTCACCGGAGGCTGCCAGGGGGCGCCCCCGGGGCGGGAGGTGGCCTCGAGGACCGCAGGGCGCGCGGGGCGTGGGTGCGCGGCAGCAGGAGCGCAGGAGACCGCCTCCGGGGGCCACGGCCTCGCCCGCCCGGCGCCCCAGGCCGCGGCTGCAGCTATTTCTGACTCACTGCGGGGCGGACGCTTCCTCCGTGACTGGCGGGGCCCCGGCCCGCTCCCCGCCCCCCGGCCCGCTCGCCCTCCCCCGGCCCGCTCGCCCCCGCCCCCCCCCCCCGGCCCGCTCCCCGCCCCCCCGGCCCGCTCCGCCCCCCCCCGGCCCGCTCGCCCCCGCCCCCCCCCCCCCCGCCCCGGGCGCCCGGCGCGCGCTCCCAGGAATGTCCCCGGGACAAGGCCTCCCTTTGTCCCCGCTCGAGCCCCCACGCCGCTCGGGGGGCGTCGGGGGCCCTTCTCACGCCAGGGCTGGGGAAGTCGGAGGGCGCGGAGGCCGGGGCGGGAGGCGGAGGCTAGAGCCACCCGCCAGGGCCGCCCGGACCCGGAACGCCGGGGAGGGCGCAGGTCTGTGCTGGGGCTCGCGGGACCGCAGCGGGGAAGACCTGAGCCCGGAGGGGCCGGGACACGGGACGTGCGCGGGGCAGCGCGCGGAGGATGGAGAGCGGGGCGGGCCGCGGGCCGGGGGGGGCGGGGGGCGGGGGGCGGGGGGCGGGAGCGGGGCGACTCACCGGCCTCTCGCGGGCGGGGGGGCCGCGTCCTGCCCGGCGGGCGGCGGGGACCGGGCGGGGCGGGCGGGGCGGCGGGGACCGGGCGGGGCGGGGCGGGGCCCCGGAGGGCGGGGCGGGGCGGGGCGGGCGGCGGAAGCGCGCGGGGGGCGCCGCGGGTCCCGGAGTTCCGCCGGGTGTGGGCTTCGGCGCGGGGCGCGGGGCCCGCGGGCTTTATCCGCGCCTAATTAGCATCTCGTGCCCGCGGGCCGCCCACGGCTGCAGGGTGGTGGCCGAGGGCGTGGCGCTGCCGACGCCTAGTTCCGCCTGGGGTCCCGGCGGGGCCCGGGACCCACGACTCCATCCCGGGGCGCGCGGCTCCATCCCGGGACCCGCGGCTCCATCCCGGGACACACGGCTCCATCCCGGGACCCACGACTCCATCCCGGGGCGCGCGGCTCCATCCCGGGACCCGCGGCTCCATCCCGGGGCGCGCGGCTCCTTCCCGGGACCCGCGGCTCCATCCCGGGACCCACGACTCCATCCCGGGGCGCGCGGCTCCATCCCGGGACCCGCGGCTCCATCCCGGGGCCCACGACTCCATCCCGGGGCGCGCGGCTCCATCCCGGGGACCCACGACTCCTTCCCGGGGCCCACGACTCCATCCCGGGGCCCGTGGCTCCATCCCGGGGCCCGCGGCTCCATCCCGGGACCCGCGGCTCCTTCCCGGGACCCACGACTCCATCCCGGGACCCACGACTCCTTCCCGGGGCCCGCGGCTCCTCCCCGGGCGCCGGCCCCTCCCGGCGGGCGATCCTACCCACCGTGGTGCGGTACCGGCGCCGCGGGCCGCTTCCCAGCTCCGGGCCGACCGGGCGCGGCGGGGCAAGAAGTTCGGCGCCGCCGGCGCGTCCGTGGGTGCCCTCTTGGCCCCTCCTACCCGGAGAGCCCCGGCGCCCCGCGACCGAGCCAGGCTCGGGGTCCGCCTCCCCGGCCTCAAGGCCGCCCCCGGACCCGGGCCGCGGGCAACGGGCACGGATTAAAGTCCTGGGAACTGGGCAGCCCGCGGCTTCCCCGGCGGCAAGAGTGAGGGCCTCGGCGGGGGCGGGTCCCAGCGCCACGGAGGGAACTAGGAGGGGTGCGTGGGACAGCGAGCCCCGCGGCAAGGCGCGCCGCGAAGCCTGCAGAGACCTTTGGCATCGACTTCCTCATACTGCCCCCCCATAAGGAAGCACGGCTGAATGCGAAGGGGCCCAAGGTCATCCCGCTAATTAATGAAACCGATTCTCGTTGAGCAGCTACCAGGAGCACAGCCATAATTTCAAAGATCAAAACGGTCCCGTTTCACTGTTAGAGAAACTGAGGCACAGACTTGCACCATGTCTCACAGCCAGTGGCAGGGGAGCTGGGCTGGGGCCCGGTCTGTCTGCGCTCGGCCGCACCGTGGGGGTCACCCGGGAAGAGTGAAAGGCTGGCGTTATAAGAAACGTTTCTTGGGACAGGCCGCAGGCAAAAAAAAAAAAAAGAAAGAAAAAAAAGAAACGTTTCTTGCGTAGAGGAAGTGACACGGTTACATGAGAAGCATTAACATAACAGGAATAGACGGGAGGGCCCCCCTCCTTGAGATCCTTTTTTCCTTTCTTCTCACTTTGCTTTCCTCTGAAAACCCTCAGGGACCCAGTGAGACTTGCACACTCACTGCTCCGGCTTGGAGCTGAGAGGGAGGCAGGGGAGGTGGGGGGGGGAAATGCCTGGTCTCTGCAGGGAGAGGCAGGGAATTCAGCAGGGACACACTCAGGAAACTAGGGCAGCCTCCCAGCCGGGGCCCTTCTTAGCTCTTGAGTGTGACTCGTCACTGGGCCTGAAATGACTGTGCTCCAAGTCAGACACACCCATATTTAAATACAGTGTAAAAAGCGCCCTAAAGTCCACCATCAACGGGTTACCAGGCTTTGAGAATCATCCCATTTGGCTTTCATTAGCAGGTGTAAACAGCTGGCTGCCCCAGCTAGTGTGTTTGCAAAGGCCCAACAGGATCTGGCCCTTGACTCCATGGCTTTGCTGTTGGCAGCCAAACGGGATTATGTGGCCCTTTGAGTGATAAAACGGTAAAATTTATCTTTAAAAAAGATCACAGAACAATAATGACTTCAGTGCTGAACATCTGCTGACTCGGGGTTTCATTCTCTGCCTATTAAAGATACGCACTGAAGCAGAAAGCAATGGGGAATATACTGGTCTAGAATCCAGGTTTGGTTGGATTCTGGCTTCACTTCACTCACTCACTCAGTGTGACCTTGAAAAAGTCACCAACCACCATGCTTGAGCCTTATCATTGCTAGATGAAGGCAGTTTAATACCTCAACCTCCTCATTTCCGTTCTAAAAATCCTATCAATGTCGGCGACCCCAAGAAATGTACAGACTGGAAGGGCCAGACCCCAAGCCATTGAGACAGGCTCCCTTTCTTCTAACCCACATTGTGTTCCGTCCCAGCGGAGCCCTCCCTTGCACTGCAGGTGACGTGTCCCAGCCACCCTGTAATATGGCCTTGCACCTGTAGGTCTGTGAGGTCAAGCACCACACCCACAGTCCCGGGCCAGGAGCTAGGCTGCACTGTGACCAGGCTGACACAGTTCCTGAGGTAACTATCATCAGGAGCTGAGTCTAGAGTGCTGTGAACAGATATGCCAGGGCAGCCTGATTGAGATTAGAGGGTTGGGGGCACCTGGGTGGCTCAGCTGGTTAAGCGTCTGCCTTTGGCTCAGGTTATGATCCCCAGGTCATGGAGCCCCACTTTGGGCTCCCTGCTCAGCGGGGAGTCTGCTTCTCCCTGTCCCTCTGCTCCTCCCCCTGCTTGTACTCATTCTTTCTCTAATAAATAAAATTTTTTAAAAAGTGTGTGTGTGTGGGGGGGGGGGATTAGAGGGTCAGGGAAGGCCTCCCTGAGGAAGACATTATACTGGTAGCTGACAGATGAGCAGACATTAGGCAGAGTAGGGGCAGAAAGCTTCCAAGCCTGAAAAATCACCTGCCTCCAGCCCAAAGGCAAGATATTGCTGAGTGAATTTGGGGGAACAGCAAGGAAGCCAGCGTGCCTGAAAGTGAGAATGGGGAAGGGGCCCAAGCGGGCAGGGGAAGGGAAACGAGGGGAAGCTGTGTTGGATCATATTCTGAGTAGAGTACAGTGGGAAACTGCAGAAGGATTTTAAGCAGAGGCATGACCATATTTGCTTTAATAGCACTGTCCGTCCATTCAGCAAGAGCCTCTGCTTGCCACTAGAGGCACAGTGGGGAGCCCAAATGGAGCACATCTTCCCGCGGAAGAAGGGTGGGAGGAGGGGTAGGAAGGGTCAGACAGGCCTGGGCCAGGAAGGTCACGGTGGGGATGGGACAGGTAGTGGATTCAAGAGTTTGCAGAAACAGACACCAGGTGGGGATGGATGGGGCACGGCAGGGGGGGAGGGCCTATCAAGAAGGGCTTCTAGCTTTCTCAGCTGATAAGACTGGGTGAACCACACGTTTGGGTCCCTCGATCTTTTCTATTCTTCCCTGCAAACTTACTCCTCCTCTATATGCTGCTTTCTATTCCAGGACTGTCTCCAGAAGTGAAAACATGATTTCATAGACTCCAAGATAACACGGGGGACTGAGATTAAAAATACACATAGGATCAGGATCAGTTTAAATACTTCCTTGCTTTTGGTAACGAGTGCTTTCGTAGTTCAAATACTAAGATTATAGGTGAACATTGTCCAGAGCCATTTAACCCTACTAGAATTCTCTCTGTGAGGGATATTTTTTTAAATGTAGAGTTTTGTTTTTAATTCCAGTTTCACCTAAGGACACTTCAGTTTGACTTTTCATCCAACAAGGATAAAAGTACTATGAGCTAAAA